>NC_061111.1:209485731-209674426 GCF_002878395.1 Capsicum annuum | reverse complement strand
ATATATATATATATATATAAATTATAATATATTATTTATATAATTTTGGTTTTTCGGTTTATCCGAATTATTTTTTTGAAAATTCAAAAATCAAACCGTTTAATCAAATTTCTAAAATTTGAAATCGAAATCAATCTGAAAAACCAAAAAAAAAACCAAAATTAAATTTCAATTCGATTTTTTGGTTTTTTCGGTTTAAATCAAAATGTGCCCAGCCCTAAGTACAACTACTACTTTTGTATGTCTTGGAGCTGCGACAAAGGGTTTGGGGGAATTTGGGCTGATTTGGGGTGGGGCACTTTCTTTATTCACCTAGTATTCTGTAAAGTGAAAATTATCCTAAATATACTTATTAAATTATTAATTACAAGTTAACTTTTTAATAATCATTAAACTAAAAAAATAATTATAAGCTATAGTAATTATTTAGAAAAATTTATTTCAATTAAATATTCGAAAATCAATTTTCTAATATTTATTATTTATCTTATTTCCTTATATTTAGCATTTAAAATTTATCACTAATTAAAGCTTTGGATAATTATGGCAACTTATATTATTGGTTCCAATGATTTTTTTTAATAATTAAGTATTTGTTATGAAATATAAAGTAAATACAAGAAGAATAGAGAAAAGAAAGAAGACTTATTTATTTCTCACGAGAGATGAGAGATCATCATATTGAGGATACAATGAACAAAACCTTTCTATTTATAGGAAAAAATACTCCTAGTTTCTAAATAAAAGACAAAGACTTCAAATCCTGATAGATATTAACTAAATTTTGATAGATCTTATCTATATTCTTGATAGACATTCACTATAATGTAAATACATTTATAACACTCCCTTGAATGTCTAATTGATAGATAATGTACCTCTTTAAAACCTTGCTAGAAAAACTCAGTGGAAAAAAAAATTAGTGAAGGAAAAAGAGTACACATATCTAACATTACGCATATAGGCTGTCTCATTAAAAATCTTACAAAGAAAACCTAGTGGAACAAAACCTCATAAGGAAAAAAGACTATACCGCGTATAACTCCCCCTAAAAAGAACATCCTTGAACCTTTGCATCCGGATCTTGTGCACCATCTTCTTAAAAGTTGCAGTTGGAAGAGACTTGGTGAATAAATCAACCACATTGTTACTTGAACGAATCTATTGCACATTAATATCATCATTCTTTTAGAGCTCATGTGTATAGAAAAGTTTTAGCGAAATGTGCTTCGTTCTATCTCCTTTTATGAATTCTCCCTTAAGTTGTGATATGGATGTTGTATTATCTTCATATAGAATCGTGGGTACTTTGTCACATTTCAAATCACATTTTTCTCGAATAGTATGTATTATGGACCTAAACCACACACATTCTCGGCTCGCTTTATAAATAGCTATAATCTCAATATAGTTAGGAAGAGGTGGCTACGATAGACTACTTTGTAGATCTCCAAGATATGACAGTACCCCCACATATGAACACATAGCCTATTTGAGGCCAAGTTTTATGTGGGTCAGGTAAGTACCCAACATCAGCATGACCAACAAGATCGGGATTGCAATCTTTAGAATAAAATAAGATCATGTGTTTGATCCCATTTCCATGTCTCAATAGGAGCAGAACTATATCTTGCTAACAAATTAACCCAAAAGACTATATCAGGTCTTGTAGTATTTGCAAGATACATTAGTGCATTAACTGCACTAAGATATGGCATTTCAGGACCAATTCAATTCGATATGTTTCTCATTTCAGCAAATAATCTATTGCTTTTGAAAACTCTCCAAGAGTTTCAATAATTCTCAAGCTATAAGCTTATACAATATAAGAATTATAAATAAGTTTCTTAGAAACTTTTATATGCTTCAAACATTTTGAATCCTTAAAAAAACTTTCATATAAATTTTGTCAAGTGACAATATTCAACATTTTATGAGTGACATCTTCAAGTATCTGGACTGCAAATTAAATAAGTTTTATGCTTACTAAGATGCATCATTTCATGTCACTTGATAAATGTTTCTACGTCAGCATGCTTAAATAAACTTAGAATTCGGATCCTCATAATATCTCACAGTATTACACTAATATTGTGTTAAAGGTATTAATGATATATCATTTCGTATCAGTTCAAATGCGACATAACATGAGATCTCATAACTTCATTATTTTCAGGTACCTAAACCTTTCATAAGGTTTCATGAAGTGTTATGTCGTAGGCTCTTTAAGAGCACGTTGCCTTCTTATTATGATCATTTGCGCCTTATCTTTTTCAAAGATTATTTTATTTGGAACCGATTGGTCTATCACGCGTTATTAATGCGTAGACTTTGTCCTTTAGGGACACAAAATAAGAGCACTTGCAGCTTAAATATGAGATACTTTTGAGATTTGATTTGAATTATCTTTTGAATGAGGATCTGATGATAATTCCTAACATATTTTATAATTGCTTATAATCTCCCCCTTATGTTAGGAACATACATCCTACATCTTCTTTGAGGAATCCATTTTTGTGCATCATGGTATATTCATTAATCGTATACCACACATCAAAACTATTAAATGAAAAGTTAGTTCCCGACCTTGAACCAATTGAGAGGGAAGAAGTAATTATAATTTATTGGTTCACTTTCAGTTAATAATATTGTTATCCATGAACAAATTTAAAGCATAATTGGTTACAAATTAATTATTTTTTTCTCCAATTCAACAATAATTATATCATTAGCAACAAAAGACAAATAACAAAAAGAATTACTAACCTTGAAATTACCTTTAGATTTATAATCTCGCCTTATTTGGCAGAGTCTCGTGCTGATAACGTGTTATAAAATAATAAAGAATGAAGAAGAAGAGTAGAGAGAATAGAGAGAGACTTATTTATTTCTCATGAGAGATGAGAGATCATCAGATTGAGGATACAATGAACAAAACCTTTCTATTTATAGAAAAAAATACTCTTAGTTTTTGACTAAAAGACAGATACTTCAAATCCTAATGGATATTAACTAGATCTTGATAGATCTTATTAGATCATGATAGATCCTATCTATATTCTTAATAGACATTCACTATAATGTAAATACATTTATAACAGGATTAAAGTTTGTTCACAGTTTAAGGAGTCATATATGGTAAATATATTTTTTAAAGTTAAGAATTGATTTTTACTTTTTATTAATTTTAATAATTGACTTACTTCTACACTTTTTTACCTTTTACGGTCTTTCATTACCAATAGAAATCTTAGTTCTTTATCTTTTTCAACTTCATTTTTCCCTCTTTTAACTTTCTTATACAATTTTTCACGTTTTTTGGTATATCATTACCAATATTCATATGCAAGAGATCTTTACTCTTTAACTTTCTTCTACAATTTTTCACATTTTTCTTGTACATACATATTATATAAGTGCGACTTAGAAGATTGATTTTAATTCAAAATTTATTTTTCAAAAAATTCACCATACTTGAAGCAGCCGCAACTCAACATGGAAAGCTATTTAGCGTCAAAAAAGGTAGTTGTTCCAGAATATAAGATGATTGATAAGAGAAATAAGGTTGTTGGACATGCTTCAGATTCTGATTTTGAAGATTAAATTCCCACTCATAAAACGAAGAAATCAAAAATAAAAAATCGTGAAAATGCTAGAGTTACAAGGTCCAAAGCCAATGTGAGTGTTGGCAAAGTTGGTGATAAGAAGGTTGACACGAAGAAATCAAAAAAAGTTTGTAAAGTTAATATAATTTGATTTTGATTTTTTTTTCTATACTAAATTGATATAAAATTGACATTGAATCATTTTTTCTATTTACTGTTTGTTTTTCTAAGATAGTTAATAATTTGATTTAATTATTTGGTGCTCATTATTATTTATTTTTAAGATTGTTGGTATGAACAAAGTTTATTTTTTGTATTTAAATAGTATTTATATAATGTTATACTACTTTATCATTTGTTTTGTATTTTACATCATTGAATGAAATTGATATGAATTAAATCGCGTCAGATGATATTAAATTTGATATCAACTACGCAGGGACGGCTAAATCAATATGGTGGCCTAAAGTAAAATTTTTTGAGGAGGCCTTTATAGATATTTTTTGTGAAAAAGAACAAGAAAAAATTCATATATATCATTTGAAATCTATTTCTTTTTAATTTTCTTTTGATATGTAAAGTCATTACCAATCTTTTCATTAATGACTCTCTTCTAATTTTTTTTTTCTTTTAAAAAAGGTAGTTCATTCAATCTCTCCTAAGGCATATTTATTATTTAGAATTTTATTATTTGCTAAATGATTATGAAAGTTTCTTTTTAAAACAATATTAAAGTTTCAAATTCTTCTTCCTTTTTATGATTAAGATGATGTTGATTGTACTAGTAAAGAGCCAAGAAAATACTATGGCCCATAAGGATTGATGCCCATTTTATTTTCATTTGTTATTTGTCTCAATTTATGTGGTACTATTTGATTTTTTAAAACAAGTCTTAGAACACTTTATGTAATACTATTTTCTAATAACTCGATATTCAAAATCATTCCATTCAGGATATTTGGTTAAAACAAGTATTAAATACTTATATAATTATAAATAATTTCATTGAAGATAAAAAGGAGTTTTAAAGTTAAATTTTTTCAAAATATAAAGGTATCATTTTTTTTTAACAAACTTAAAAAAATATGCTACATAAGAAACATAAAAAGTGAAAAATTATATTTTGTTCTTTAAAACACTAAATATAAGTATATAGATATATTTTATTTTAAAAATGTTATAATACACCTAATAGAAAAATTTGGGGCCTTCAAAATTGTGAGGCCTAAGGAAACTGCTTTAGCATCTTTACACTTTGGCCGGCACTGCAACTACATCAAATTATACATTTTCGATTCTGCAATTAGTAACATTAGACGTGAATATTGTATTTTGATGTTCATTGGTGCTCATTAATCTTTATATTTATAAGATTGTTGGTATGAACAAAGTTTAGTTTTGGTATTTAACATAATATTTACATAATGTTTTTCATCTTTTTCTGCCAGAAAACAAACACCAATATCAATCATGGTTAATACTAATTATTTTTTTATTGCAACGAAAAATTATTTGACATCAAAAAAATATCAATTAATTTATTTTCAATATTTATGGTGATATTTTTCATGTAATATCAATTACATATAATAAAAAGGTTATGTAAAATAAAACATAATTTTTCTTATTGATTGTCAGATTCATACTCATTCATTACAAATGTGATATATGTGAAACTGCATCGATACCAATTTTAATATCAACTTAATGCATTGAGAACTCAAAAAAAGTATTACTTAAGTATGAAATGAGTATATAAACTGGTTTCAACGTAATTTATTAAACAATTCCTGGATATTGTATTGTGTACTATAATAGTTTCATACACTAAAAACAGTTATAAGAATTCATCATTTGTATGTTGAATCTTATATACCAACACAAATAACAGATTGGTCAGTATTTTTATTAATATCCATTGTCATATATTTTGTTGTCACATACAATAGATATTTAACAAAAATATCGACAATGCTACTTTTTTTTTTTTTTTATCTAAATACACCATTACTCTCATGTCATTGTGTATGAGAATTGGTAGGCATGTATCACTTATTAAAAACTTAATCTCAATTTGAATTAAGGTAATGTCAATCTTCAACTGTTTTGATATTGCATTAACCAATCCTCTATACTTTGAATCTGCATCTTATATCATCCCATCTACAGTAAAATTTTTAGGTCTCCCTATAAATATATTACATAGTTCATTAGTAGAAATTATTTACAATTTCATAATTTCAAAATATGAAAATTCATAATTTCAGGATACTATATTTCATAATTTCAACATACAAAAAACATATATAAAATAATACAACAAAATAAATATTATATAAAAATTGTTCTACTCAAAGCAGTCAAAGTAATATTATGAAAAATGATTAATGTCTGAAACATGGTCGAATTATGAAATCACAGATTGAATATTATTTTGAGAGAAGTATTGATTACCCCCCTAAACTTGTTGTATTTTATTCATGCTACACCTGAACTTTGAACCGTCTTAAATACCCCCCAAACTTGTTGTTTAACAACTTCAACTGTTTTTTGCTGACGTGGCTAATTGTTTGACTACAAACTCCATCACGCACATGATGGAATTATTATTTTTCCAAATCAGCCGTTCCAACAGTAACAAAATGGAAAAGTCCATTTTCTATTTAATTTATGCAATAAAATTTAATTATCCTCTTCCTACTTACCATCCCTCTTCCTATTTATTATCCATCTTCTTCCATCACTTCCAATCTACTCAAAAAAAAAATCATTCTATTATTTCTACTTTATCTATTTATTTCTAACTCCATGAATTATAATAGAAGACTTGTGTGTGCATGTGGGTCTCCTCCAATTGTGAGAATTTCATGGTCGGATGACAATGCCGGACATAGATTCCTGATTGTATGCATTATGGTGTATATAATTCTCTTATATATATATTTTTTTTTATGTTTTGTAACAAGTAAATTTTATAACTTTCTTTTTTATGAATTGCAATCCCTATTTTGAACTAGTTGTAACCTTTTTGATTGGTATGATGCAGAATTTTCATGTCAAGCCAATATTGTGATTTTGGGTTTGTTGAAGAAGACCAACAAACAACAAAAAGAGTTGAAAGGCAAAAGGATGTTAAAGCTAATTTTGTGCATTAGTTTGATATGTAATGTGATGATGTTCATTTACATTTTGTGTCATTGATTGAAATCGATGTTGGCGTATGTAATGGTACATTAATTTGATAAGATTGTGTATTTTGACAAATATGGTGTACTTGTTTTCTGATTAAAGAAATATATTTGTAGTTATAGTTGTAATATCTCTTGGTTATTGTTGGCTTCTCTGTAAGAAGATGATAAGTTAGCAACAACACAACTTAAGCATAATGTAACAACATAGCTTTGTACATAATAGATGCATTCATTAGTGCTTATTTTTTTCAAATTCATGAAATTAACGGTACCATAATGCTTAATTGTTTCAACCAAAAATCAAGTAGAGTACTTCAAAAAATCGACTATCAAAACACATAAAAAAAGACTAGTTCAATCATTCTGTTACAATACCATCAGTAGAACAACTAAGAGATTTCAACAACTAACAACCACCGCCAACAAAACTTTTTTCCTTGCTCTTTGCATTTTTCTTTGATGAAGTTTTTGCCCTGGATGGAGATTATCCCAACAGTTGTTCCCTTGTCCTAATTCCAACAGCTTTTGATTTGGTTTGAACTTAAAGTTGCCTTTGAGTAACATCACATAAAGTTTTCCACTTTAGTTCCTTTGTTGGTTGATAACCGATATCACCAGTTACATGTGTAGAACTCACTATGCCAGTGTTAACCCTTCTATTACTAGCCAATCCTTACTGAAAATATAGCCAATCCTTGTTATATTTTGACTAACTTTTGCAAAAATAATTAGAAGTATCAATTTAATAAGACACTTACATTAACACAAGTATATGCAGATTTAAAAATAAATACACCTTAACCCACAACTCTTGGCCTCTTGTTACCCTTTTTCTATCAGTTTTGTCAGTGTTGATTATTCTTCTTTTTTTCCTGTTTCCAGTAGAAGATTGTTGGGACGCAACATACTAGAAGAAAAAACTAGTTAATAAGTAATGTAATGTTAAAATTTTAAGTAAGCTAATGAGATTATTGCCTCTTTTGTGACTGGTTTGGATTTACAGGTGGGATTTTGTGGACATCCTTTCTTTTTATGATTTGTTTATTTACAGATTAAATATGTCATTAACACCCCAAATTTTGGCAACTTGCCAGATTTTGCCACTTCACCAATCTCTTTCTTTCTATTCTTTAGTGGCCTACCAGGCATTTGTGTCACTTCAGGTGGCTCAACTATAGGATCCCTGCTATCTGACCATATTTTCATATTTAGAACTGGCTGAATAAAGTAAGAATAACCCTTCAGATATGCCTCTTTTCTGTACTAGCTAGAAATTTACTGTGATGCATCCAAATTCAAGTAGTTTATTGTTGCTATACCATATGCATATGGAATTCCTTTTAGTTCTTATGATATGCAACTACATTTATTTTGCCTCAAATTCGCAGTATGCTTGTATGCCCCTTCAGTCACTTTAAATCCTTGATCACCATTCTAGTCAATGTTGCACTACATTAATCTTTCTACATTTGTATTGAACACCATCATTGCCATTAAAGATATGTCATCTGTCCAATAATCAACAAATTTTCTTGCCCCACTCACACTTGTTATCATCTTTATCCTGATTTCTTCCAACATTAAAATAATAGTCTTGTTCCTAGGAATCAAAATATAAGCATTGAAACTCTCTGACATTTTGTTATCCATACAATCACACTTGGAAAAGGTGTTGAAGTAAGCCTTGTACCATTGATACAGGCATGATCACGAAGTTGAATGTATGTGTGTGTGTGTTGAATCCATCCAAAGGAGTGTGCAAATAAAGTGAGAAAAAATGCCTTAAGACATACCAAAATAACCCCTATGTTTGCACTTAAAGGGCGCCTCTTCCTTAAGGGGTCTTTTGGATATTTTTTTCTATTTTTAATAAAATATATATAAAAAATATTTTAGGGTTTTAGTCATTATATTTTGGTGATTGTAAGTCTTGTATAACATTTGAAACACAAGTCCTCTCTTCTCTAGGAGGCCAAACCTAAAACTAGGACAACAAAAGTGTGGATTCACTCTTGCTGTGTTCTCATCTTGGAAACGTAGGTGCTTGGGGAGATTGACGTCCCTTTTGTCCACGTAATAGTTTTGGTGTTGTTATTACATTTATTAAGGGTTTTGGTGTTTTATGCACTCCTTAGTTTTTAGTTCTTGTAATAATCTATGTCACACTACCTATCCCTTTTATTTCTTGTAATCGTGTAGCTGCTGTTCTTATAATCTTATACCCATTGGTTTGTTGCTATTTTAAGTATTGTTGTTCTTATCATTTTTTTTATCATGCGTGGTTGTTGTTTTGGTGTTGAAACACCTTGTTACCTTGTTATTCTTGTGCCTTTCTTAGTTTTGGACTTGTTTTCTTCTTGTGCTCATTTTGTGTTGTAATTTAGTTTGGATTGTTGGCTGTTTTGGTGCATTTCGTAGCTTGGTTTGTATCATTTAGCATCAGAGCTTGTGGTTGGTTTTATTCCAACAAAATCAATCTTGGGCTTGTTTATTGAAAAATCCAAAAAAAAAGCATTCTACGTGTGTTGGTGCTCTTAGCTGAGAGTTTGTGATCTTTTTGTGTCTTGGCTGAGACTTGTATTTTGAAGATAGATCTTGGAGTTTTTTACTTGTCTTGATGGTTTCTAGTGTTAGTTTTCTTCTTCACTAACACCATTGAGTCTAGATCCAAGTTTAAGCTTTAATTGTTGATATTGTTATGATGAACTAAGCTTGGTCGTGTTGTTAAACATTATTGTTGTGGATTCATTTTGGCCTTGTTTTGTTGTTGTTCTAAGATTAGCCGTGTGATGTTATTATAAATTAGTGGCATAATAACATTTTGTTAAAGTTGTAGTAGTCTTGGCCATGTGTTGAAGACATTGTTGTTATGGATTTGGGAGTTGGTCATGTGGAATTATTGTTATTCTTGGAGATTTTTGTTGTTGTTCTTGGTGTTGTTGTTTTTGTTCTTGAAGTTCTTCACCTCCTTCATATATTGTTAAAATATAAAGTGAATGTTGGATCCAAAAAAGTGTAAGCACTTGTTAGTCTTGAAAGACTTACAACCACTCAAAGACTTATCAATCACTTCTCAACCACTCTTCATGATTTAAGGACCATGTTTTGAGGAAAAATTACAAGTCAAGTCAAGACTTTTGTGTTTGAATTTGATAAGAGCTCCAAGACTTGTATTTCCCTCCACTAACCAAATTTCACCATTCCAAATTGTAAAGTGATCAAGATTTCAAGTTGGTGAATAAAAATTGTTAGAAAACTACAACCAATAGTGGGCTTCCACGTCACATTTTTACTTTTCACATGTCAATATTAAGCTCAAATTTTGGATCTCTTAGTTTGTTTTCTTTTTCCTTAAGTCTCATTTATTGATTCTAATACTAATTGACAAGCTAGTACTCATCTACTAGATTGTAAGTTAGTTTTGGGGACCATTTGTTTGTGTTACCATTATTTGTGTGCTTTTTGTCGTTTTGAATCATTTTTAGTTCTTGGATCAATTCCTACATGATTTTTTGAATTTAAACCAAAATCTATTTCGGACAAGAGTAGGCTAAATCCTCAACTCCTTGTGGATTCTTTAGCCGGCTTGCAACACTTGTGCAGCTATAAGTGAGGTAATCAAAGTATGTGAGTGTGGTGAGGTTATTTGAACTAACTCGTTTGCTTTTTTTGTTGGTATTTTATTAGGTATATTGCAATGAAAGGGTACATATCTCAAAAGTTTCCACATCTCAAACCGTGGACAATAATACTCTTAGTAGTATCATAGCATCTATTAAGGCTATAAATCGAGGCATGAAAAAGATGCAAGTGGACTTGAATTCGATGAGAAGGGATATAACATCATTGAAAGGGGATATGTCTACTATGAGTAGGAGGTTGGAACGTGTAGAAATCCAAAGGAGCCGACCCTCTACTCCACAATACTATCATGTCTCTTAAGTGGACAAGATTAAAACACTTCCGCTACTATTTCCCGCAAAACGTTACATCAAATGATAATCCACCAAGACTACCACCCCTTTACCTTAACTGAGACCATGATAGATACATCCACCCTCCTCTTTACCAAGTCCAACAAGAAGGTTTTCGAACCCCAAAACCACCATTAAACTCGATCCCTCTACTTAACTAAAGGCCTCACTTCCTAATCCAAAATCCATTGAACCAAAAGCTTTGCTTTCCCACAAATATGAATCCACTTAACCCAAATCGACCCAACCGTGTAGAAATATATGGTAGGGAGGAACAACATGAGGGATATGGAGCTTATAGTGATGTTAACTTAAAGAAAAAAAAGGTAAAGGGTATACATGGTGATCTAGGCCGAGAGGTGAGGGTTGGCAACCAAAACTAAGAAGTTAGCATCAATTCAATCAAAGTTAGACTTCCAATATTAAAGGGTGAGAGTGATCCCACGGATTATCTTACTTGGGATTTCTCTTGTGACAAGATATTCCAAGTGAATAATCTAACCAAAGAGAAGAAGAGTTGTTATGCTATAGCTCACTTTGAGGGGTATGCAAACACAGGGTAGAGTATGTAAATAGATTTGAAAATATGTTGATTGAGGGGTGTCCCCTTCCATGGTTTAGATTGAGGTACCTTTTGCAGCAAAGGTACTTACCCGAGGGCTAAAAGAATGAACTTCTTGCCAAGTTGTACAACTTGAGGTAAGGAAAATGAAGTGCCATGGCATACTATGATAGGTTCAACAATTGATGTTGAAGCTTAATTATCGAGGCAAACAAGTGAGCCATGATATTATATGATTCAAGGTTGGGTTGAACAGAGAAATATCTTCATGCATGACCCTCCACAAGTTTGATACTATCGATGGCATCTTCCAAGCTGTATTGGAGGTTGAAAAGAAGATCTCAGCTTACAAGTCCAAGGGTCACTACATTCCTTGGATTGTCACAAAGACAATGATAACTTATTCAATGTCAACCAACCCAAGACTAAGGTTGCCCCAACTGAAACTAAGGCTGCCCTCAGGTATCCTCCAAGAAATGAAGGTAAACTGAATGCTCTTTCTCGTTCCAAGGGATTTTAATGTTTCAAATGTCAAGGGCGGGGACACAAGGCTAATAAGAATCCAAACTGGAGAAATGTGATCCTTAGGGAGGGAAAATTATACTATCTTTTATAGGTGGTGGGAATTGAATCAGATGAGGATAATTAAAAATCTCAAGATGGAGGGCAAGAAGTCGAGGTGCAAATTAATGATGGTGGGTAAGATGTTTGGCTGCATGATGATGTGTGTGGAGTGCCTAGTTTTATGGAAAGAAGAGTCAATATTAGTGAGGTTTTGGAAGAGTAAGCCGAGAGTAGAATAGGTGAATTAGGGGAGGAAACAATGCAACAAAGAGGAAAAAAGTCCTTGGCCATGGCCTTTGCCCATAAAGACCCCTTATCACTTACTAACATAGATACTAGCATTTTGACTAGTATCCGCTCTTTTTATGTGCAGGTTGAAGAGCATGTAATTACAAAGATCATGCTTGATGATCTTATGATGCCCGTGGTTGAGCATTCTAATCTCACAAAAAGAAATGAAGAAGATGGTTCAAGGAGGAGAGCTTGCGGGTGATGAAGTCTCAAATTTGTGTATAAATTTCTTTCAAGATGGAGAGGATCATACAGGTATGATAAAAAAGATTGACATATGTTCAAATAAAGTGAGAAATGAGTCCTTAAAACACACCAAAACAACCCTTTTGTTTGCACTTAAAGAGTGCCTCTCCCTTAAGGGATCTTTTGGACATTTTGTCTTCTATTTGTAATATACTATATATAGAATATTTTAAGGTTTTATTCATTATATTTTGATGATTTTAAGTCTTGTATAACACTTGAAACACAAGTCCTCTTTTCTCTAGGAGGCCAAACTTGAAACTAGGACAATAAAAGTGTGGATTCACTCTTGTTCCGTTCTTGGCTTAGAAACGTAGGTTCTTAGATACTCTTGTGTCCACGTAAGAGTTTCGGTGTTGGTATTACATGTATTAAGTGTTTTGGTGTTTGACAAACACCTTAGTTTTTAGTTCTTGTAATAATCTATATCACACTACCTATCCTATTTTATTTCTTGTAATCATATGGTTGTTGTTCTTGTAATATTGTACCCATTGGTTTGTTGCTATTTTAAGTGTTTTTGTTCTTGTCATATTGTTTTCCATTATGTGTGGTTTCTGTTTTGGTGTTAAAACACCTTGTTACTATGTTATTATTGTGCCTTTCTCGATTTTGGACTTGTTTTCCTCTTGTGCTTGTTTTGTGTTGTAATCTAGTTTGGATTGTTGGTTGTTTTAGTGTATTCCATAGCCTTATTTGTATCAACCATCTCTCTTTGTTATAACCTATCAAATCTTCAATAATACCTCTACCCAACCTAGAAAGAGCATCAAGCTTATACTTAAATTGTACCTCAAAAGTTGATCTAGCACAAGGCCAAAATTTCTTTCTTCTCTCTATGCCTCTCTATTTCTTTGACCAATTGGCTAAGATGTGTGTAGCACATATTCTGTGCTCACATTCAAGAAGTATTTATGTTGCAGCAGCAATTAGTCCCTGCAGTTTCAAAACAAAAAGATAAAGTTAGTTAATTTTGGTATAAATTAAATAAAAAATATTAATAAATATAGTTACCTTTTGCATGTCACTGATAATAGTGAGCTGGGAAACATTTCCTAAGTTGAGATCATCTTGTAATATCATCAAGAACTATCTCTATGTAGCCTTACTTTCTTTACCAATCACTACCCATGTGTAAGACCCCGCAAATTTTCCTAGCCGTTAAAGCTCTTTAAAGCATGTCAAGGGAAGCTTCACACTTAGAAAATTTGGGTAAGTGTTGGAACTTAGTCTTCTAATAAGCCATTGAATTTTGATGATTTATTTCGTGACCTTCCTAACCTTAAATGTTCGATTTTCAAGTTGAATCATGATGGGGCAAGTCAATAGTACATATCGGGTAAGATTTGAAAATTTTGGACCTCGTTTAAACCATATTTAGAAGTCCAAACCAGTGTATCAACGCGATCTCGGTGCATTGCATTGTCTATCACGTTGATAAGTATTTTTCCACCTTAAAGTAATATTTCCAATGAGCTGATGCGAACTCGACGCGATGAGTTGGCTATAGCATCGATGCCATCAACGCGACGCGTTGGCTATAGGGTTGAGCACACAGCTATAGCATCACTGGGCCCATTTTTAGTCTTTAAGAACCGCATCTAGAGGGGTATTTTTCTTTTTTCCCACCCCTATTTATCCTTAATAACATGGGATTCATCCCTAATTCACTAAAATATACTCTTTTCTCTCAAATTTCTCTCAAGAATTAAACCCTAGAACATCAATCTCAAGAGTAATTCTCAAAGGTACTCCGTCAATCTTCTTTAAATCACGAACTAAGGTATGTTAGATGTTGATTCATGGGTTCCTTCCACTCAATAATTTCAAGAATCCTTTTCTAAATTTAAAGATTAGATATTTATGAGTTTTCATGATTTATATGAATTGAAATTCATGTTTATGATGTTGTTGAGTTTCAATTCATGTTTTAATTACAGAGTTCCAAGCTTTGGTTCTAGTATGAGGTGAATTTCATGATATTCATAATAAACCCAACAAGAAGCATGTTAATTGATGTAACCATGTTAAGTAGGTGTATTGAATGTTGTATGACCAAAGTATGCTCCCCATATGTTTGATAAAATGCTTGTGTGAAGGAAACAGTCTCATTATAGCATATAGACAAGAAATCCCCAATTATGTATAAGTTCATGCCTGTCAAGTGTTTGTTGTAAGGCCTTAGTGAATGAATTATGATATGTTGCATGCATTCCTATTCATGTGCATTTCTTATTGAATGAGTTATGAGACAACAACATGCCTCCCTATACAATTACATGTTTAATATTTCCAAGTGCTTGAAGAGATGCCTCATTGATTGTATTGTGAATGATAGCCTATTAGCATGTTATGAACGAGTTGTCCTACCTTGTATTATTTATGTTATCGAGTCTTGGGGGTATTTAATACCCAACAATTTAACTACATGTCTAGAGCCAATGTTAGCTTTCAAGATAATCTCAGTCAGTTACAGAACTTAGAAATACTCTGTAATCTCAGTATTAGTCTATTCCAGTTCAGTATTCAGCTCAGACCTTAGTAATATTCGAGTATTTAGATCAGAAATTAGTACCACTCAACCAGATAATAGAACTCAGTAGTATTTCATCAGTTAATGAAACTCAGTGAACTCAACTCAATTCAGTTAAGCAGTACGATCAGTAACAGTTTAGTCAAGCTTAGTATAAAATAAGAAATCAGTTTAGTGTCTTTCAGTTGGGAGTAGAATTCAGCACCGAGCAAGGGCAGGGATAACGGCTTCCCCGTTAGCAAGGCAGAGTCGTTAGTAGCAGTCTCTATACTCCAGAACTGCATTGTTAGTGTATGATGAGGGGTCACCCATTTGATTAAGGCTTGGCTACCTCCCAAGAGTCACCCATTAGATTAGGCTTGACTTTCTGCTTAGGGTCACCCGTTAAACATGCTTGACCATAGATGTTTCTTTACCAGTGAAATGGTACTGACACCCTTCTAGCTGGGGTTACAGGTTGGACTCCACTAGTTCATATTTGGGGCATGTCGGTTAGATGAATACCTCCCACAATCTCAATTTCAGATTCAGTCTTTAGAACAAAACTTAGATCAGTATTACAAAATTTAGGACTGTTAGATACAGTCACTCAGCTCAGTAAAAAACTTAGATAGTTCTATAGATTTAGAGATCACCCGCTAGATAGGCTTGATCTCAAATTCAGACAATCATATTGATTATCAGTAGATACAGAGATCAACCGCTAAATAGTCTTGATCTCATATTCAATCAATTATTATCTGTATTAGCAGATTCAGAGATCACCCATTAGATAGGCTTGATCTCAGATTCAATTAATCAAATTTCAAACATCAGTATCAGTAGATCCAGAGATCACCCACTAGATAGGCCTGATCTCAGATATCAGTACTAGTATACCTAGTTATCAGTAATTCAGTTGTTAGAACTCAGTATTTAGTGTTACTACAATTTCAGTTATAGGTTGTGTATTCATACATGTATCTTGTTTCAGTGTACTCATGTTATTCAGTAAGGTATAGTTCATACATATGAGCCTTTGAATTTAGCCTTACCTCATCTAGCATACCAGTATATTTTTACATACTAACGTATACTTTTCTGTTCTATGGTGTTTTATACCAAAGCTTCAAAAGCACGATATCCAGATCACCCTTAGCAGTTCAATTTCAGTCAGTAACAGTTGATAGCAGTGAGTCCTCATAATTCAAGAATGGTTCTATTATTTCATTATTTTGCATTAGATTAAGTATTTTTCAGTAGACGGAGTTAGTTGGGGGATTGTCCTATCAAATTCCTTTTCAGACAGTTTAGAGGCTTTCAGACTAGATAATTAGACAGTTGTATTAGTATTCCATTTTATTTGTATTTTAGTTTTGAACCTTATGGCAAGTTTCTGCCAGTTTTTTTGTATTTTTATAGTGTATTATGCAGTACTCAGTTACAGGTATCATTTAAGGGTTATATTATGGTCATTCAGGATTATGAGCACCGTGTAGCATTCGGGGTACTAGACTCGGGGCATTACAAACTTGGTATCAAATCCTAAGGTTCAACAGTGTCCTAGAAAGTTTGAAAGCCGCATCTAGTAGAGTCTTGTGCATGGGTGTGTTGCATGCTACATTTATGTACATAAGGCTATAAGATGTTTTAGGAATAGTTTCCTTTCTTTCAGTGTTCATGTCGTTCGAGTGAGCATGAGCTCAAGTTAAACTCTCATTATAATCCATTTTCCTTTCATTTACAAAATATGCCTCCTCACAGAGCTAATGCCCGTAGAAATGATAACCAGTCACCTCAGCCCATAGATCTTAAGAATGAGAATGTGTCACATGCAGAGTTTTGGGCAGCTTTTCAGGCGCTATCCCAAGCTATGACAACTAATGTTCAGGGTAACTGTCGGGATGCAACCCCACCTCAGTAAGATGGGGATTTAGTCGTAGCCAGGATTAGAAATTTCATGAGAATGAACCTGCTAGAATTCTTTAGGTCAATAGTAGGTGAGGACCCACAACTTTATGTTTAGGAGGTAAAGAAGATCACCCAAATTATGCACGTGTCTGGGAAAGAGAGTGTAGAATTGGCATCCTATAGGATGAAGAATGTCGCTCATGATTGGGTAGTGATGTGGAAGAAAAGTAGAAAGAAGGATGCAGCTCCCATGACTTGGCAGATATTTCAGGATGCATTCTTAGATAAGTTTTTCCCACTTAATATGAGGAAAGCTAAGATAAAAGAGTTCATGAACTTGATAGGGCTCTATGACAGTGAAGGAGTATTGCCTCAAGTTCAACCAGTTGTCTAAGTATGTTCCTAATCAGATGGCTGACCCTAGAGCAAGCATGAGTAAGTTTGTGACTGGTGTGTCTGGGTTGGTAGTTAAAGAGTGTAGGACTGCTATGCTCAATAGAGACATGAATCTTTCTATATTGATGATGCACACTCAGCAGATTGAGGCAGAGAAATCTAAGGAAAGAGAGAGAGTGAATAAGAAAGCCAGAGTAGGTGGTTATAGGTTTTCTCAACTAGGGTCTCATAGTGGTAACCGTTCTCAGCATAGTCAGAAGTTTTTAGTCCCAGCTCCATCCTTATATAGTGTACCAGTACTAAAGTTTAGGGATGACAGTCATGATGGGGCGCCAGGCTCCAAAACCCAGGGTAGTGTGAGAAATGATCAGACCTATCCGCTTTGTGAAGAATATAGTAAGAATCACCTAGGTACATGTAGATCAGGAAACGGGGTATGTTTTAGTTGTGGTAAGCTATGACAGAGGCTGTGAGATTGTAGAATTATAGCTTAGAGGGGTAAATATTTGCGTCATCAGGACGCCACTTCCAATACCACTAGTGGTTAGTGTTAGAGCAGATTTTATGCACTCCAGACTCGCCATGATAAGGGAGGTTCCCCAAACATAGATTAAGGTACATTATAAGTTCTTCATCTTCATGATATGCATTGTTAGATCCCTTGCTCCCATTTGAGCTTAAGTTTTCAGCATGAGTTAGTTAGTAAAGCTAGTAAGTCAGTTAGTAGTCAGATAGTCAGGTTAGTATAGTTTGTTTTCTCATCTTTTTATCTAGTCATACTATCAGAAATCTTAGGAATGTAACTATTCCAAGATGGAAAGTCCCAGTAGTTTCAAGATCTGCTCAGTTCATGAAACATGCGTTAGTTCCAGGTCCCAGATGTTCAGTCATGATCCAATTCGTAGATGCCCTGTGCATTGCCTCAGTTTTCTCAGTATTGTAGTAAAGTAAGCATTCTTAGAGGGATATAGAGTCCCAAGGGGGAGACTCTATAATTCCCCGATGCTTACATGTCCTTAAACCCATTCTATTGTATGCTCAGATTTTCCTTACAGTTATCCTTGCATATTCAATCATGCATTCAAGCATCAGTTCAGTTAGATATTCATGCTTTAGATATGTATGTTCAGTAGGAGAAACTCAGCTTATTATTTATCATTGAATATTCAGTCATGCATTCATGAAGACTACTCAGTCACGTATCCATGCATCAAACATGTATATTCAGCATGAGATTTCAGTATATCAGAAGTTCCAGTCATATAGACATGTTTCAAATGTTCACGTCTCTTTAAGTAAGTTTAGTCTATCAGTAATCACAGCCTAGTCAATCCTATTCAAGGATGAATGTTCCCAAGGGGGAGATATTAGAAGACCCCACAAATTTTCCTAGTCGCTAAAGCTCTTTAAAGCATGTCAAGGGAAGCTTCACACTTAGAAAATTTGGCTAAGTGTAGGAACTTAGTCTTCTCATAAACCTTCAAACTTTGATGATTTATTTTGTGACCTTACCGACCTTCAATTATCAATTTTTAAGCTGATTCATGATGGGGAAAGTTAATAGTACATCTCAGGTAAGATTCAAAAATTTTGGACCACTTTTAAACCACGTTTAGAAGTCCAAACTAGTGTATAAATGCGATCTCGGCACGTCGCATCATCTATCGCGTTGATAAATATTTTTTCAGATCCCAGTGTGATTTCCAGTGAGCTGATGTGAACTCAATGTGATGCATTGGCTATAGCATCGATGCCATTGATGGGCACATCGTCTATTGCGTTGAGCATACCGATGCAGTGCGTCAGCTATAGCATCGCTGGGTACATTTTCAGTCTTTAACAATCGCATCCAAATGGGTATTTGTGTCATTTTACCACCACTATTTAGCCTCAATAACATGGGATTCAGCCCTAATTCACCAAAATATACTCTCTTCTCTCAAATATCTCTCAAGAACTAAACCCTAGAACATCAATCTCAAGAGCAATTCTCAAAGGTACTCCGTCAATCTTCTTCAAATCAAGAACTATGGTATGTTAGATGTTGATTCTTGGGTTCCTTCCATGCAAGAAGTTAAAGAATCCTTTTCTAAATTTAAATATTAGATATTTATGAGTTTTCATGATTTATGTGAATTAAAATTCATGTTTATGATGTTGTTGAGTTTTAATTTATGTTTTGATCACAAAGTTCCAAGCTTTTGTTCTAGTATGAGGTGAATTTCATGATATTCATAATAAACCCTACAAGAAGCATTTTGATTGATGTAACCATGTTAATTAGGTGTATTGAATGTTGTATGACCAAAGTATGCTCCCCATATGTTTGATAAAATGCTTGTGTGAAGGAAATAGTCTCATTATAGCATATAGACAAGAAATCCCCAATTATGTATAAGTTCATGCCTGTCAAGTATTTGTTGTAAGGCCTTAGTGAATGAATTATGATATGTTGCATGCATTCCTATTCATGTGCATTTCTTATTGAATGAGTTATGAGACAACAACATGCCTCCCTATACAATTACATGTTTAATACTTCCAAGTGCTTGAAGAGATGCGTCATTGATTGTATTGTGAATGATAGCCTATTTCTATGTTATGTACGAGTTTTCCTGCCTTGCATTATTTATGTTATCAATTCTTAGGGTATTTAATACCTGACGATTTAGCTGCATGTCTAGATCCAGCGTTAGTTTCCAAGATAATCTCAGTCGTGCCATGATCAGTAGAACTCAGTCAGTTACAGAACTTAGAAAGACTCAGTAATCTCAGTATCAGTCTGTTTTAGTTCAGTATTTAGCTCAGACCTTAGTAGTATTCAAGTATTCAGATCAGAAATCAGTATCACTCAACCAGATAACAGAACTCAGTAGTATTCCATCAGTCAACAGAACTTAGTGAACTCAATTCAACTCAGTTAAGCAGTACGATCAATAACAGTTCAGTCAAGCTTATTATGAAATAAGAAATTAGTCTAGTGTCTTTCAGTTGGGAGTAGGATTCAGCACCGAGCGAAGGCAGGGATGATGGCTTCCCCGTTAGTCAGGCAGAGTTATTAGTAGCAGTTCTTGTACTCCAGAACTATGTATCCATCACAGGATGAGGGGCCATCCATTAGATTAAGGCTTGGCTGCCTCCCAGGAGTCACCCGTTAGATTAGGCTTGACTTTTTGCTTAGGATCACTCGTTAGATAGGCTTGACGATCGAAGTGTCTTTACCCGTGGCATGGTGCTGACACCCTTCCAACTGGAGTTACAAGTTGGAACCCACTAGTTTAGATTCGGGGTATGTCAGTTAGATGACTACCTCCCACAGTCTTAGTTTCAGATTCAGTCTTCAGAACAAAACTTAGATCAGTATTACAAAAATTAAGATTGTTAGATACAGTCACTCAGCTCAGTAAAAAACTTAGATAGTTCCATAGATTCAGAGATCACCCTCTAAATAGACTTGATCTCAAATTCAAAAAATCAAATTCATTATCAGTAGATACAAAGATCACCCACTGATAGGCTTGATCTCATATTCAGTTAATCTTTATTAGTATCAGCAGATTCAGAGATTACCCGTTAGATAGGATTGATCTCACATTAAGTTAATCAAGTTCCAAATATCAATATCAGTAGACCCAGTTATAAGTAATTCAACTATTAGAACTCAGTATTCAGTGTTACTACTATTTCAGTTATAGCTTGTGCATTCATGCATACATCCTCATTCAGTATACTCATGTGATTCAGTCAGCTATAGTTCATGCATATGAGCCTTTTCATTTATCCTTACCTCATCTATTATACCAGTACATTCTTATGTACTGATGCATACTTTCCTGCATTATGGTGTTTTATACCATAGGTTCAGAAGTACGAGCTCCAGATCACCCTTAGCAGTTCAGTTTTAGTCAGCATCGGTTGATAGCAGTGAGTCCTCATCATTCAAGGATGGTTCTATTTTTTTATTATTTTGCATTAGATTCAATATTTTTCAGTAGACAGAGTTAGTTGGGGGATTGTCCTATCAACTCCTTATTCAGACGGTTTAGAGGCTTTCAGACTAGATATTCAGACAGTTGTATTAGTATTCCGTTTCATTTGTATTTCTATTTTGAACCTTATGGTAAGTTTTCACCAGTTTTTCTGCATTTTTACAGTATATTATGCAGTGCTCAGTTACAGGTATCAGTTAAGGGTTACCTTATGCTTTTTCGGGATTATGAGCACCGTGTAGCATCCGGGATACCAGACTCGGGGCGTTACAGAATGCTATTAGAAATATTTTATTGTTTCCATCCTTATCAATAGCTACCAATAACTGACGTTTACAAGCTTTTTTAAAAAAACACCCATCTAGTCCTATACATTTTCTGTATCCCTCTTGAAATCCTTTTTTATAGCATCAAAACAAATGTATAAGGTGTGAAATTTTTCCATCCCACTATTTGAATCAGTCAGCTTCACAACACAATTATTATAAGGATTTGTTTGGAGCAAAATATCCTTGTAGTCTAGGATTCTGTTAAATTCAGCCACATGGTCCCCCATAGTTTCTTTCAAAATTAGTTTTCTTATCTGTAAACACAGTTCCTTACCAACATAAACACCGAACTCTTTCCTAACAAATTCTTGAATCTCCACCCCTTTGATTGTTGGCTAGGATATAATCCTATCTTTAAGATAATTTGATAGAAATTTTGAATTACAAAGAAAATTAGTGTTTGTCCGAGTATATTTGTGCCTCGGGTTGTAGGTCTTGACAAAAAAGTTTCCAGTCTTTCCTTTCTTGCTAGCATACAACAATCGTAGACAACTACTTTTACATCTAACTCTTACTCTATAACTCTCATTTACATATTTGTCTAACTCAACCCCCTTCTTTATAACATATTTAGTAAATGCTTCCCTAAACTCATTTGCATTCTCAAATGCTAAACCTTGCTGCCACACAACCACTTCACAAGTTGGATCATATACCACTGAACTGCTCTTTTTTCTTCCAGTTAACTTTTCCCCCTCAAATTCATCATCAGTTTTAAAACTATCACAATCAGAACTATCATAATATGGCTCATCTTCTGCCAATTTACCCTTGTAATTTTCTTACATTTTTCAATATTATCAAACCCTTCATCCAGTACAACTTCACCCAAAAATATTTTGCTTTCTCTTTCTTCTTATTCCTCCTATTTTCTCTCTTAAACTTTCTCATATTTGCCTTCACTATCCTCAACTCCAAATGCAGATCACTTTCATAGTCAATAGATTGGTCAGAATTATCATCATTACCATTACTATCTCCAACTGCTTCTTCTTGAATAAGTGGTTCCTCTACTCCTTAAACAACAGGTTTAACTAGTTCTTTGACAGATGTTTCAAGTTCTTTTTCAGTATTAGTCCAATCTATTGACTTATAACCATCATCAACCCTAACTTCTTCTGCATTTTTGGATCTGTTACAATTATTTTGAACAACAACAGAAGAAAAAGAAGCCAAACCTAAATCTAGATTTTTTTCATTAGTATTTCCACATAGAACAACACATACCTCATCTTCTTTTCTAATAGCTAGAGATACATTAAAAGTCTCACCAACACTTGTAATTTGACTTAATTATCCTCTGAATTGACCCACATACTCTACAATTGAGTCCTCACACACATATATATCTATTGTGTCCCCACCTTTAAGAAATAATGCAATCTCATAAAGTCCCCATCTTTTTTCAGTTCAACCAAATCAACACCAAAAGATGACCTAACATAAGTCCTCCCCAACTTTGTAACACCAAATAACTTTGTATAGTCAGTAATTTCAGGAATTGACAAGTGATCTTCATCCACGTTATATACGTATTCGGTCCTACCACCTACATAGATTGGACCAACCTCACTCACCAAGACACCCCCAATTTTAAATCTTAAGTTCAACAACTTAGTAGCCATATGTCAACCTATAACCATAATAAAAATCAGCCAACTAGATTTATCCCCAACAATTAAATACAAGACAATATACGTGACTTATTTTGAGAAAACCCCCAAAAATACGTAAGTAAATTTACAAAAAAAGAATTAAAATTGAAAAATATAATCCAACAGTGACCAAAACAACACACAAATTACAATAAAAAATTGATTTTACAAAAAATCCCTAATATTTGAACTAATTACGAAAAACCCTACTATCATGCATGCAAAATTTCTCATAATTTCACAACAATTTAACAATATAACATAATATACATGATTAATTTCAAGAAAACACCAAAAAATACATAAGTAAAATTACAAAAAAAAATTAAAATTGAACAATAAAACCCAATAGTGACCAAAACAACACACAAATTATAATAAAAATTGATTTTACAAAAAAGCGCTAATATTTGAACTAATTATGAGAAACCTGAATATCATGCATGCAACAGTTCTCATAATTTCACAATAATATAATCAGTAACACACAGACTAACAATCAACAATATGATTTCTATTCATAATTGGAATAGTAAGAAAGCAACTTCATTTTCAACACAATGAAAACAAACAAAAAACACATTTTAAAAGTAAAACATACCTGACAAATAGAAATTTCAATATTACTTTACTTTTGAGTAGTGAACAACTCAAAATTTTCAACAAAATCTTCAATACAAAATAAGTCACTATAGCTTCACCAGCAACTTCAATTAAATCTTCACCACCACCTTGAGAGAAGTCACTACAGCTTCACCAATAACTTCAACAATAATTCAATACGAAATCGTTCATAATCTATTCAAGAAATAGTTAAAGAAGCCGGTTGATTTTCTTAAAGAGAGATGGAGGAGTGTAGAGACAGAAAAGAGGGGGTGTAAAATAAGACTTTTTAGTTTCTTTTTTTTTTTATTAAACGGAGGGTCTCATGTGGATATTATCGATCCAAGTGGAAATATACACAATCAAATTTGTCACTGTGTAAGCGCGTGTATTCACAATTGTGACCTTTGGGATAAAAAGGTCAGTCGAAGTTGTCAAACAACAAGTTTGGGAGGTATTTAAGACCGTTCAAAGTTCAGGTGTACCATGAATAAAACTCGACAAGTTTAGGGGGGGTAATCAATACTTCTCTATTATTTTGGAAGAAGAAATTGTTTATATGTTAATGAAGTTGGAACAATACTTTAATTCAACATTTTAACTATAAAGAATTTAAGAAACACATAAAAAAAATTATTTAATTCTTTAAAAACATTTGATTGCAAAATATCAATTTGCTAAATAATGTAACATACCTGACGAATCCCATCTCCCTCCATGACATATCATGATTGAACGCAAATTATCAAAATCCATATTTTATAACATGAGAATTACTTATGTTTGCTTTTCTTTGACAAAATAATTCTCAGGAGTTGCATAAAAGAAACGGAAATACGAATTTGGCTTACTGAAAAAAGTAAATCGTGTAGAATAAGAAGATAGTGTATAAAGATGGAAACTCTTAATGGATGCATTAAAATAAGAGAAAAGAAAAATGGTTAGAGGAATTTGGCAGTGGATTGATATCAATAATTAAGGTTAACTACATTTAAGGAAGAAATATTGTATATTAGTTGTATTAAATCTTTATTTTCCTTTTCAATAATTACTTTTTTGTATTTTTTAAAAAATGAAAAAATAATTTCTAACTACTTTTTTTAGATAAAAGTTGTTACAACTTGAAAACTAAAAAGTTTTGTTATAACTTGAAATAAACAATCTAATAAGTTTATTTAGTTAATTTTCATTACCAATAGAAGTCTTAACTCTTTTCCTTTTTAAACTTCTTTTAACTTTGTTCTATAATTTTTCACATTTTTCAGTATATTATTACCCATATTCATACGCAACATATCTTTACTTTTAACCTTTTCTATAATTTTTCACGTTTTTCTTGTATGTGCGTATTATATAAGTGCGACTTAGAAGGTTGGTTTTAATTCAAAATCGATTTTTCAAAAAATTCACCATATTTGAAGCAGTCGCAACTCAACGTGCAAAGCTATTTAGCATTAAAAAAGATTGTTGTTCTAGAATATAAGATGGTTGATAAGAGAAAAAAGGTTGTTGAACAAGATTCAAATTTTGATTTTAAAGATAAAATTTCCGCTCATAAAATGAAGAAATCAAAAATAAAAAATCGTGATAATGCTAGAGTTACAAGGTCCAAAGCCAATGTGAGTGTTGGCAAAGTTGGTGATAAGAAGGTTGACACGAAGAAATCAAGAAAAATGTGAATACAAATGTGATCATTTTTCTTATCGATTGTCACATTCATAAAACTCATTCAATACAAATGTGATATATGTGAAACTGCATCGATACTAATTTTAATATCAACTTAATATATTGAGAACTCAAAAAAAAGTATTGCTTAAGTATGACATGAGTATATAAACAGGTTTCAACGTAATTTATTAAACAATTCATGAGTATCATATTATGTACTATACTAGTTTCATACACTAAAAACAGTTATAAGAATACATCATTTGTATGTAGAATTTTATATACCAACACAAAAAACGGATTGTTCAGTATTTTTATTATTATCCATTGTCATATATTTTGTTGTCACATACAATAAATATTTAACAAAAAAATTGACAATACTACTTTTTTGATATAAATGCACCATTACTCCTGTGTCATTGTGTATGAGCATTGGTGGGCATGTATAAATCTTCAACTTTTTTGATACTACATTAACCAATCCTCTATACTTTGAATCTGCATCTTATATAATCCCATCTATAGCAAAATCTTTAGGTCTCCCTATAAACATATTACACAGTTCATTAGTAGGAATTATTTAAAATTTCATAATTTAAAAATATGAAAATTCATAATTTCAACATACTATATTTCATAATTTCAATATACAAAAAACATACATAAAATAATACAGCAAAATAAACATTATATCAAAATTGTTCTACCCAAAGCAATCAGAATAACATTATGGAAGATGATTAATGTATGAAACATGGCCGAATTATGAAATCACAGATTGAATATTATTTTTGGAAGAAGAAATCGTTTATATGTTGATGAAGTTGTAACAATACTTTAATTCAACATTTCAACAATAAAGAATTTAAGAAACACATTAAAAAATTAATTAATTCTTTAAATACATTTGATTGCAAAATATCAATTTGCTAAATAATGTAAATACCTGGCAAATCCCATCTGCTTCCATGACATATCATGATTGAATACAAATTATCAAAATTCATATGTTTATAACACGAGAATTATTTATGTTTGCTTTTCTTTCACAAAATTATTCTCAGGAGTTGCGTAAAAGAAACAAAAATTACGAATTTGGTTTTCTGAAAAAAGTAAATCGTGTAGAAAAAGAAGATAGTGTATGAAGATGGAAACTCTTAATGAAAGCATTAAAATAGGAGAAAAGAAAAAACGGTTAGAGGGATTTGGGGGTGGATTGATATCAATAATTAAGGTTAATTACATTTAAGTAAGGAATATTGTATATTAGTTGTATTAAATCTTTATTTTTCTTTTCAATAATTACTTTTTTGTATTTTTTTAAAAATGAAAAAATCATTTTTAACTACTTTTATTTAGATAAAAGTTGTTATGATTTGAAAACTAAAAAGTTTTTCTATAACTTGTAATAAACAATCTAATAAGTTTATTTAGTTAATTTTTTCTAATAGAACGAGCCTAATATATGTTATTTTTTAGTCTCAATTTATGCGATACAAATAGAATTTAGATAATTAATTATATTTTTAATATGCTTTAGTTATTAGTGTCGTAATTTCTAATATTCTTATTTAATTTTTAAATGATACATGTTATTCTCCTTGTTCAAACTTTTGTGACATTGATAATTAATTATATTTTAAAAATAATTTACATTTTTTATTATTGAGATTTATAATACCTCTTTTCTATTTCTATTTAAGTGGCACTGACAAAATTTTGAGAGTCAACCAAATATTTTATATGTTTAAAATTTTTTAAGTTGTTAATTATTGTGATTTATAGTACTTTTTTTTTTTAAATATATAACACATTGCTTTTTTTATAAAAGATATTTTAAGTTATTAACTATTGTTATTGCAGTACTTCTTATGTATTTTTGAAATAATACATGTTACTTTTTTTGTCCAAACTTTTGTGGCATTGATAGTCAATTATACTTTTAGTTATTCCAATTTAAGTGACACTGATATAATTTCGAGAGTCAACCAAATATTTTAGATATTTTAAATTTTGTAAGTTGTTAATTATTTTGATCTATAATATTTTTTTAAAATATAATAGATTAATTTTTTTTTTTAGATATTTTAAGTTTTTAAATATTGTCATTGATAATACTTTTTAAGTACTTTTCAAATAATATATGTTACTCTCCTTGTCCAAACTTTTGTGGCATTGATAGCCAATTATATTTTAAAAGTAATTTAAGTTTTTAATTACTATAATTTATAATAGTTTTTCTTCTATTAAAATTTAAATGATACTGATATAATTTTGAGAGTCATCCAAATATTCTATACCTTTTAAATTTTTTAATTTATTAATTATTATGATTTATAGAAATTTTTTTTGTATATTTTTGAAATATCTACCAAATAAGCAAAATAAGACAAATAAATTAAAATTGATGAAAAAAATAAAAGCAAAGGAAAGGACCAATGAAGTTTTTCCAAAACAAACAAATTGATCTTTAACTTTTGAAAGTTGTTAATTATTTTGATTTATAGTATTTTTTTAAATATATAACAGAGTAAAATTTTTGTCGATATTTTAAACTCTTAACTATTGTAATTTATAATATTTTTTATGTAATTTTTAAATAATATATGTTACTCTCCTTGTCTAAAATTTTGTGTCATTGATAGTCAATTATATGTTTTAAATAACTTAACTTTTTAATTATTGTGATTTATAATATTTTTCTTCTATTTCTATTTAAATTACACAATACTTAGATGACCATAATAATTAATTAGGGGTGATATAGTAAAACCATGATTGAAGTAGTGAAGCAGACATATCTTAAATGACTTATAATAACTAACTAAAAGTGATATAACAAAATTATTATAAAAAATATTTATGGAAAAAATTAAGTAAACCTCATATAAGATGTCAAGTTAATTTAATATTAAATATTATTAATTTTTTAATACAAGATGACTTTATAATAATTTTTTAATACATAGATGACTTATAATAATTAATTAGAAATGATATAGTAAAATTACAGTTGAAGTAGCTAAAGCGGACATATAATAAATGTATATTTAATTTTTTATTAAATATTATTAATTTTTAATATATAAATGGCATATAATAATTAATTAGGGGTGATATAGTAAAATCACAGAGCAAGCAGCTGAATTGATCGGCAAGGACGACGACGGGAAGGTCCTCTGAACTGCCTCTTATATATAAGTAGAATATACTTAAATTTGTATGTATAATTAATAGGACTACTAGTGTCTGTTTGGATGGTGATTTCCCATGGTATGGTTATCATGAGAATTATGTTTGTTTTGATTGTTTCTTAAAAGGTATGGTTTGGTATGGTTCCTTTTCATGGTCTAGTAATCATGAAATCCCTCAATTTATAGAACCATCGATTTGATGGTATTCCGTGATTTTCTTATTTCTTTTTTCAATTATACCCTTATCTAATATTAATAATCTTATTTTACCCTTTACCTATATTACTTTCAACCCTAAATACGTTATTATTTTTATATTTTTTTGCTAATTGTTCTCCTCAACGTTCTTTTTCCTCCTTCAATGTCCTCTTCTATGCTCATTTTTTTTTTTAGATTTGTCTTTTTAAACTTAACCGCTTATTATTTTCTTTTTGTGTTCTTGTACACCGAATGATTTATTTGTCAAGAAATTGGTCAAGTATAAAATTATGTTGGGCATTCTACTCCTTCTCTATTCTGGTTTCAAGGTGTATTCTGTGAGACAATCCTAAAATTCATAAGTGATTCAATTTAGGATCCCAATTTTGTGTCATTATGCCAACTTTATTGGACTACATGAATTCATTTAAGCACATGAATGGCTGAAAGTTATCCATAAGTTACTATCCATTTTATAATTATTTTCATACTATTTTAATTAGTACACAGTACATACTAAGGAATAGAGCAAGCATCCCATACTTCATGAAAAATAAAGATCTAGCCTTATACATTCAGTGGCGGAGCCAAAGATTTGATAAAGAGTAGAACCGTCAATATAGGCCATGCCTGTTGGGGAGACCCGACCCGGCCTATAATTTGATAGAGTTGGGCTTCAGTTTTTGCAGCCCATTTAAGAATAGGGCTTTTTAGCCCGGCTCGGATACGCCCGTCGGCCTTGAGCAATGTGGGTTGGGCTAGTCCGTGGCCCAACTCGTAAGTCAAATACATGCAACTATTTAGATTGTTTATTAGTATTTTTATTTGATTCGAAGGATATCATATCAAAAGTTATTTAATTTCACTATTAGGAGTATTTTTTGGGGTGTTGGAGACTTGATGAACAAGTATTAATAGTATGTAATATTGTCTGACAATATTTATGTTTATTAATATTCGAAAATTAAATTACAAAATATTATTTTTTAAAAAGTGGGCTAACCCGTAAGGCCCTCAACCCACAGAGTAATGGTGTGGGCTTGGTGTTTTGTGGCCCATCATTTTGATGGGCCAGCCCATCCTGGCCTGTCAAACTCAAAGCCCGTGTGGACTAGCCCAAATAGGTTGGGCCGATCCGTATTGACAGCTTTAATAAAGAGTGCAAATTTTCTTTTCAGTTACATTAAGGGTGTCCAAACTAATGGAAAAAGACCAACCGTAACTCCTAGGTAAACGATTTAGGGTGGGTGACAGTAATACCCTGCGATTTTCCTAGCTTAAATTCATCCCTAGAATGTTAAGGGATAGTTTCCCAAAATAAATAATATTTATTTTATGTGAAATTCCTTAGATTTCAAATTTTCATTGCGTTGAAAATTGAATTAGCTTTCCAACAATATAAGGTTCTCATAAATCCAATAAATGGGTAAGAAGTTATGGCTGTTTTAAGTTTCAGTCGTAAAACACCGTCATTTCGGTTCATAGCTCGTCGCGTAGCAGGTTTACATGACGATTGTTAATTTTTAGTGGCGCTCTGCGATATTGACACGTCACAGAGAGAGCCAAATTTTCAATTGTCTAATTCCAGTGAAGGTCTGCGATATTAGCGTATCGCGCCAAGGTTTCAGGTCCAATCCAAGGTGGCAACGCGATACCACCGTGCGGCGCCACCATGCATATTCCCAGTTGGCAATTTCCAGTGGCTTGGCGCTATAGTGGCGCGTCGCGCCAAGGCCAAAAATTGGGAATTTCAGGTCATTTTCCATTTTTGAATTAGAGATGAATATGGGCATTTTGGTCAATCCCCAGGACCCCAATCCGTCCAAAATACCTCATTAATCATATACTAAGGCACTTTATGCTTATTTCATCACTTTTCTCTCAAAAGCAAACCCTAGTTCATCAAACTTCATCCCTAAGAAATTCAAAAATCTCTCCATTAATCCTCCAAGACAATTTAAGATTGAGAATCCCCAATCCAAGAACTCCAAGAAGTCATCCCCAAAACATCAATAAAGATCTAAGATTCAAGTTCTAGCATCTAGATCATCCAACAAAGTATGTGGGATTTGAACAAGGATAATTCTTTCGTCCTTGTGCCCAAAACTTTACTTTAATTACAAATTTACTGCAATTTATGTGATTTTTCATGAAATTTAAGTTAGGGTTTACACCCATTATTGTTAATTTACAAGCTTTAGAAGTTGAATTCCATGCTTATGTTTATATTTTCATGCATATAGCTGAAGTTTCAAGATTTTGGATTGTTTTATCAATATTTACATAATTAAGCATGAATATTATGATGATTTATTATGAGATTGATACATGGGTTACCACCCTAAGACAGAAAATTATTGTTTCAAGAAAGATGATGCTTTAAGCGTCTCATGAGCAGATTATTTTAAAATTTTTCAGAAAAGCTTTGATTTTTTGATCAATGGTTAAGCTTTGGAATCCACTACAGATTATTACAGTTTACAGAGTTACTCAGATAAATGCAAAACTAGTTTTTCTTATAAATCCTTATACTAGTTTTAAAAGTGGATTTCCAATGGTTTATAGATTTAAAAATGGAGTAGTATTTAGCACCGAGCAAGAAGTGTGGGATTAGCGTGCCCTATCTTTCACAGAACTACGTAGCCAAAATAGGTACAGACCCAGATTATTACCATTTATATGGATGATAGATTTAGCTTGTGATTAATCACATGGATTAGGTTATACTCTCTGGCAAGAGTATGACACCTTTCCTCAATGTGAGGTTTCCTCCTTAGGAGGTCAAGACGTTGGACTCTATGTAGATCACATAGTTTATGTTGGTTAAGAGAACCTCCCTAATAGTAAAGATTTTCAGAATAGTTTTAAAAGTATTCTCCCAACTGTCTAACAATTAAGATTATATTCCCTTAAGCTTTGAAAGAATTCCTTTGCAGAAGAAGTTTTCAGATATGATTTAAGAATAAGAACAGAATATAGATTTTAGAACTAAGTGTTATGGCTCACAAGATTATACTACATGTTTTACTATTCTTGATTTTGATCTTCAACTTTTTGATTTACTCAAGCTTATGTGAGTCATTTACATTTAGCATGCATGATTTCATAAACTGTGATGATTTTGCTTACTCATTGCATACACCGCCATTTACTCAGTACATCCTCAAAGTTCTGATCCACATATATGTCTTTGTGCTACATTGTCTGATAATGTAGGTTCAGTTGCTCATAGTCATAGTAGCGTGAGTGATTCCCGAGCATCTCATCTACATCCCTGCAGTTGGTGAGTCCTCATAGTTTGGGGACTTAGCTATTCATACTTTTAGTTTATTAGTAGATGTTTCTTTATTCATTTCAGATAGTTTGAGTCAGCTGGGGGCCTGTCCTAGTGACTCTAGATTCAGATAGTAGAGGCTTGTCGGACAACTAGATTCAGTTTTAGATATTTGATTTAGAATTTAGATTTTTCAGTATTATTTTACTAAGACTTCTAGCATGTTTCAGATAAGGTTTTCTGTATTATTATGATTTTATAGTCATATTTCCCCTATGTTGAGACCCAAACTTAGTAGAAAGCAGCCAGGGTTAGCTTAGGTCTACTTGTAGTTTGGAGCACTATGTGGTATCCCAGGAACTAGATTTTGAGGCTTACAAACTTGGTATCAAAGACTAAGGTTTAGAGTGTCCTAGGGAGTCAGACAAGCCATGTTACATAGAGTCTTGATCATCGGTGTGAAGCACACCACATCTATGAGCTAAAGGCTATGAAATATTTTAGGAAATCATCTTTTCTTTCATGATCTATCATACATTCATTGTCTCTATCTGCTTCTAACTAGTGCTTTCACATGAAAAGAAATGTTTCCTTGTCGAGCTAATATGCACAAAAATGATAACCAGCCACCTTAGCTCGTAGATCCTTATACTGAGAATGTGTCACATGCAGAGTTTTGGGTTGCCTTTCAGGTGCTAGCCCAAGCTGTGATAGCTAATGTTTAGGGCAACCAGCAGGATACAGTCCCACCTCAGCAGGATGGGGACATAGCTGCAGCCAGAATTTGAGATTTTATGAGAATGAATCTGCTAGAATCCTTTGGGTCAAAGACGGGTGAAGAACCACAGTTGTATCTAGTGAGGTACAGAAAATCACCCAAGTTATGCATTTTTTTGAAGAAGAGAGTGTGGAATTGACATCTTATAGGCCGAATGATGTTGTAAATGATTAGGTGGTGATGTGGAAGAAGAGTAGAGGGGAGAATGCAGCTCCTATGATTTGGTAGGTGTTTTAGGATGCATTCTTAGACAAGTTCTTTCCACGTGAGATGAGGGAAGCTAATATAGAATAGTTTATGAACCTGAGGCAACGCTCAATGACTATAAAGGAGTATTACCTCAAGTTCAACCAGTTGTCTAAGTATGCCCCTGAACATATGGCTAACCCTAGGTCAAGCATGAGTAAGTTTGTGACTGGTGTGTTCGGGTTAGTAGTTAAGGAGTATAGGACTGCTATGCTTATTGGAGATATGGATCTTCCTAGATTGATGATGCAAGATCAACAGATAAGGCGGAAAAGAGGAATGAAAGAGAGAGTAAATAAGAGGGATAGAATAGGACAGTTTGATCATGGTCAAAATAGGTCTGGAGGAGAAAATCATTCGTAGTTTTAGAGTCATTCATCTATGCTCTCACTTTCTTAAGACAGTGCTCCTATACTTAGAAATAGAAAAGAACAGTGAGGTAAGTTTTCTATGTCCAGATCTCATAATAGTGTGAGTGGTAGGCCTAACTATCCTCAGTGTGCTAGGTGTGGAAAGAATTATCTTAGTGAGTATCTAGTGAGACAGGGACGTTTTTATGGGTGTGGCCAGCCGGGCGATGGAATCAAGAAGTGCCCGCATGCTAGATAAGAAAATAACGATGTTCATCCTCAGACTCAAGCTAATAGTGCACCAGCTCCTCTAGGTGGCCCAGTTCCTCCTCAGGGCGCATCATCTAGTACCTGTGGCGGTCAGTGCCAAAATTGGTTCTATGCTTTACCATTCAGTCAGGAGCATAAGGATTCACCCGATGTTGTGACTGGTATGCTTCGTGTATTTCATTTTGATGTTTATGTGTTGTTAGACTTGGGTTGAGTTTTTCTTATGTGACCTCGTTAGTTGTTGTGAATTTTGAGATAAGTTCTAAAAAGATCGCTGAACACTTCTCTGTGTCTACTCCATTAGGTGAGTTAAACAAATTTATAAAAAGTGTCCTATCACTATCCTTTATAAAGTTATGTTAGCAGATATAATAGCGTTATGGTTGACTTTGATCTTATCCTTGGTATGGATTGACTCTATTCTTGTTATGTCCCTATAGACTGTCGCACCCGTGTGGTGAAATTTCAGTTCCCATATGAACCAGTCTTTGAGTGGTCAGGTAATTCAGTATCTCCCAAGAGTTATTTCATATCTTATCTTAAAGCCAGAAAGTTGATCTCCAAAGGATGTATTTATCATCTTATTCGAGTTAAAGAAACTAAGTCTGAGACTCCAACAATTCAGTTAGTCAATGTAGTCAATGATTTTCCTGATATTTTTCTGAAAGATCTCCCAGGGGTACCTCCCGATAGAGAGATAGAATTTGGTATTGACCTTCTCCCCGATACTCAACCTATTTCTATACCTTCTTATTGTTTGACTCCTACAGAGCTTAAGGAGTTGAAGGAGCAACTCAAAGATCTTTTAGATAAAGGTTTCATAAGGCCCAGTGTTTCTCTATGTGGCACTCCCGTCCTATTCGTGCGAAAGAAAGATGGTTCTTTGTGTAGGTGCACTGACTACCATCATTTGAATAAAGTTACGATCAAAAGTAAATATCCCCTTCCGAGAATTGATAACTTATTTGACCAACTCCAAGGTGCAAGTTATTTCTCCAAGATAGACCTTAGATTCGGCTATCATCAACTTAAAGTAACGGAGTGTGATATTCCAAAGAAAACCTTTAGAACCTGTTATGGTCATTTTGAGTTTCTAGTTATGTATTTCGGGCTAACCAATGCCCCAACAGTTTTCATGGACCTCATGAATCGAGTGTTCAAATAGTATCTAGACATATTTGTCATAGTATTCATAGGTGATATCCTGGTGTACTTCCGTAATAAGGATGACCATGTAGATCATCTTAAAGTTGCCTTGTAAAATCTTAGAGATCATCAATTATTCGCCAAATTCAGCAAGTGTGAGTTTTGGCTAAGGTCAGTAGCCTTTCTCAGTTATATTATTTCCGCCGATGGCATTAGAGTCGATCCCCAAAAGACAAAAGCCATAAGGAATTGGCCTAGACCTATCTCTCCATCAGACATTAGGAGTTTCTTAGGTCTAGCTGGTTATTACCGCCATTTTGTGGAAGGTTTCTCTTCTATCACGTGTCCTATGTCTAGATTGACCCAAAATAAAGTTAAGTTCCTGTGGTCAGATTCCTGCAAGAAGATTTAAATGAAAACTCAAAATGCTTGTGTAGTATTTTAGTTTTCATTTATATGATTTGCGTTTGTAAAGAATGAGTTTTTCTAATTGTAGAATCTTAAGTTTTGATCTGCGGTATAATTGGGTCCAGATGGAACAAAATTTACATTGAGGAGTTGGACAGAGTATAAGAATTGCATTTGAAGCTTTGGTTTTCTTGTCCCATATCTATTTTTATATTTTTTTCTTTCACTCTCCACTATCATATCACAGTTTACATGATTATTTCATGAATGTAAAGGTTTAATTTTGTTAGAGTTTTCATGAATTTAACAACTTAATATATTTACAAGGCATGATTTATGATAAATTTGTAAAAAAAATTATTTTATTAACAATTATTGATAAATTTAAAATTTATAATTATTAGGGGAGTTTTAGTAAACTTACCCATCACGATATAGTACCATACCATCAAAATAAATAATAAAACTATTATTAAATAGTAGTGAACAATACAGTCCATTCAAATATTATATTATATTGTACTATATTATACAGTACTGTACCATACCATACTGTACCGTACATTATGAAATCATGACAAACCTCCATCCAAACAAGTAGTACATGATTTTTGTCTCTATCGAAAACAACATTTCTATTTTATCTCTGAGATAGTAGGATAGATTGCATATGCTTATCCTCCTGGAACCCTACTTTGTAGTAATATACTAAATATGTTGTTGTTTAATTACTAGAAATACTTTAATAAAATAAATTCCTAATAAATATTTTCTTAAAGAGAGTGTCAAGTCAACAAGGACCAACCAAAACAAAAGAGAGGGAGTAAATGATTACTTCCTCGATTTCATTTTTTTGCCCCTTTATTAAAAGTGAGTGCCTGTAAGAACCCGTAAAATTTCTAGTCTAATTCAGTCCTATATAGCATGAAAAAGACGTCCTAGACTTAAAAAAATGAGGTTAAGTGTTTATACTTAGAATCATTTTTGGCCTCGATATTTCAATGGCTTTATTTTCGACCCTTACGACCTTAAAATGTTGAATCTTAGATTGATTCATGAACAGGAATGTCAATAGGTGTTCTCGGATGAGTTTCGGCTTTTCTAACGTTGTTACAAGCCTAATCGGATGTCCAAAATAGTGGATCAATACGATCTCGATGCGTCGCATCGTCTATTACATCGACAGTGTTATCGCTAGCTCAGGCATGCAAATTCCAGTGAGCCGATGGAATCTCAATGCATCGCGTCGGCGATCGCATTTACCCCATCGACGCGGCATGTCGGCCTGCGCGTCGTTGGGCACGTTTTCAGTAATTAAAATCTGCATCTAAAGAGGTAATTAGGTCAATTTTCCTACCTTTATTCAGCCCTAAAACACGAGATTAAGCCATCCTAAGGAAAAAAGTCATTCTTTATTCTCAATTTCTCTCAAGAACAAAACCCTAGGTCATTCAATTACAAGTCCTAGGCTCAAGAAATCACCAACAACTTTAAGAGAATTAACAATCAATGTATATTAGGTGTTCATCCTTGAGTTTCCTTCCACCCTTGAAGTTCAAGAATCCTTTTTAACCTTTCAAGTTAATAGCTTCATGATTTACATGCACAAATTGAATTGTATTCATGCTTGTGTTGTTGTATGGGTTTCAATTCAAGATTTAGTTTTAAATTTCTTGAATATAAAATAGCATATATATGATTGATGTAATTCCCATTTCAAAAACCCTTGAGTTGTGAATTGATTGTTGTAGTCATAACTTATTAGCATGTGTCGCGCTCCATTTTCCTTGTAGAAAGCGGGATTTGACGTGACTAACTCTTTTTGGGATTGTTTAAAGGGTAGATGTAAAGAGTCGCCACCTAACAAATTAAGGTGCATTAGGGCACCTATCTAGACTACTACTACCATATTTTGTTGTTTTGTCTTAGTTCACCATAGTTAGATTAAGGGTTCAAATTACCTCGAAAGGATGGTGTTAGGAACCTATCGAGGTCCACAAAGATGATTTTCGACTGAATTCGTATTGTACGTGGAAATTCTATGTGATCAAATAAAGGTCTCTTATTTTAACTTAAATTAGACTAAGTGATGAAGTTATAAATAAGCAAACACATGTTGTTTTATCGCTTCTAATTATTAACTAGGTAGTGATAAAAAGGATAACAAATAATGTAAAGTAAAGAAGCGAGGAGAAAGAAGGAAAAACAATTTATAAAAAAATCTTTATATTAAATTAAAAATCATAAACTATCCTAAAACATTATATTACTTGAGTTAACAAAGTGAACAATTTTTAAATTGATTAAAGTTGTTTGAGGAAAATGTTTGTCGCTTTTATAGGAAAGATGTCACAATATTACTAATTGCGCCTTTTTACCTTAGCAATAATTTTGATTGGAGGTCGGTCTTAAGTAAAAATAATAGATAATTTTTAAAGACAAGTGACAATTTAAATTTCAAAATATATATAAAAAAATATTTACATATGTATAGATACACGTAATCTTCATTTTTTAATACGTTGGCGAGTGATACTTTTCAAAATGCAACGGCTTAGTTTAAAACATAGGAATTAGATCTCTTAATTCCTTTTTACTTTCCCACTAACTTTAGGTTAGGAGATAGTATTTATGTAATTCATAATTTTAAAAAGGCATTGTCCAATTCAAGTTCAAATTAAAAAAAGAATTAAGCATTATTTTTGACAAAAAAAAAAATTAACAATTAATGTTGTGTTTTAAAAATGTTTTGCATAAACAAAGTACGAAAATTAGTTATTATGCTAAAAAAATGTTATTTGAATGATGAAAATTAACATATAATTGTTGAGGATGTGACTAAATATGCTAAAATATCATTTGTAATATGTCAAACTTTTGTAAATATGCCAAAGTAAATAAATATGTTGCAAGCTAAGTTGACATATTCAAACGTAATTCAAGGAGGCAAAGTTAATTAAACTCCTAAAAGCATGACTTCTAGGTGATTGAAATAAGTCTTAAATTAGATTTGCCTAAACTACCAATTAATTAACGAATCCTAGGTTTGTTTGGCTAGATGATTTATGTAACACATAAAACCCCACCTCAAGCAGTCCCCAATTTTCAGTGTGTAAATGTTTGTACAACAAATTATTATAGACCAACAATGAATGAATTTAAAGAAAGTCTAAGGGGCTAGATTGGATAGCCCTCAACGACCCTCAAATTCATGGCAACTCTGTCTTATCTAACTATTCGTCTTTAATATGTGAGCATAAGAAAACACAAAAATACATTTCGAGTTCGAAATATTACTCTGGCGACATAAAACCAACCCTTGGCGCTGTCGATATCCTAAGGATATTCGGGATCCTAGGCATGCTCACGTCAAAGGGGGCCATATGACGTGTAGAGATAATTTCAGATTCACAAACAACAAACATTCTAGTGGGGAAAACATTTAACAACGGTAGAAAACATGTTATATTTATTTATTTTTTGAATTGCACCAGGTATCCGAGACTCTTCGAGTCCCGACTAATCCTGGGGGTGCACAAGCCCTCAGAAAGGAGTTCCCCAAAAGTGCACCACGGGTAATTCAGGGTTTTCACCCATTTCGATGGCCCTAAAAAATTATTTGCATCCAGTGGAAATCGAACTTGAGACCTTGAAAGGGAGCACCCCAAAACTCAAGCCAATTACCACCAGGCTAACCCCTGAGGGTTGAGCAAACATGTTATATTAACAAAAGCAAATAACATGACCACCACAATAAATCACGAAATAATTGCACAAAAATAAATAGAAGGCTCATGTCATCAACATTTAAAGTAAGTAAATCAAAGTGAGGTCATAGTCATGTAAAATAACATAAAAGAAACTTAATGCATCATTCAAAAGAACTAACCAATTAATAGAACAATAATAAAAGAATATTGAATTTTCAAAAGCAGATATACAACCGTACGAGCAAACAAGAATCAACAATCTCAGAGCAAAAAAAATTTATAACTCAAGTATAGTGTAATACAGTGTAGAAGTGGGGGAAAGTTTTGCATATATGGAGTATGAGAGGATAATAAGAGATGTCCAAATAATGAAAAAAAAATGTTGTTTATATAGCAAAAGGGGCACAGAATTAAAAAAGAAGAGAATATTTGACAAGTCAATCAAGGGGATTTAAAGAAAAGGAATATTTACCAATCAATTAATAGAGATTTTTTCTTAAATCAATGATTGAATCAATCAACCCAAGGAATTAAAGGAAAAGCAGAAATTTGAAAAAATCAATTAGCAATATTATGTGCCTTAATTAAGTAGCTGAAATCAATTACAAGTATATTTACCATAAATAGGTAAGTAAAAGAATGTTTTAAAAATAAATAAAATACATCAGTTTTAATATTTACCATATGTGATAGGATCAGAAAGATGATCATGTATAACATTTCATAATCATGCTAATTTAATTATAAACAAAATCTGATCACAAAATCAGTCTCATAGTATCAATTAAATCAAATATTCTTTACTATAAACACTAAGTGTCAAATTCGTCACGATTAAGAAGAATCTATCCACCTATGCATCAAATATTTTGCCAATGAATAAATCAGAAAAAATGCAACCCACAGACAAGAATAACAATTTCAGAAGCTAGAACAATGATTCCACAAGTTGAATATGAATATCAATCAACCAACAATTCAAAAAAAAAAAAGTAAGGGCGTAGTTAAACATCACTAAAATCAGAACTTTATATGACGACCTAAGCATGTTAACAAATCCACATTATAAGAAATACGATCAAAACTCTCGAACCAGTTTCATCAATTTCAGATCACAGATTATATCTTAAAAAACAAAATAAAATTAAAACAATAAATCAAACCTCTGATTGAAGAATCTGTCATGTTTCATGGACTTGACTGGAGCAGCGACGATGAAAGACGGAGCTGGAGAGGGCGGCGAAGGGTGGCGCTGGAGAGGGATGACAACAGTGTGGTTTGAGGGTTGCTGGTGGTGCGGGTCTTGGTTAGAGATGGCTTCATTTAGGATCACAACGAGGGAGAGAGATGGGGAAAGAAACATCGGTTGTGGCTCGCCTCTGGCGATATCAGCGGTGGTGGCTGATTTTGTGCGGTGGTTGGTTCGCCGCTAGTAGTTCAGCATTGATGGTGGATGACACCGTTGTAGAAGGACGACGACAGTTTTGGTCTTAGAGAGTGTGGTAAGAGATAGAGAGAGAAAGAAGAGGGATGTGCAGCTGTTGTTCGAAGAGAATGAATTAGGGTTTTGGATTTTGTTTCAAAAGAAAGAAGAAGGCAAGGGGATCTCAGCCGTTTGATCAATTTTGATCAACGACTGAGATTAAAATTATCTTAAAAAGATTGGAAATGAAGTAATATCAATTTGGATTAAAATTTACATTAGTTGAATAAAATGACTAGAATTTGTATAAACTAGGGAAATTAATTTAAGTTAGGCTGCTATTTTAATAAGTGTAATAATGATAAGGAAAATAATAAGATGTTGATATTAAAATAAACTACACGCCTGAAATTAATATCACATAAAAGGTATTATACCAAAATTGCCAGTAAAATTTTTGAAAAATAAATTAAAAAAAAAATAATAATAATATAAATAATCATGTACTTGTAAATTGTGAGTGTGCACATTTATGACAATAATTCAGTAAAATATTAATAAAATTATGTAAAATATTGTATTCGAATTAAAAAATTGTAGAAAATGATATTAAAAAGTATAAAAATAACTTGTATATTTTTAAATCATAAGTGTGACTTGTTGAAAATTATTTGATAGCAAAATAATGCGTGAAAATATTAGTATTAAAAGTTAAATAATTTTGATAAAATAGAGCCTAGGAGAGCATCGGTTGGTCAAAATTGGGTGTCAATAGCTGCCCCTTCATTGCTTGAGAAGGAGAAAAGAATTGTCAAGCAACGAAAGTTGACGTATTAGTCAATTTTGTCCGGCCGAGGAGAGATCGTTGGAATTAAAGCAACAAGAGGTGTTTTTTCTTAAAAAAAAATAGTATGACCGAGACTTTGGTCTTAAGTCTCCTACATATCTTTGATTTTACGAGAATTAGGCCGTTTGTAGTTCTAGATTTAGGAATGGACAATATTCCTAAAGGATGTTAATAATAGAGGATAGGGTCGTTAACAATGATATCATGAGTTGGTGTGATTGAGGAAAATAGAACTTGTAATAACAATGAGTTGAGAGGTGTAAGAACAAAGGTAGGACTTAAATAATGATTGCTTGAATAGACAAGATTGGAGAGGTTTTGAATCGTCGAATACGATTTAGGACATGAAAAACGTAAGGTTTCAAGAACCCGATATTATTTATGGTTCTATAGGAACCCAATATTATGGAATAAGGTTTTACAGAAACCTAACATTGTTGAATAAGGTTCTATAGGATCCCAAGATTGTTGAATAAATTTCTACAGAAACCCAAGATTGTTCAATTAAGGTTCTACAGGAACCCAAGATTGTTCAATAAGGTTCCACAGGAACCCAATATTATGAAATAAGATTCTATAGAAACCCAACATTATTGAATAAGGTTCTAGGAACCAAAGATTGTTCAATTAACCTTCTACAGAAATCTAATATTGTGGATAAGGTTCTACAGAAACCCAATATTATTGATTAAGGTTTTATAGGAACCCAATATTGTTGAACAAGGTTCTACAGGAACTCAATATTGTGATTAAGGTTCTACAGGAACCCATGTTGTTGATTAAGGTTCTACAAAAACCCATGTTGTTGATTAAATATTATCGAAGTTAAAAGATAGAACAACTTAGCACATTTTCTTTATTAGGGATGTAATCCTGGCCTCTTTGATGACATCATAGCATCGTTGTTGCATTTAGTACCTGTTATCTGCACTTAAATAAAAATCATCAGTTGAAAGAAAGTGTTGATTTGTATCTTGCTCGATTTGACTCCTTGGTTATTGTTTCTGCTTCATGGACTGTTGGGACTTGTACTTCATCATGGTGAAATTTTTGAGAAATTCTCAAAAAATTTTGCCCTAGTTTAGAATGAGAGGGGCCTTTCGCACGTCAAGTGAATTGATATATTGTTTACATGTGAAATTTTTAAGGTTTTCTTGAAACCTCTAAAATTCTACCCTAGTTTTTGTCCTTAGAGTCTTATATTCCTGTACCACTCAAAGAAAATATTAGTCAATAAGAAATGGTTGTCCTACATTTGAATATCATAACCTCAATTGTAATCTGTCTTTACATGCCCAAGAGTTGGGCCTATCAGCCTAACATTTTCAGAAGTGTTTGAAAGAAAGGGAAAAAAAGATATTTTATTAGATTAAGACCAGACCCAGAGTGGGTTGCCTACGTATCCAAATGGAAGTCAAGTCAAACGTAGTTCGTAAGTACAAATAAATGTAGAGAAAACAAGAAAATTTCATTGTTCATAAGAAGGATCAATGAAATGATGACAAATAGGAAATGTTTGTACGTTAATTCTTTTAATGCACTTTGCGTTTCTTTCGTGAAACTCTTGAGAATACTTTTGTCGGATCATATTGAACAAAGATATCACCCATAGTGAGAAGATCATTGCTTATTGGGTATCATTTTACTTTTATCCTTTTTTTCTCAATTAGATTTTGAATCTTGTACGTCAGCAATGAACATTCCTCAATATCATGACCTTGAACATTTGAATGATACGCACAATTTTTAGACGGATCAAAATTAGGGGGTGGATGTGCAGAGATCCATCTTTTCTTTGATTCCATGATACCTTGGGACCTTAAACTTTCAAATATGTTCACCAAGGGCTCAGTCAAATAAAATCTCGAGACTTTACTTTCTTCATTTGATGGAAAACATTGTGTACTAGATTAGGTCTTTGTTAAAAGTTACTTGTGTTCGAGAATCCTCATTTTGAGAACCTTGCTGGATAAAGTAGGGTTGGATCTGAAAATCCTTATTTTGAGGATCTTGTGAGTCATAAAGTTCAATATGTATCCCACGAGAGTCAAAAATAGGATGAATCCCTTCGGTATTCTGATAGCCTTGCGTCTGAGATATAGAGGGTGATGAATCATCTTCTCCTACCTCAGATGGACCCTTTGATATTTGAAACGTGGCTAACTTTGCAGAAACATAATAATTTTCCCCGCTCGAATTTCATATTCTAATTTCTTTCCAATCGAAATTAGACTCCCGAAACTGTGACTGATTAGGAAGAATATTTTCTGAAAGTAGATTCCATCTAGTGATTTGAGGAAAATTTGGACCAACTCCTCATCAGCACAAAAGGACGTATCTTAGAATCTTCCAATCCCCATTGTGTTGCATATTCCTCAAAGGATTCATGGTCCATCTTTTTTACCTCAAGCAAATCCCACATTGTTGGACCGACATTGAAGTCAAACTTATATTGCCTTACAAAGTCTTGAGCCAATCTTCCCAATTATGCCATTTGTTGAAATCTTGTTGGGAGAACCAAGTGAGTATAATTCCTAATAGACTTTGAACAAATAATCTCATCAGAAGAGCCTCATTATGTCCTATGCCAACTAGTCTTCCACAGTAGTCCGTTAGATGTGTGATTGGATCTCTACACCCATCAAACATGTTAAACTTTGGAGCTATGTATCCTGGAGGTAACTTGACTTTTGGATGTAGACACCGTTTCTTATACCTTAAGTCATAAATGCTTTTCAAACATAGTTTCTCATCCAACATTTTCTCTAGGTCATGAATCCTTTGACGACGTACATTAGAATTAACCCTCTCATGGGTAGCAGGAAATTATTGAGAAGGTGTGTGAGTAAGGAGAGGATAAGGAGGCATAATGTTTTGTCTTGGGCGAGAAGAAGGAGGGCTAGAGTTTTTTTAAATATTGAGCATATTTGTCATTTTCCAGATTGTCGCTTGGGTTCGATGTTCAAATGCTTGACAACCTTAAAATAAAATAAACAAGCCCAAAAAAAAGTTACCACACAACACATATAAGTTCAAAATATAATAAAACAAAGGCATTCTAGGATGAAGAGTGAGACTTAATGAGTATTCTAAGTGTAAAGATTTAAGCTCCTAACGCATGAAAAAAGAAAGTAATATAACGTGATATGGAAATTGCAATTGTTATTGTAAAAGAGGTAAAAGAGATAGGAAATGAACAAGGTTGACTTTCGTTGAACATCAGATTTGCTGATTTATATCATATTGTTGATTCATCCAACTCCGTACAGAAAAATGATAAAGCAAAAAAAAGATTTATTATGGTGAGACCGAAATCATTAAATGAGTGCCTACGTATCCACGGGGGAATCAGGTCGATCGTAGTTCAAATTACATAAGAAAGGAAAAGATAAAAGAAACTGCAAATTGTAAAATATGAGGGAATTTCATGTTTTTGGGAAACTGGAGTAGAGAATCAACATGATATCTTCTTCACCAATGTCAGCAAGTTCTAGTCAAGATTCAAAAATCAAGCAGCATCAGAAGTTGACCCTGTCATATTTATCACTTTGGCATCAATCAACTTCTGGATCAAGTTCTTCAAAGAAAAGTATGCCTTGGTAGGATGTCCTCTCATCCCAGAGTGATAGGTGCAAATTTGGTAAGGGAAATACCTCCTAGACTTAGTGTCAGTAGGTACAGCAACAATGGGTGTGATGTAGCCCACATCCTTGAGTCGTTCATACAACTATTCTATGGGCTCACCTAGAGGAGTGTATTATTTTGGTGGATTTTTATGGAGCTCGTGTTGAGGTTTGGTGGATTGATTGGGTTTTTTTATTTGTTGGTGGATTTTGGTAAGACATTGGAAGGTAGTTTGATATTGGAGCAACAAATGGAGGTGGATACCAAATAGTTTATAGATGAGGTTTTGTGAAGGATTGAGGGTAATAGTCTTAGACATAATTGGATGTTGGAATAATTTCTGGAGCTTGGTATCAGTGAGGTTGGGTTATGCTTACTTCAGGCTTTGAAGGTTTTGATGTCTTATCAATGATCGTCTTTTCCTTATCCAAATTGTTCTCGACTGTGAGCTTTCTCTTAAGTTTATTATCAAACCTCCTGATAAAGTCACTTGCCAAATTGTTCCAAGAGGCCCACTTACTAGTGTCTTTCTCTACATACCACATCAATGCAGTACCAGTAAGTGAACAAATAAAGAGCCTCTTCTTGAGATCGTCACTTTTCCCTATAACCGCTAGTTTGTCAAGGTAGGCCTTCAAATTGTAATGAGGGTTTCCAGACCCATCATATAATGGAAGATTCAGGTCCTCAATTATTTCCTTGTCTTCTTCCCTTGATTTGGATGACTTATTCATTTTAGGCTGTGGAGATGACCTTGTATCATGGTTAGGAACCTGTCCTTCTGTCTCCTTCTCTTTACTCATATTTGTCAGCCCACTAAGTGCCTTTTGTAGTGCGATTGAATACCGACTTGAAGACATGTGCATATCATGATCAGACATAGGTGTAGTTGTTAATATAGGGGTCTCCGTGGTGTAGATAAGAGTGTTAAAGTCTGTTTCAGATAAGGATTCTGGAAAGTGTGGTGGCATATTAACTAAACCTTGAAGATTAGTCATTACTACCCTAATTCTCTCGATTCTTCTTTCTATCCTTATGACGCTCGAAATAACTCTATTTTGATGCGGACCCAAGCCCTCTTGCTCAGCTTCGCTATTGAAAATATTGATAAGCATTGCTTGACTGGCCATTTTTGATGTTCAACTTTAGTCAACCTCAGAAGAAAGGACTTATAATTAAAGACAAAGAGTACACACGAAAGTCTAGAATGAATATTCTACTCATTTGAAAATAATGAGTTACGCTCATTTAGAGTGAATAGAAGTTATGAGAGCTCTATGTAACTTAGAGATTGTGAAAGCTAGAGTACGACAAGAATATGATGACGTCTAAGAATTTTGGTAGGATAATAGTATGTAAACGCTAGAAGTATTAGTAAAATGATATCCTAAAATGATAGGTTGCACTAAGAGGTGGTGAATGAGACTGAAGCTCTTTATCAAAGCGAGAGTTGGACCCATGGGGAATTAACGTACAAACAAATGAGTTAGGGGGATAATTGAAGAGAAGTTTTGCATAGACCCTAAGAGTGTATTGTAGGGTCCTAACATGATAAGAGTTTTAAGGGTAATGAGCTCTAAAGTGAGGAAAACTAAATGTAAGAAGTGACCAATGCGAGAACGGAAACAACAAGATAGGCAAGATGTTAATACATACATAGAAATGCAACACATGGCAAATAATGATGAGTTCCTTTGAGGTAGTGAACCTCTTTGGAATTTGAATGAGACTAATATTCAATACGTCAAGGATGCCACAACATCCTACGTTGAATGGGATGCACATTCCTTAATAAAAGAAATATGTAGCCAAGACCTAAAGGATAAGAAAGGGTTTATGACATGGTTCCCTCGAGTGGACAACTTAAGAGTGAGAAAGATTGTGGCTATCAATGTACCGCTGATCAACCAACCCATAAGGCATTTCCCAAAGGGTGTTTTAAGAAAGAACATCCGTGCAACCACGTAATCGTTCGTAAAAGAAAAATAATGGAGGTTTCAAGTGGAGGAAAGTATGAGCGAAATGACAGTTATATAAAGTCGTAATATATAGCACATAGAAACATACAATAGAATGATTTAGCAATATAAAAATAAACATTAAAACACATAATCAATAAAACAAAAAGTAGACATGGAGGAAAATGAATAACACATAAAAGGGGAAAGGAGAAGGGACTAACATGTATAAATTAATCACCAAAAAGCAGATATACAAAAATATGAATAACACATAAAAAAGGAAAGGAGAAGGGACTAACATGTATAGATTAGTCATGAGATAGACAATAAAAAGGAAAAAAAATAAGTATAGAACAATAAGACAAAGAAAGTAGTAGAATCCCACATAAAATAAAAATTCATAATGGTTAGAACCTAAGGTCCCCAGCAGAGTCACCATTCTGTCGCGCCCCATTTTCCTTGCGAAAAGAGGGATTCGACGTGACTAACTCTTTTGGGATTGTTTAAAGGGTAGATATGAAGAGTTGCCACCTAACGATTAAGGTGCGTTAGGGCACCGGTCTAGGCTACTACGGACCTATTTTGTTGTTTTATCTTAGTTCACCAGAGTTTGGATAAGGGTTCAAATTATCTCGAAAGAAAGGTGTTAGGCACCTTTCGAGATCCATATAGGTAGTTCCCAGCCTAATTCGTATTTTACGTGGGAATTCTATGTGATCAAATAAAGGTCTCTTTAAATTAGACTAAGTGATAAAGTAATAAATAAGCAAAAACATGTTGTTTTATCGCCTCTAATTATTAACTAAGTGGTGATAAAAAGGATAACAAATAATGTAAAGTAAAGAAGTGACGAAAAAGAAGAAAAAACAATTTATAACAAAATATTTATATTAAATTAAGAATCAAAAACTATCCTAAAACATTATATTACTTGAGTTAACAAAGTGAACCACTTTTAAATTGAATAAAGTTGTTTGAGGAAAATGTTTGTCGCTTTTATAGGAAAGATGTCACGATATCACTAATCACACCCTTTTACCTTAGCAACAATTTTGATTGAAGGTCGGTTTTAAGTAAAAATAATAATATAATTTTTAAATACAAGTGAAAATTTGAGTTTCAAAATATAAACAAAAATATTTACATATGTATAGATACACGTAATCTTCATTTTTTAAAATGTTGGTGGGTGATACTTTCAAAATTGCAACGGCTTAGTTTAAAACATAGGAATTAGACCTCTTAATTCCTTTTAACTTTTCCACTAACTATAGGTTAGGAGATAGTATTTATGTAATTGATAATTTTAAAAAGACATTGTCCAATTCAAGTTAAAAAAAATAATTAAGCATTATTTTTGAAAAAAAAAAAAACTTAACAATTAAAGTTGTGTTTTAAAAATGTTTTGCATAAACAAAGTACGAAAATTAGTTATTGTGCTAAAAAAATGTTATTTGAATGCTGAAAATTAACATATAATTGTTGAGGATGTGACTAGGTATGCTAAAATATCATTTGTTATATGTCAAACTTTTGTAAATATGCCAAAGTAAATAAATATGTTGCAAGCTAAGTTGACATATTCAAACGTAATTCAAGGAGGCAAAAGTTAATTAAACTCCTAAAAGCTTGACTTCTAGGTGATTGAAATGAGTCCTAAATTAGATTTGCCTAAATAACCAATTCATTAACGAATCCTAGGTTTGCTTGCCTAGATGATTTATGTAACACATAAAACCCCACCTCAAGTAGTTCCCAATTTTCACTATGTGTAAATGTTTGTACAATAAATTATTACAGACCAACAATGAATGAATTTAAAGAAAGACAAGTGTCTAGATTGGATAGCCCTCAGCGACCCTCAAATTGATGGTAACTCTGTCTTGTCTAACCGTTCGTCTTTAATCTGTGAGCACAAGAAATCACAAAAACTCATTTCGAGTTTAAAATATATCTTTGGAAATACAAAACCAACCCTTGGAGCTGTCGAGATGCTAAGGATCTCTGGGATCCTAGGTAGGCTCACGCTAAAGGGGGTTATGTGACGTGTAGAGATAATTTCAGATTCACAAACAACAAAAATTCTAGTGGGAAAAACATTTAACAATGGGAGAAAACATGTTATATTAAAAAAAGAAAATAACATGACCACCCCAATAAGTCATGAAATAATTACACAAAAGTTAAAAGAAGGCTCATGTCATCAATATTTAAATTAAGTAAATCAAAGTGACGTCATAGTCATGTAAAATAACACAAAATAAACTTAATGAATCGTTCAAGAGAACTAACCGATTAACAACACAATAATAAAAGAATATTGAATTTTCAAAAGTAGATAAACAGCTGTACGAGCAAACAAGAATCAGCAATCTCGGAGCAAATAAAATTTATCACTCAAGTGTAGTGTAGAAGAGTGTAGAAGTGGGGTAAAGTTTTGTATATAGGGGTATGAGAGGATGACAAGAGATGTCCAAATAATGAAAAAGGATGTTGTTTATATAGCAAAAGGGTCACATAATTAAAAAAGAAGAGAATATTTGACAAGTCAATCAAGGGGATTTAAAGGAAAGGAATATTTACCAATCAATCAAGAGAGAATTTTTCTTAAATCAATGATTGAAACAATCAGCCCAAGGAATTAAAGGAAAAAAAGATATTTGAAAAAGTCAATGAGCAATATTATATGCCTTAATTAAGCAAACTAAATTAATTAGAAGCATATTTACCATAAATAGGTAAGTAAAATAATGTTTTAAAAATAAATAAAATACATCAGTTTTAATATTTATCATATGTGATAGGATCAAACAGATGATCATGTCTAATATTTCATAATCATGACAATTTAATTATGCACAAAATCTGATCACAAAATCAGTCTCATAGTATCAGTTAAATAAAAAATTCTTTACTACAAACATTAAGTGTCAAATACGTCATGATTAAGAAGAATCTATCCTCCTATGCATCAAATATTTTGCCAATGAATAAATCAGAAAAAATGCAATCCACAGGCAAGAATAACAATTTCACAACCTAGAACAATGATTCCACAAGTTTAATATGAATCTCAATCAACCAACAATTCAAAAAAAAATTAAACATCACTAAAATTGGAACTTTATATGACGACCTAAGCATGTTAACAAACCCACATTATAAGAAATTAGATCAAAACTCTCAAACGAGTTTCTTCAAATTCATATTACATATTATATCTTACAGAAAGAAATTAAATTAAAACAATAAATCAAACCTTTGAGGGATAGTAGAATCCATCATATTTCGTTGACTTGACCGGACCAGCGGCGGTGAAGGGCAATGCTGGAGAGGGCGACGCTGGAGAAAGGTGGCAACAACACAGTTTGAGAGATACTGGTGACGCAGGGCTTGGTCGAAGATGGCTTCATTTGGGCTCACAATGAGGGAGAGAAACTGGGAAGAGGTGCTGGTCGTGGCTTGCCTCTGGTGATATCAATGACGGTGGCTGATTTTGTGCGGTGGTTGGTTCGCACTGGTGGGTGGAGCATTGATGGTGGATGACGCCATTGGAGAAGAACGACGACAACTTTGGTCTTAGAGAAAGAGGAGAGAGATAAAGAGAGAAAAAAGAGGGATATGCGGCTGTTGTTTGAAAAGAATGAATTAAGGTTTTGTATTTTGTTTAAAAGGAAAGAAGAGGGTGAGGGGATCTCAGCCGTTTGATTAATTTTGATCAATGACTCAATTAAAATTATCTTAAAAAGGATTAAAAATGAAGTAATATCAATTTGGATTAAAATTAACATTAATTGAATAAAATGGCTAGAATTTGAATAAATTAAGGAAATTAATTTAAGGTAGACTGCTTTTTTAATAAGTGTAATAATGATAAGGAAAATAATAAGATGTTGATATTAAGATAAACTACGCATGTGAAATTAATATCACATAAAAGGTATTCTATAAAAATTACCAGTAATAAATTTTAAAAAATAAATTAAAATAATAATAATAATAATAATATAGATATTAATGTACCTGCAAATTGTGAGTGTGCATGGTCATGACAGTAATTCAGTAAAATATTAATAAAATTATGTAAAATATTGTATTTGAATTAATAAATTGTAGAAAATAATATTAAAAAGTATAAAAATAACTTGCATATTTTTAAATCATGAGTGTGACTTGTTGAAAATTATTTGATAGAAAAATAATGCATGAAAAATATTAGTATTAAAAGTTAAATAATTTTGTTAAAATAGCAGCCTAGGAGAGCATCGGGTGATTAAATTGGGTGTCAACAACATGTTGTTCATGCCCAAGTATAAGGTTATGTCTCCTAAGTGTGTGACAAAATGCCTGAGTGAATAAATTGTACATTGTGATCCCTTGGGGATCTTAGTAATGAATTCATGCTATTACTACGTGTTCAAATTACTCCCATGCTAATACTATGCCTTGCAAGTGTTTGATAAAATGTCTACATGAATTGAATAGTGAAATCATGACATGTTAGCATGTGTTTCCATTCATGTGCAAGTTCATGTCTTGCAAGCATTTGACAAAATATCTCAATGAATGAATTATGACTAAGTGACTATCTAGTATGCTTTCAAGGTTGTGCCATGTTTGACTATTAATGCTATCGAGTCTTGAGGGTATTCAATCCCCAAAATGTAGCTATTTACTTAGAATTATAGTAGCTACAGAATAGTCTCAATAACTTCATGAACAGTAGTACTTAGTCAGTTACAGAACTTAGTGAACTCAGTCCAGTTTAGTCAGATAACACGATCAGTAGTAGTGTAGTCAAGCCTAGTACTGTCTAGTGATTATTTTAGTGTCTATTCAGTTGAGAGTAGGACTCAACACTGAGCGAACCCAGGGATGCATTCCTTCCAGCAAAGGGTTTGACCCTTAGTAGCAGTCCCTGCATTACAGAACTATGTAGCCAGCATAGGGTAAGACGTCCTCCTGCCAAACTAGGGTTGACACAACTATATATATAATTCATGAGTCTTCTTTCTAGATTAGGGTTGAACCAGCATTGTTAGTATCCCTTAGCAAAGTACTAACACCCTTCCAACTGGCATCATAGGTTGGACCCTAACTCAGTTTATAATCAAGGTATGTTGGTTAGATAAATACTCCTATAGTTACGGTTTTAGTTTTAGACTCAGTATAGAACTTAGTTTAGTTCTATAGAATTAGGACTGTCAAAAATAGTCACCCAGTTATCAGTAACCTCAAATATTAGTCTCTCAATTATCAAAACTTTGTATTAAATTTCAGTATGATTTCAGATATAGTATATATATAAATGTATATGCATAGTATTGCATAATTGATATTTAAAGTGGGATTAGTTAGCCATATACTCTCATTAATGTTACATACATATCATTCAGTCAGTTATTATTCATGCATATGAACCCATGTATATCAGCCTACCTCACTTAGCATACTGGTACATTCAAAGTACTGACGCATACTCTTTCTCTTGCACTATGATGTATTATATCATAGGTTTGGACGCTTAGGTTCCTGACCGCGCTTAGTCAGATCCAGTTAGCAGCAGCAGATTCAATAGTGAGTCCTCATCTATCGACGATATTATATTTTTTTTAGTATTACAGTAGATTCAATATTTTATTAGTCAGAGTTAGTTAGGGGCTTGTCCCATCAACTCCACATTCAGATAGTTTAGTAGAGGCTTTTCAGACTAGACAAGTTCAAACAATATTCAGTTTTCAGATATTATTAGCAATTGCTATATTTATTAATTTTAAGATTATGAACCTTATGGTATTTCAGTTATGTTTCCGCATATGTTAGCAGTATTATTATTCAGTGCTAATAGAAGGTTCCAGTCATGGGTTAGCTTTTGGTCCATCGAGACTGTAAGTACTGTGTGACATCCAAGGTGCAGACTCAAGGCGTTACAAAGTTAGTATCAGAGCCTAAGGTTCAATAGAGTCCTAGGAAGTCTGAGATCTACGTCAAGTAGAGTCTTGTGCATGGGTGTGTAGCGCACCAAACTTATGGATAAGAGGCTATGAGATGTTTTTAGGAAAAGTTTCCTTTCTTTCAGTATTCATGTCATGCGGGTGAGCATGCACTTAATTTATTCTCTCTGTATAATCCAAGTTTTCCTTCCATTTGTAGAATATGCCTCCCGAAAAGACTAATGGAAGAAGAACTAAAAACCAGCCAGCCACTCCACCCATTTAAGTAGATCCCCTAGATGAGCAGGTTTTCCATGCAGAATTCAGAGCAGTTTTCACCCCTCTAGCTCATTTTGTGGCAGCCCGAAATGAATGCCCAACTGCTATTTAGGCCAACCCAGTGACCAATACTGCTGAATCTCAAATTCGGGACTTCATTCGAATGAAACCTCCTTTATTTTCAGGGTCTAAGTCTAAAGAGGACCCATAGGAATTATTTGACATGGTATAGAAGGTCATAAATACTATAAGGTTAACTGCTCGTGAGAGCACCAAGTTATCTATATATCAGTTGCAGGATGTGGCTCGCACATAGTTTTAAGTAATGAAAGGGAGATAGGGCTGCAGATATAGGGCCTATAGAACGGTAGGAGTTTGCTACTACCTTTCTAAATAGGTTTTTCCCATTGGATTTGAGGGAAGGTAAGGTACTAAAGTTTATTAATTTGAAGTATATCAACATGACAGTGAAGGAGTATTCCCTCAATCTTACTCAGTTGGCAAGGTATGCTCCTCATGTGGTAACTGATAGCAGATCTAAAATGAGTAAGTTTGTGTTTGGGGTATCCGATAGTATGGTCAAGGAGTGTAGGACTGCGATGCTAATTAAGGAGATGGACTTGGCTAGGTTGATGGTCCATGCTCAGCAGATATAGGAGCAAAAAATTAAGGAGAAGGAGAGGGAGAACAAAAAGGCTAGAACAGCTAGCTTCAACTTTACTCAGCCAAATTCAAAGGGTGGTAATCATTCTCAGTTTCGGCAAAAATCTTTAGTATTAGCTCCGTCCTCATCCAGTGTTTCGGTGCCTAAGTTCAGAAATGGTAATAAGGATAGGGCTCTAGGCTCTAAATCTCAGGGTAGTGTTAGCAGTGCTCAAATAAATCCTCTTTGTTAGAAGTGTGATAGAAACTATCTGGGTGTCTACAGGGCTTACAGTGATGTGTATTTTAGATGTGGCTATCCAAGACATAGGATCAGAGAGTGTCCTCAGGTGGGCTCATAAAGTCAGCATAATCGTCCCCCATCTCAGTGCCACTTCCAGTGCCACCAATGGGCAACGACCAAATAGGCTTTATGCACTTCAGTTCTGACAGGATCAGGAAAGTTCTCCTGATGTAGTCACTGGCATGTTACAATTTTATCATTTACATATTTATGCTTTGCTAGATCCAAGAGATTCTTTGTCCTTTATAACTCCTAATATATCTGTTGACTTTGGAGTCAGTCCTGAAATCCTAGCAAAGCCCTTCTCAGTCTCTACCCCAGTGGGTAAGTCTATTATATCCTGACAGGTATACAGGAGCTGCCCGGTTATGGTATCTTAGAAAGTCACTTTAGTAGACTTAGTAGATTTAGGGATGATAGATTTTGATGTCATTCTCGGCATGGATTAGATCATTCATGATATGATTTAGTTGACTGTAGAAATAGAGTTTTCTATTTTTAGTTCCTGAATGAACCTGTCCTAGAATGGAGGGGTAGTACTTCAACACTTAGGGGTCAGCTTATTTTCTACCTTAGAGTGAGAAAGATGATATCTAAAGGGTGTATCTATTATCTCATTTGAGTTAAAGACTCTAATTCCATGACCCCTAGCCTTGATTCAGTTTAACTAGAATGTGAATTTCCAGATGTGTTTCTCGAAGATCTTCTCAGAGTTCCTCTCGAGAGGAAAATTAACTTTGGAATAGAACTTCTTCCAGATACTCAACCCATCTCTATTCTGCCTTACAGAATGGCTCTAAAAAAACTCAAAGAACTAAAAGAGTAGTTGAAGTATCTCCTATATAAGGGATACATCAGGCTCAGTATCTCCCTGTGGGGCGCACCAAATCTATTCATGGGTAAGAAAGACTGTTCCCTCAAAATGTGTATTGACTACCATCAGTTAAAAAAAGTCACAGTCAAGAACAAGTATCCACTTCCCATAATCGATGACTTGTTTGACAAACTTCAGGGTGACAATTAATTTTCTAAGATAGACCTCAAATCAGGCTATCATCAACTCAGAGTCAGAGAACGTGACATTCCAAAAACAACTTTTAGAACTCGGTATGGTCACTTTAAATTTCTAGTCATGTCACTTGGTATTACCAATGCCCTAACAACTTTCATGGACTTGATGAACAAAGTGTTCAAGCAGTACTAGGACATATTCATTATAGTATCCATAGATGACATTCTTGTCTACTCCTGCAGTGAGCATGATCATGCAGACTATCTTAAAAGAGTATTACATACCCTCAGAGCCCATCAGTTGTTCACCAAATTCAGTAAATGTGAATTTTGTCTAAGGTCAGTAGCTTTACTTGGTCATATAGTTTTCGGTGATGGCATTAGATTTGATCTTCAAAAGACTAAAGTAGTGAGAAACTGGCCCAGACCCATCTCTCCATTAGATATTAGGAGTTTCCTAGGTTTGTTGGCTATTACCAACAGTTTGTTAAAGGATTATCTTCTATTGCATCCGTTACATACAAATTGACTCAGAATAAAGTCAAGTTCTAGTGGTCAGATTCTTGTGAGAAGAGTTTTCAGGAGTTGAAGACTCGACTCACTACAACCTCAGTTTTGACTTTGACAGATAGTTTTGACGAGTTTGTTGTGCATTGTGATGCTTCTAGAGTTGGGTTGGGTATGTTTTCATGCAAAGATATAAGGTCATAGCCTATGCCTCTAGATGACTTAATCCCCATGAAAAGAACTACCCCACCCATGATCTTGAGTTAAAAGTTGTAGTGTTTTCCTTAAAGATTTGGAGGCACTATTTGTATGGAGTGCATGTTGATGTGTTCACAGGCTATAAAAGTTTGCAATGTGTATTTTCTTAGATAGACTTAAACTTACGTTAGAGAAGGTGGTTAGAGTTATTGAAACACCATGACGTGAGTGTTCTGTATCCTTCGGGCAAGGCCAATGTAGTGGCTGACGCTCTCAGTAGATTGTCCATAGATAGTGTTGCTCACATTGAGGATGGTAAAAAAAAGTTAGTTTAGAAAGTTCATCAGTTTGCCAGGTTGGGTGTTCGTTTGGTTGATTCATCCAAGAGTAGTTCATAGATGCAGAATAGTTTGGAATCATCTTTTGTTTCTAAGGTAAAATAGAAGAAGGACAGAGATTGTAGTTTAGTTAAGCTGAAAGAGTCAGTCAGACATCCGAAAGCAGATGTTTTCTCCCAAGGAGGAAATGGTGTGTTGCACTACCAGAGTAGATTATATGTTCCATGTGTGGATGGCGTGAGGCAGCGGATTCTTGCAGAAGTGCATGGTGTGCGTTACTCAATTCATCCTGGGGCCACTAAGATATACTGTGACTTGAGGGAAGTCTATTGGTGAAGTGGGATGAAGAGAGACATTATAGATTTTATTGCTAAGTTCTCTACATGTCAGCAGGTTAAGATTGAGCATCATAAGCCTAGTTGGTCCATGCAGGAATTAAATATCCCCACTTAGAAGTGAGAGGAAGTAAATATAGACTTCGTGATGGGTTTTCCTCATAATCGTCGTTAGCATGATTCGATTTGGGTCATTGACCCCATCGATGCGGCATGTCGGTCTACACATCACTGGAAACATTTTTAGTAATTAAAATCCATATATAGAGGGGTAATTAGGTCAATTTCCTCGCCTTTATTCAACCCTAAAACATGAGATTAAGCCATCCTAAGGGCAAAAGTCATTCTTTATTCTTAATTTCTCTCAATAACAAAACCTAGGTCATTCAATTTCAAGTCCTAGGCTCAATAAATCACCAACAACTTTCAAAGAATTAACAATCAAGGTATGTTAGGTGTTCATCCTTGGGTTTCCTTCCACCCTTGGAGTTCAAGAACCCTTTTTAAACTTTCAAGTTAATATCTTCATGATTTACATGCACAAATTGGGTTGTATGCATGCTTTTGTTGTTGTATGGGTTTCAATTCAAGATTTAATTGCAGGTTTCTTGAATATAAAATAACATGTATAGGATTGATGTAATTCTCATGTAAAAAACCCTTGAGTTGTGAATTGATTGTTGTAGTCATGACTTATCAGCATGTTGTTCATGCCCAAGTATAAGGTTTTGCCTCCTAAGTGTTTGACAAAATGCCTAAGTGAATAAATTATGCATTGTGATCCCTTAGGGATCTTAGTAATGAATTCATGCTATTACTACATGTTCAAACTACTCCTATGCTAATGCCATGCCTTTCAAGTGTTTGATAAAATGTCTACTTAAATGGAATAGTAAAATCATCACATATTAGCATGTGTTCCCATTCATGTACAAGTTCATGTCTTACAAGCGTTTGACAAAATATCTCAATGAATGAATCATGACTAAGTGACTAGCTAGTATGCTTTCAAGGTTGTACCATGTTTTACTATTTATGCTATCGAGTCTTGAGGGTATTCAATACCCAAAAATCTAGAAGTTTACTTAGAATTACAGTAGCTATAGAATAGTCTCAGTAATGTCATGAACAGTAGCACTCAGTCAATTACAAAACTCAGTGAACTCAGTCTAGTTCAGTCAGATAACACTATCAGTAATAGTTCAGTCAAGCCTAGTACAGTCTAGTGATCAGTTCAGTGTCTATTCAATTGGGAGTAGGACTCAACACTAAGCGAACCCAGGGATGGGGGCATTTCTACCTGTAGAGGGTTTGACCCTTTATATCAATCCCTGTATTATAGAACTACATAGCCAACATAGGGTAACACGTCCTCCTGCCGGACTAGGGTTGATGTAACTATATATATAATTCATGAGTCTTCCTGCCAGATTAGGGTTGACCTAGTATTGTTAGTATCCCTTAGCAAGGTGCTAACACCCTTCCAACTGGGGTCACAGGTTAGACCCAAACTCAATTTATAATTGGGGTAGGTCAGTTAGATGAACACTCCCACGGTTACAGTTTAAGTTTCAGACTCAGTATAGAACTTAGTTTAGTTCTACAGAATTAAGACTATCAGAAACAGTCACCCAGTTATCATGTAACACCCTAAATTTTCCTAGCATACTCTACCTCCCTATACATGAGTATTTATATATAAAATTTTTGAAACACTCATTATTTTTTAGTTTAAAACCTGCCATTGCGTAGGAAATTGAATTAGCTATCCAACAATATAAAATTCGCAAAAATTCGATAACCGATTAAGAAGTTATGGTGATTTTAAGATTCAGTCGTTAAATACCATCAAATTGATCCTTAGCGCATCGCATAACCAACATAAATAATGATTGTCAATTTCCAGTGAAGCTCCATGAAACCACCGCATCGCGCCATCAGCCGAAATCCCAATTGTCCTTTTTTCCAGTGTCTTGACGCGATAATGGTGCATCACGTCATGGCTGAATTTTAGAATCTAAAGGGCACTACGATTCCTCCGCATCATACAATGCCCTCAGTTCCCAATTGTTCCTTTTTCAGTAGCTTAGCGCGATAGTGATGCATCGCGCAAGGCCAGAAAGTTGGGATTTTCATTTTCATCTTACATTTTTAAATACATTTAAGGGTATTTAGGTTTTTTTCCCTAAGCCCTAAACTCATTATAAAAACGAAATTTAACCCCTAATTGACCTAAATACTCACCCTTACTCATTTTTTCTCAAATAAAAAATTTTCTCTCTTAAGAAAAAGAAACCCTATCTCTCAAATTCAAGGCAATTTCTCAAGAACTCTCCATCAATCCCATCAAATTCATTAATTCAGGTATGTTAGATATTCATCCATGGATCGCTTTTATCCATGGAGCCCAAGCGACCTTTTTAAATTATAAATTTTTTGATATTTTCAAGATTTATGTTTTAAATTATGATCTCATCCATGAATCTCCATGTACTTTTTATTTTATAACATATTACCATGAAATTATTGTTATTATTCAATCTTCCATATTTTAATACTATCATATACTGAATTAAACTATGATTTAATGCAATTATGATGAATTCATGCTATTTTGATATGTTTTAGAATATTCCTATGATTTTTTTTCAACCATGAACTACAAGTGTTTGATAAAATGTCTATAAGAGTAAATGTTTATAAAATCTTTTATGTCGTGTCCCCCAAGTTTTGGTGTCATATTAATATCATTGTTTGAGTCCTGGGGGTATTGAATACCCGAAAACCATAGCTGTTTTATCAGTCTAGTCTCAGTACATTACAGAATAGTCTTCAAATTATACTATGAGCATTATTATAATTGTAAGATATCAGTCATTAAACTCAGACCAGTCTAGTATCTCAGTGTCATTCAGTTGGGAGTAGGATTTAGCACCGAGAGAGTGTAGGGATAGTGGCTTCCCCATCAGAAAGGCAGAGTCATTAGTATCAGTCCCTATACTCCAGAACTACGTAGCTAGCGTACAATATGAGTAGTCACCCATTAAATTAGGCTTGACTATCTCGCAGGGATCACCCGTCAGTTCAGGCTTGACACCCGTAGTCCTTTGGACATTATATTAGTTTAGTGGATCCACACAACCAGCGTTAGTACCCGTGGTATGGTATTAATACCCTTCTAACTGGGGCTACAGGTTGGACCCGGATTAGCTCAGATTGGGGAATGACAGTTAGATAATACCTCCCACAGTCTCAGATTTAGTCTCAGTTATAGTCCTATTTCAGTTATTCAGTCTTAGTGTTGTTTGATTAAGGCAAACAGATATCAGTATATTTTTCAGTACTTCAGATTAAAGATTTTACTCAGTCCACGTTATATTCCTGGTCATGCATCTTCAGTATCTACAGATTTTTATGTATTTTTAGTATTTTACAAACTTTCATGCATGTTAAGTATCGACAGACTTCATGTTCTCTATCCAGTATTCCATGCTTTACATATATACTCAGATAGTTCATTCTCCTATTCATGAAACCTTGCATATTAGCCTACCTTATTTAGCATATCAGTACATTCAAAGTACTGATCGCATACTTTTCTTTTGTACTATGATGTCTCATATCACAGGTGCTGACGCTCAGTTCCCGGATCATACTTAGATTCTCAGATCATCAACAGTATAGTAGTGGTGGTGATTCCACATCATTTGAGGATAGATTATATCATTTCATGTCTTTATTTCAGTAGTCAATAGAGTTAGTTGGGGGCTTATCCCATCAACTCTCAATCAGTCAGTCTTAGAGGCTTTTCAGACATTACAGTCAGTCAGTTATTTAGTTTATTAGTATTTTCTCATATTCAGATAGTTGTCTACCTAAATTTATAATTTAGTTTTGAATTAAGATATTAAAACCTTATGGCATTTTAGTTATTCTTTCGTATTCATGATTATATTATCCAGTGCTCACAGTAGGTATTAGCTCATGGGTTAGATTATGGTCCCTCGGGACTGTAAGCACCGTGTAACGACTAGGGGTAGTCTTGATTAGTTACAAACTTGGTATCATAGACTAAGGTTTTAAAATATCCTAGGAAGTCTGAAAGCCACATCTAGTTGATTCTTGTGCATGGGTGTGTAGCGTGCCATACTTATGGACGAGAGGCTACAAGGCATTTTGGAAAAAGTTTCCTCTATTTCGGTATTCATGTATTGCGATTGAGCATAAGCTCAAGTTAAAATCATAGTCTAATACGTTTCTTTCTTCTATTTACAAAACATGCCTCCCAAGAAGAATGAAAGAAGAACAGAAACTCAGCCAACCCCTCATCCCATCAAGGCAGATCCTCTGGACAAGTATGTCTCTCTCGTAGAATTCAGGGTTGTGTTCTCTACTCTAGTAAACTCTCTAGTAGGATAGACTGAATGGCCAACTGTCGTTCCAGCCAATCCAGTGGCCAATACTACTGCAACTAGAATTCAGGACTTTACCCAAATGAATCCTCCTTGTTTCACGGGATCCAAGTCTGAAGAGGATACACAGGAATTCTTAGATATGGTTCAGAAGGTAACAGATGCTATGGGGGTGACATATAGTCAGAGTGTTGAGTTGGTTGCATATCAATTGCAGGATATAACCCATACTTGGTTTAAGAAGTGGAAAGTTGATAGAGGTATTGATGCAAGGCCTATAGAATGGGAAGATTTTGCCACGGCTTTCCTAGATAGATTCTTTCTGTTAGAGTCGAAGGAGGCCAAAGTATTAGAATTTATTAATTTGAGGCAAGGCAATATGAGTGTGAGAGAGTATTCTCTCAAGTTCACTCAGTTAGCTAGATATGCTCCTTATGTGGTGGTGGACAGCAGGTCTAAGATGAGTAAGTTTGTGTCTGGCATATCTAATAGTGTGGTCAAGGAGTGTAGGACCACAATGCTGATTATTAAGATGGAATTGTCTAGGTTGATGGTCCATGCTCAATAGATAGATGGCCAAAAGATTAAGGAGAGGGAGAGAGGAAAAAAAAGAGCTAGAACGAGTAATTTTAACTTCAGTCAGCCAAAGTCAGAAGGTGGTAACCATTCTCAATTTCATCAGAGGTCTTCAACCCCAGTATATTCTTCAGCCAGTGCCCCAGTACCCAAATTCAAAAATAACAATAGGGATAAAGCACCAGGCTCTAAGTCCCAGGTCAGTATTAGCAATGCTTATACCAATCCTCTATGTCAAAAATGTGGCAAACACTATTAGGGTGAGTGTAGAGCAGGTAGTGATGTATGCTTTGGGTGCGTCAAGCCAGGCCATCAGATTTGGGAGTATCAAGTAGTTGCTCAGAAAGTTAGGGATGCGTGCCAACAGGGCTAGTCCCATCAGTAGTCAGTTCCATCCAGTCACCCTAATCAGCAGGGTGTCACTACTAGTGCTACCAGTGGTCAGCGTCCGAATAGATTATATGCTCTTCAGTCCTGCTAAGATCAGGAAAATTCTCCTGACATAGTTACTGGTACGTTGCAGGTATTTCACTTATATCTTTACTAGACCCTGGAGCTTTTCTTTCTTTTGTAACTCCATATATAGCTGTCAATTTTAGAGTCAAAGAATGTGATATTCCAAAAACAGCTTTCCAAACTCGGTATAGTCACTTTGATTTTCTAGTCATGTCCTTTTGTCTTACAAATGTCCCAGCAGCCCTCATGGACTTGATGAACTAAGTGTTCAAGTAGTACTTGGACATATTCGTCACAATCTTCATTGATAACATTCTTGTCTATTCTCGTAGCAAAAATGATCATGCAGACCATCCTAAATAGTACTTCAGACTCTTAGAGCTCACCAGTTATTTGCTAAATTTAGTAAGTGCGAATTCTGGCTAAGATCAGTAGCATTCCTTGGTTATATTATTTCCGGTGATGGTATTAGAGTTGATCCTTAAAAGACTAAAGTGGTGAGAAACTAGCCTAGACCCATATCTCCATCAAATATCAGGAGTTTCTTCGGTTTAGCTGGCTATTATCGTCAGTTTGTTGAAGGGTTTTCTTCTATTGCATCCTCCATGTCCAGATTTATGTAGAAGAAAGTTAAGTTTCAGTGGTCAAATTTATGTGAGAAGAGTTTTCAAGAGTTGAAGACTCGACTCACCTCAGCCCCAATCTTAACTCTACCATATGATTCAGATGGTTTTATTGTGTACCGTGATACGTCCAGAATAGGTTTGGTTTGTGTTCTCATGCAGAGAGGTAAGGTCATAGCCTACACCTCCAGACAACTTAAGCCTTATGAGAAAAATTATCCAAGTCATGATCTCAAGCTAGCAGCTGTAGTGTTTGCCTTAAAGATTTGGATGTATTTCTTGTATAGGGTGCATGTAGATGTGTTCACAGATCATAAAATCCTTCAGTATGTGTTCTCTTAGAAAGATTTGAATTTATATCAGAGAAGGTGGTTAGAGTTACTAAAAGAGTATGGTATGAGTGTTTTGTATCATCCGGGCAAGGCCAATATAGTGGTTGATGCTGTCAGTAGATTGTCTATGGGTAGTGTAGCTCATGTTGAGGATGGTAAGAAGAAGTTAGCTTAGGAAGTTCATCAGATTGCCTGACTAAGTGTCCGTTTACTCGATTAAGCAGAAAGTAGTGTATGGGTGTAGAGTAGCTCAGAGTCATCTCTAGTTTCCGAGGTGAAAGAAAAGTAGGATAGAGATCCCAGTATAGTTAAGTTGAAAGAATTAGTCAGAGATCAGAAGATGGAGGTTTTCTCCCAAGGGGGAGATGGTGTTTTGCGTAGTCAGGGTAGATTGTGTGTGCCTGGTGTAGATGATTTAAGACAATAAATTTTTGCAAAAGTGCATGGTGCGTGCTACTCTATTCATCCAGTATCCACTAAGATGTACCGTGACTTGCGGGAGGTCTATTGGTGGAATGGAATGAAGAGAGATATTGCAGAATTTATAGCTAAGTGCTCTACATGTCAGCAAGTTAAGGTTGAACACCAAAAACCTAGTGGGTCCATACAGGAGTTCAATATTCCCATGTGTAAATGGGAAGAAGTGAATATGGATTTTGTGATAGGTTTGCCTCGTACTCGCCGTCAGCATAATTCTATTTGGGTTATCGTAGATAGGATGACCAAATCAGCTCATTTCTTGCCAGTCCATACCTCTTATTCAGCTGAGGAGTATGCCAATCTCTATCTTAGGGAGTTGGTTAGGTTGCACGGTGTTCCCTTATCTATCATCTCAGATAGAGGTACCCAGTTTACCTCTCACTTATAGAAAATGTTCCAAAAGGTCTTGGTACCCAAGTCCACCTCAGTACAACCTTACACCCTCATACAGACAGTCAGGCAGAAAGGACCATTCAGACTCTTGAGGATATACTGAGAGCGTGCGTTATTGATTTCAAGGGTAGTTGGGATAACTATTTGCCTTTGATTGAATTCACATACAATAACATCTATTATTCCAGTACTCGTATGGCTCCATTTGAGGCTCTCTATGGTAGAAGATATAGATCTCCAATTGGTTAGTTTGAAGTAGGTGAGGCTGCAGTAGTAGGGCTTGACTTGGTATTTGATGCATTAGAAAAGGTTCAGTTGATCAGAGGAAGGCTTAGGGCTGCCCAGAGACGACAGAAATCATATATAGATGTGAGAAGAAAGAATCTCGATTTTAAGGTCAGTGATTTTATGTACCTAAAAATCTATCCCATGAAGGGAGTGAAGAGATTCGGTAAGAAGGGGAAACTCAATCCTCGATATATCGATCCCTTCAAAATCCTCAATCATTTTAGAAAGGTAGCTTACGATCTAGAGTTACCTTCAGATTTAGCCTCAGTATACCCAGTGTTCCATGGCTCATTGTTGAAAAAGTGTATTGGTGATCCAGCTTTAGTTGTTCCTTTAGAAATTATAGATATTCAGAACAATCTTTCCTATGAGGAAGTTCCAGTCGAAATTCTCGATCATCAAGTTCGTAGACTAAGGAACAAAGAAGTTTCATTGGTCAAAGTTCTTTGGTGAAATCAGTCCATTGAGGGGGCCACTTGGGAAGCAGAAGCAGATATACGGACAGAGTACCCTCATTTTTTTTTCTGCGAATCCAGATTCAGTATAAGGTACCAATCTTCTTAAGATTCTTCTCTATCATGCTCAATTTCAGCTACACATCATGTTCATGTCAGTCGTGCATTCATGAATTAGTTCAGTTATGAATTTTATGCATCAGACATGCATATTCAGTATGTAAGCTCAGTCCATCAGTTTCCTCATCTTAACCAGTTTCATTCGAGGAGGAATGATCCCAAAGGGGAGATATTGTAAAACCTCGTATTTTTCTAGTGTACTCTAAGTCTCTATACATGAGTATTTGTATATAAAATTTCTGAAACCCTCATTATTTTTCTGTTTATAGCCTGCTATTGTGTAGGAAATTAAATTAGCTTTCCAACGATATAAAATTTGCCTAAATCCGATAATCGGGTAAGAAGTTATGACGATTTTAAGTTCCAGTCGTTAAATACCATCAAATTGACACTTACCTCATTGCGGAGCCAACATAACTGGTGATTGTCAATTTCCAGTAAAGCTCCGTAAAACACCACGTCGCGCCGTCAGCCAAAATCCCAATTGTCATTTTTCCAATGTCCTGACACGATAATAGCACGTTGCGTCAAGGGTGAATTTCATCATCAAAAGGGCACTGCTATTCCTCCACGTCACGTCATGCCCTCAGTTCCCAGTTGTCCCTTTTCTAGTGGCTTGGCACGATAGTGGCGTATCGCGCCAAGGTCAAAAATCGGGATTTTAGTTTTTAGCTTATATTTTTAAATACGTTTAAGAGTATTTGGGTCTTTTTCCAAAGCCCTAAACTCATCCTAAATAAAAAATTTAACCCCTAATTGACCTAAATACACACCCTTACTCACTTTCTCTCAAATTAAAAATACCCTCTTTCAAGAACAAGAAACCCTAGCACTCAAATTCAAGGTAATTTCTCAAGAACTCTCCATCAATCCCTTCAAATTTATTAACCCAGGTATGTTAGATGTTCATCCATGGAACCCTTTCATCCATGGAGTCCAAGCAACCTTTTTAAATTATAAAAATTTTGATATTTTCAAGGTTTATGTTTTAAATTATGATCTCATCCATAAATCTCTATGTACTATTGATTTTATACCATGTTACCATGAAATTATTGTTATTATTCAATCTTTCATGTTTTAATACTATGATTTACTGAATTAAACTATGATTTAATTCTATTATGATGTATTCATGCTATTTCTATATATTTTAGAACATTCCTATGATTGTTTTTCAACCATGAACTACAAGTGTTTGATAAAATGCCTATAAGAGTAATTGTTTTATGAAAGCCTTCATGTCATGTCCCCCAAGTTTTGGTGTCATATTAATATCGTTGTTTTGAGTCCTGGAGGTATTGAATACCCAAAAACCATAGCTGTTTTATCTGTCTAGTATCAGTACATTACAGAATAGTCTTCAGATTATACTATGAGCACTATTAGAATAGTCAGATATCAATCATTAAACTCAGAACAGTGTAGTATCTCAGTGTTATTTAGTTAGGAGTATGATTTAGCACCGAGCGAGTGTAGGGATGGCGGCTTTCCCATTAGATAGGAAGAGTCATTAGTAGCAGTCCCTATACTCCAGAACTATGTAGCTAGCTTAGGATATGAGTAGTCACCCATCAGATTAGGCTTGACTATCTCGCAAGGGTCACCCGCCAGTTCAGGATTGACACCCTTAGTCCTTTGGATATTATATCAGTTTAGTGGATTCACACAACTAGCGTTAGTACCCACGGCACGGTATTAACACTTTTCCAACTGGGGTTACAGGTTGGACCCCGATTAGCTCATATTGGGGAATGTCAGTTAGACGATACCTCCCACAGTCTCAGATACAGTCTCAGTTACAGTCCCAGTTCAGTTATTCAGTCTTAGTGTTGTTTGATCATGGCATACAGATATTAATATATTTTTCAGTATTTCAGATTATAGATTTTACTTAGTCCATGTTATATGCCTGGTCATGCATCTTCAGTGTCTACTGATTTTTTTTTATTTTTAGTATTTTACAGACTTTCATGCATGTTCAGTATCTACAGACTTCATATTTTCTATCCAGTATTCCATGCTTTACATGTATACTAAGATAGTTCATTACTCCTATTCATGAAACCTTGTCTGTTAGCCTACCTCATTTAGCATACCAGTACATTCAAAGTACTGATCACATACTTTTCTTTTGCGCTATGATATCTCATATCATAGGTGCTGACACTCAGTTCACGGACCGCACTTAGATTCTCAAATCATCAGTAGTATAGTAGTGGTGGTGAGTCCTCATTATTCAAGGACAAATTATATCATTTCATGTCTTTATTTCAGTAGTCAGTAGAGTTAGTTGGGGGCTTGTCCCATCAAATCTCAGTCAGTTAGTCTTAGAGGCTTTCCAGATATTACAGTCAATTAGTTATTCAGTTTATCAGTATTTTCTCAGATTCGGACAGGTGTCTTCCTAAATTTATAATTAAGTTTTAAATTCAAATATTAAAACCTTATGGCATCTGTATTCATGATTATATTATCTAGTGCTCACAGCAGATACCAGCTCATGTGTTAGCTTGTGGTCCCTCGGGACTATAAGCATCATATAACGACTAGAGGGTAGTCTTAGGTTGTTACATATCAGCACTACAGTTATTAGTAACTTTAGATATCAGTCTCTTAGTTATCAGAACTCAGTATTGCATAATAGGTAATTACAGTGGGATCAGTTATCCATGTACTCTCATTCATGTTATATACATATCATTTAGTCAGTAATTGTTCATGCATATGAACCCATGTATATCAGCCTGCCTCACTTATCCTACCAGTATATTTAAAGTACTGATACATACTCTTTCTCTTACGCTATGATGTCTCATATCATAGGTTCGGACACTCAGGTTCCTGATCGCGCTTAGTCAGATCCAGTTAGCAGAAACAACTTCAATAGTGAGTCCTCATCCATTGAGGATATCATATTTTTCAGTATTACAGTGGATTCAGTATTTCATTAGTCGAAGTTAGTTAGGGGCTTGTCCCATTAACTCCACATTCAGACAGTTCAGTAGAGGCTTTTCAGACTAGAATAGTTCAAACAGTATTCAGTTTTTAGATGTTATTAGCAGTTGCTATATTTATCAGTTTTTAGATTATGAACCTTATGACATTTCAGTTATGTTTCCGCACATGTTAGCAGTATTATTATTCAGTGCTTACAACAGGTACCAGTCATGGGTTAACTTGTAGTCCTTCGGGACTGTAAGCACCGTGTGACGTCCAGGGTGCAGACTCGAGGCGTTACAATGTCTCAATTTCTTGTTCAATTTATGAAATTAAGAAATAATTAATACTCCCTTTATTCTTTTCTAACTGCCCCTTGTTTTTCGTAAGTTAATTTGACTAAATTTCAAATCTAAATTAGATTAGATTAATTTAATTTTTTAAATCAAAATTTGAATATTCAAAAACTACGTGAAAAGTACTATAACTTGCAATTTTCCTTTGTTTCAATTTGATTAAGAAATACATCTTAAAATATTGATAAAAATTTGTATGTTTGACTCTAAAAATGAATTAAAAAAATAATTAAAAAGGAATGAAGGGAGTATATTCTTTTAAGAGCAAAATAATAAATATATCTTCAACTTTGTGATTCAGAGCAAAATATATTTCTCGTTAATAATGTGATGTATATACTTTTGTGTTTAACAAAAGGTGCATAACATATATGCTTGAATTTAGATTGGATTGGATTAATTATGAGGAGACCATTTAAAAATAGAGAAGCTTTTAGAAAAATTAAAGATCTTTAATTAGTAATTATTCAGAATATATAAGTCTAAATAAAACAAAAGAAAACCCACAAAGATTAGCCTACCTAATCACCTTAATATCCAGTATTGAAGCAAAATTAATAATCCATTTAAAATCTAGAAGAATGAGACACATACCACCTAATTATGATAAAATAAGATTTAGATATCCACCAAAATATTATAAATATGGTTTAAATGAATAAAGTACAAAAATACAAAGAACTAAAACAAATTATTTCTGAAAAACGTAAAGAATTAAAAATAAGAATAGAAAGACTACATTATAATATATTTGCCGGAGTTAGTGAAAACTCAATAAATACACAAAAAGATGAAATATCAAAATTAGAATAACATATAGATAGTTTAGAATATATATATCAACATGAACTATTTACAATAAAATGAACAAAGAAGAATTTATAATAGATGAAAAAATATATGAAAATCACGAAGGATTAAAAATAAAAATAGTATTTTCTAATTTAGGAAGAAGATATAAGAAAATTGGTGAACATTTATATTTAATGTTAGAAAAAGAAGAATTAAAATTAGAAGATAAATTGACAGGTATGGTAAGAATAGAAAGAGAAAATGAAGAAATAGATAGGAAAAAGGAAATAGAAAAAATAAAACAACAAACTACATAAGAAATACGAAAAATAGAAGAAACTAAAAATAGTAGGATTGCTGAATTAGAAAAAGAACTACAAATGTTAAAAGATTTGTATGAAGAAAGACAAAAGGGAAAGGAAGAAAAAGATAAAGAACAAAAATTATTAAACGAGATAAATCAATTTAAAGAAAAATTAGAAATAAACAATAAAGAAATTAAAAACAGGGAATTAGAAATAAATAATATAGATATTGAAGAGATAGATAATTATGATTCAGAAGATAGTGAAACATATACAGAAATATTAACAAATACAAAAAATTTAGAAATCAATGAAAAACAAGAAGTAATTAATGAAGAAAACTTAGAAAATATCAACACAGAAATAAATACTCTTGATAAAAAAGAAGATGAAAATATAATACCTAGAACATCAGAAATAAGAAAACCTACATATTATAAGAATAAGTTTAAAAGATATAATCTAAAGAACGAATATGACAAATGGACACTAAAACAAATAGTTAATAAAAATTATAACTTTTTAGACTTAGACTGTGTAATAGATACAGAAAAATCAATACAATTATGGATAGGATATATGACAAAACAATTATTAGATAATAATATAAACATAACAGATGCACTAGAATATATAGAAAGAACACTAATAGGAACAATGAAATTATGGTTTTCAAATTTAACTGAAAATAGTAAGAAGGTATTAAGAACTAACAAACCTACAGAAGGTACATCATCAACAACAACTAAACTAACACCTATAGAATTATTAAAAAAATATGAAACAGCTATAAAAGAAGAATTTGGTAGTATGACAACAATAGCAGAAGAACAAGATGAAGAAAAAGATACAAATAGGAATTTAATGTTAAAACTAGCAATATGTAATATGTGTTATATAGATGAATATACTTGCGCATTTAAAGAATATTATTATAAAGGAGCATATAATATAGAAGAAAGTAAAAAAATAAGAAAATTATATTTTAATAAATTACCCGAACCATTTAGTTCAAAGATAATAAAGAGTTGGGAAGAAGAAAAAATAGTAGATACTCTAGGAGCAAGAATAAAATTTTTACAACAATGATGTAGAAACTTATGTGAAAAATATAGAGAAGAATTAAAAATGGAAAAAACATTGATAAGAAATTTAGCATGTTGCAAAAATAAAATAGCACCCCAATTCGGATGTGAAGAAAGATGTTATAAGAAAAAAAAAAGACATAAGAAATATAAGAAATATAAAAAATCAAAATATAAATACAAGAAACCAAGAAAAAGATATTATGTAAAAAATTATAAATACAAAAGACCATATAGAAAAAAGAAATCTATAAAAGAATGTACTTGTTATAATTGTGGAAAATTAGGACATTTAGCTAGAGATTGTAAATTACCTAAAAATCCAAAAAAATAAACAAATATCAGAAATAAAAATAGAAAATACAGAATATATGCAGATAATTATATAGATTATGAATTAGAAAGTGAGGATAGTATATATGAAATTTCAGAAAATGAAACAGATAATGAAATAGATAGTGAAATAGATGAATCAAATGACTGAAGAAGATATAAAAATAATAACAAAGGAAGAATATTTAAATGATGAAGGAACAGACCAAAAAATAATATTTGACAGTAACATATTTGATGAAATAAAAGCAAAAGAATTAGACTTAAGTGTAGAAAAAATATTTAAAATACCAACAATAAGAAATCTATTTACTAAGAAAAAAGAAGAATATTATGTAGTAAGCCAAAAGGAACATGTAATAGACTGTAGATATGCAAAAGGTAAAGCTAGTATACCACTAGTAACAAAAAGAATAATTAATAAAGAGATAAATGATATAAAAAGTAGAGACCCAATAAAATATGTACACCTTGGAGGTACAGAGATATTAATAAAAGCATGTTTTAGAGAAGGAATAGATACACCAATAGAATTATATTTAGCAGATGATAGAATTATAAAACCTACAGAAAAAAGCATAATAACTGCCATAAAAGGAAATTTAATATACCAAAAATTTAAATTTATAATAAGTGCAAATTATTCAGTAGCGGTAACAGATAAAAATATAGATAAATCATTAGTATTATATTGGAAAATATCAGGAATAGAATTAACCCCAGGAAGTAAAATATTTACAGCAAGATACAAAAATTTATATGTAGTAACAACAAAATATAAAATAATAGGAAAAAATAAGATTAACAAAATACGAATAGAAAGTCCATTTGAACAAATTATAAAAACAATAGATTATAATGATTATAGCTATAGAGACATAGATATAGAAGAAAATTTAGAAATAATAAATGATAGAATAAGTACAACGAAAAGAATAGCTAATGAAAAACCAGAATCATCAAGCTCATAAAAAAGAACTAGTTATGAAATAAATTCAACAAATAATTTAAACCAATATTACATAACAGGAAAGGTAAATGAAAAAAAATATTTAATACTCTTAAATACAGGACAAGAAGAAAATTATATAGCAAAATATCTAGTAAAAAATGAAGAAATAAAAACTGATAATGATATATGTCCAGATCTACCAAGAAGTTTAATAAATAGTAAAAATATAGCAGAAAAAATAATAACAGGAATTAGAAAAATAAAAATAGAGTAAAGAAAGAAATGCAAAAAACAGACATAATATTAGGAATAAAATGGCTAGAACAAGTAAAACCATATAATATAGAACATACACAATTAACCTTAACATATAACAGAGAGAAATTATTCTTAAAAAGAGCCTTAACATAAAATGAAAATATATGTATTAATGAAGATGGTAGTAGAAGGATATTACAGTAGATATTATAATCCTATGATAGATACAGGAGCAGAAGCTAATTTATGTAGATATAATTGCTTACCAGAAAGCAAATGAGATAAATTAAAAACACCAATAATAGTTAAAGGATTTAATAATGAAGGAAGCTTAATTACTTATAAAGCTAGGAATGTAAAAATACAAGTATGGGACAAGATATTAACAATAGAAGAAATTTATAATTATGAACTAACATCAAAAGATATACTTTTAGGAATGTCGTTTTTAGATAAATTATACCCACATATAATAACTAGAATAGATTGGTGGTTTACAACAGAAAGTAAGAGCAAAAAGAGTTAATAATAAAATAAGAAAGAAAACTGATTGGATAAAAGGAAGTGAAAAAATTACACAAAAGTTAGAAAATATAAAAATTAATGAAGATACAATAGAACTAGTCGTATTTTCGATAAATAAAACAGAAATAACTATATTTTCAATACATAAGATAGAAATAATTAAGAAAAAATTAGAACAATTATATAGTGAAGATTCATTAAAAGGATGGAAAAAACATAAAACTACTATAAAAATTGAATTAATAGATAAAAATAGCATAATAACCTAGAAACAATTAACATATAGTTTTGACGATTTAAAAGAATTAAAAATACATATAGATGAATTATTAGAAAAAGAATATATAAAAAAAAATAATAGTAAACATAATAGTCCAGCATTTATAGTAAATAAACATAGTGAACCAAAAAGAGGAAAAAGTAGAATGGTTATTGACTATAGAAATTTAAATGCAAAAATTATGACATATAATTATCCAATACCAAATAAGATATTAAAAATAAGACAAATACAGGGATATAATTATTTTAGTAAATTCGATTTTAAATCAGGATTTTACCACTTAAAGTTAGAAGAAGAATCTAAAGAATTAACCGCATTTACGGTACCACAAGGATTTTATGAATGGAACGTATTACCATTTGGATATAAAAATGCACCAGGTAGATATCAACATTTTATGGATGGTTATTTTAAACAATTATCTAATTGTATAGTATACATAGATGATATATTATTATATACAAAAACTAAAGAAGAGCATTTAAAATTATTAGGACAATTACAGACATAATAGAAAAATCGGGAATAAGTCTAAGTGAAAAGAAAGCTGAAATCATGAAAAATCAGATAGAATTTTTAGGAATACAAATAGATAAAAGTGGAGTAAAAATGCAACAACATATAGTACAAAAAAATAATAAATTCGAAAGAAGAATTAGATACAAAAAAGAAATTACAATCATTTTTTGGATTAGTAAACCAAGTAAGAAAATATATATCAAAATTAGCAAAAAATCTAAAGCCTTTACAGAAAAAATTAAAAAAGGATATAGAATATAATTACAATGAAGAAGATAAAAAACAAGTCCAGAAAATAAAAATACTTTGTAAAGAGTTACCAAAATTACAATTTCCAGACGAAAATAAAAAATTTATATATATAGTAGAAGCAGATTCCAGTGAATATAGTTATGGAAGAGTACTTAAATATATATATGAAGAAGAAAAATTAGAATATCACTGTAGATACTACTCAGGTACATTTAATGGAACAGAAATAAAATGGGAAATAAATATAAAAGAATTATGTTCATTATATAAATGTTTATTAGCATTTGAGCCATATATTGTATATAACAAGTTTATTGTACGAACGGATAATACACAAGTACGCTGGTGGTTAACAAAGAAAATACAAAATTCAGTTACAACAAAAGAGATTCGGAGACTAGTCTTGAATATATTAAATTTCACATTTATAATTGAAGTAATTAGTACTAACAAAAATGTTATTGCAGATTACATATCAAGACAAAGCTGCACAGACTGATATAATAGAAGAAGATACTCTAGAAAAAATATTCAACACCCTAACTACGCTTTCAATGAAAGTGGACAGTATGGGTAATGAAATAGAAAAGCTAAAGACTAATGAAGTTAAACTGAAGTCTATAGCTACAAATCAGCTAACTCAGCAGTGTGCAGAGCTATGTCAATCGAAAGACATTAAAGTTCCAGAGCTAGAAGGAGACGATGGGACACTCCATAAAACCCATAATGTTTATCAATCTACTTCTGCAGGTACAGGCAAAGGAGTTAGGAAAAACATAAATATGAACCTAAAAAATCTATTTAATAAACCATATATACCAAATACATCAAAAGATCCCATGTTTATACCCCCACAAATTACCACATACCGAGATAGTTTAAACCAAGACAAAAAGACTTACAACTACACAGCTCAAAAATATATAGAAAATATCTACAATGTACAAACCTTTTTAAATACTAACCCCAGAGCTATAAACATCCAAGAACCAGATACAAACTATATAATCCAAAGATTGACCGGATATAATAAGCTAATTGCTTTACCTAAAACCAAACCAAGTCTAGTTAAAACTTGCTATGAATATGGACTACTCAGTATTGTATATACCTCTGACAAAAATGAGATATCCACTATACTGGAAATATATGAAGCATTTATCATTTTTAAAAGAATAACCAAAGGTACCCTATTTTTTATAAAAATTTACACGGCACCAATAGAGATATTATATGATGAAGTTAAAAAACCTATACAAGTTGTAAAGATAGGAATGACATGAGATATAATTATACCACAAGATATTATTCCATAACCAGAAATACCTAGAATTGAAATACCAAAATTTTATGCGAATAAGAGGATTATCGGACTATCTACAATTTTGCAAGAGTTAGAAAACACATACCGCAACCAAAATCCTATATGGAGTTATTATTCAAGAAATCATGTACTAATATATTCAAATTCAAAGGAATTACGAAAAATAGATATGGAAACTATTAGGCAATGGATTCTGACGTTACTCAAACTAGAGACAGAACTTATCTCCAGAGCTATTAGAGAAAAATTTATTTCAGAAGAATTATTAACTAGATATTGCAAGACAATTGGACATAAATATCCAGATCATAAATGTTCAAAATGTAATGGAGGAGGTAATGATATCCCAGAAGTTCAGCTAGAATAAGAGAAAAATCAACCAAGTAGATAAGAACGCCAGCTGGAAGATACAAGATAAGAAGCAATAACGGAGATATGAAAAAGCAGCAGATACGAAAACGAGAAGATATCAACGGAGTAATAATAGAAGACAAGCTATTAAATTGTGAAAGCGACATGTAAAATTTCACAATTTACTTTACGTAAAATATTGAAAACTTTTGTATAGGCTAAACTTTTAGGTTTTAGGCTTTTTGACTATTATTAGTCTAGGAATTAATAATTTTTGTCTTATTAGGAGACTTTTTGTAAAGTAGACTAATTTTAGAAACGTGAATACTCTTGTAAAGATTCAGTCTATAAATAAGATGAACCGAAGGCATTGCAAAGCAAACATTCATGTGTTGAAGCAAAAACTCTCTCTTGTCCACAACAAATATTTTGCTTAGTTATTAAAAAATAGATTTATTTCAATGGAAAGAGCTATGGAGGAACAAACCTTAGAAATATCAAACCTACCCGAATAGGTATATTGATTTATGATTATGAATAGCTAAATTCATAATTCCCAACAATTATGGTATGATAAAATAAATTCATGTTAATTACTTTATAGTAGAATTATTCGAAGAATAATATGTTAAGAAGTTTATTAGCAAAGTGGAAAAGGAGAAAAATCCCTAAGAACTATGCCATCCTAAAGGTGAAACCAATGAGGCAAGAAGTCGTGGTGGGGAGTAACTAGAGTAGAGGCGCTGTTTAAGGGAAAAATATCCAGATTACCATGCTAATAGTGACCGAAGAATATGTTATTTAAGAATAATCTAGTATATAGTAATCTAAGATGACCATATTTTGTTATGTACATGATTGAAGGGAATATTTTGAAAATAACAATTTTATGAAAATGAATAATTATTTATCTGATGTAATGGTAGATAAATTTAAAATACTTATTTTGTATGCACTTAAGGATATAAAAGCAGTAGATATAAGAAAAATCATATTATAAAAAACATTTGGTAAATATGATATGACTAGAATAAATTACATACCATACCTACCTAACTACTCTTACAAATACTTACCATGATAAATTACATATATCTAGAATTTTTGGAAAAAGATATAAGAAACATACAGTTAATAGAAAAACAGATGAAAGTAAATATAGACAAATACATGGAAACTAAAGATATAAAATATATAGAATTTCTTAATGAAATTATGCAAGAACTACTAAAACTAAAACAAACAACTACAAAATATTATAATAAAATATTTAGTCAATTTTAAATGATAGATAATCTTAAAGTCTTAATTTTATATATACTTAGAGATATAAAAATTATAGATATTAAGAAAATAATATTAGAAAAAGTATTAGACTGTGAAATTGAAACTATAAATTGGATAGCACAGTTAAACCTGGATAATTACCCAGATAGATATTATTTAGATTAAGAGATGTTAGAATATATTAGAAAAACTAGAGAAAATCAAGATAATCTAAATGAAGAAATTAATTATAAAAACCGAATTAGAAAAATAATGGAGAATCTAAAAGAAAAATTAATATGGATAAAAGAAACCTTAGAAAATTTAGGAAAAAGTACATGTGATAGTTTATATAATTTAAAAAACTCTCTACGAGAAGAACAACACAAGATAATAAATAACATTGAAAATCTAGAATTAGATATACATTACAGTACAATTAGAATAAATTATTATACAGAAATCTGTAACTCTGCAATTACTACAGGATAAAATGATAGACTACAAATATTTAAAATATTGGAGAGAAAATATGGATGAAATAATATCACAAAGAAAAATAGATCCATTATCCATATAATAGATCTATTCAAACAAGTTATCTTCACAAGTAATCCGCACCCCCTACAAATGGTATCAGAGCCCAGTTATTTAACCAATACAGCAGTAGCATATATGTTTGAATTTAGATTGGATTGGATTAATTATGAGGAGACCATTAATTATCCTTTTCATTGATGGACTAAATTAATAGAATTCTAAAACTAACTTTTTAGTTCCAAAAATGTCACATAACGTTAAAAAGTTACTACACCCATTTTTTAACCCCTCTGAATCTGACCCAACAGTAAAAAAAGTAACTCTCTCCTTTATTCAAATCCGATCCAACCTCATTTTATGAATTAGCAAGGAAAGAATTGAGTTTTTTGTCATCATAGTGCTTGGGTCTAGAGGGGCAAAAAAAAAAATGAGCGACGTGATTATTTAATATCACATGACATTGTAAAAAAAATTATTTTTAGTCCATTTCAAAAAAAATGTTTCTTCCATTTTTTCAATAACTCTCTAATTTTAATTTTAATTTTCCACCTAACATTCTATTACAAGCTTAAAGGACATCATGGTAATCAGACATATCTTTAATTTAAAATTATAAAAATTAATTATTTTCTTATACTTTCTTCAACTCCGTATCAAGTTAAAATATACCAAAAAAATTAAAATACAATAAATAATGATAAATAACCAAGTGATAATAGCCTGTTTGGCTATCCTTCTAAAACTAATTTATTTGACAAGTAATTTTATTTAAAGGACTTTTGGAAAAGTATTAGATGATAACTTACTTGCATTTGACTAAAGAATAGTAATTAGTATTTGATTCAATTTTGGAAAACGGATCAAATATGCCTCTAATTTTTTTGAAAATGTTCAGATATACCCTTCGTTAAAAGTTTAGTTCATTAATGCTTTTTTTTTTTTAAAAAAGAAATTGGGGGTAGGGGAAGGGAAATGGGAAAGGGGATTACAATGTGGGGAGTCAAACCCTCACCAACAAGGTGGAAGTTCAGGTAACTAGCTAACTAAGCTACTAAGATTTTCCTCTCACTAATGCCTTTACCGTCCAAGTCTTGGGTCATATATACCCCTGTTGTCAAGTTTGGGGTCATATATACTCCGGTTGTCAAGTTTTGGGCCATATATATCTCTATAGCCGTTAAATTGCTTTGCTAAAATTTTTTAACCCCTTTTTTCCTTTTTTTTAAGAAATCATATTTTCCACATCACTTTTTAATTGTCACATCCCATATAATTAAAGACATCCCTTCTTCTACACATTAATCATCCATCAAATGCTCTCATCTACCTCACAATCTCTTTGAATTTTCTCTAATTTTGTCAAAATTTCTTTGTTGTATTTTTCGGTTCTTGCATAACCTCAAGAATGATCAAGTAAAAAATGAAAAAAGTCAAGAACACTATATAAAAACTCAATGCATAATTGCGATAAAAACAAGAATTAAAGTACTTAACAATTGCAAATTATTTTAGTATCATCACCCGACTCCATCTTTCGCACCACCATCAATTCCAACATCAAGAATAAGAAGAATAAGGAAAAACCCAAGTGAAAAATTTAGATGTAGAAGTGTAAAAGAGGTAGTCCATATAGAGACAACAAAAATAAGTTATCAATTAAGAGGATATCTTTTATACGTATGTATGTATGTATGTATGTATGTGTGAGAGGAGCAGTTACACAAGAATCTAAAAATACAACAAAAGAATTTCGGAAAATTAGAGAGAATCCAAAGAGATTGTGAGGTAGATGAGAGCATTTGACGTACGTTTAATGTGTAGAAGAAGGGGTGAATTTAATTATATGTGATGTGACAATAAAAAAATGATGTGAAAAATATAATTTCTTAAGAAAAACAAGAAAAAGGGATTGTGAAATTCCAACAAAGCAATTAATAACGACATGGGTATATATGGCCCCAAACTTGGCAACATGGTTATATATGACCCAAAATTTAACAATAAGAGTATATATGGACCAAAATTTGGACGGCAAAGGCATTGGTGAGCTAAACTTTTAACGAAAGGTATATCTGAAAATTTTTGCAAAGTTTAGGGACATATTTGACCCTTTTCCCTTAAATTTTTTAAAAATATTTTTAAAGTTTAATTTAAAAAAAAATACCTTTTAAAACAATATTTTTGAGAAAAAAAACAAATTTTAACTTATGCTTATTTTCGAGACACATTTTTTTTAAATAAGAACTTTTTGAACTTTTTCAAAAAACACTTTTAGCCTCTTAAAAGTTTGACCAACCAAACTATAATCTATCTATCTATCTATCTATCTATCTATATATATATATATATATATAAAGGAGAAACACAGAGGAGGTGATGTGGCACCCCTCTATGATCTCCATTGACATTTATTTTTTTCTTTTTTTTTTTGACATTTTTTCCTTCATTCTTTTCTTTTATCAATTTTTTTAATAAATAAAAAGATCTATTGTATTCATTGTATCTAATTATATTTCATGAGTTACAAAAAACCTTCATCCATTTGCATTCTCTATTAAATATTCTCTTTAAGTAACATGTCTTTTCAACTTTCTTTATCTAATTTTTATGACTTGAACAACCTCTATATATGTACAGTGATTTATTTGGAGGACAATATTGAATTTTGTAGCCATGATTGGATGCAAAAGAAGAAAATTGAGGTTGTAAGTTTTTAGTATATGTGTTTTTGGGCATTAGACATCTTTCTTTTTCTATTTTTTGAGCTTAAATTGATTTAAAATTATTTGAGTTGTACTTGATATTTTAGATTTATAATCATTTGCTAATCTTAATAATTTTTTTTGTGTCTTTTCATATATTTGTGATGGTATGATCATTTTTTTCTTTTCATGTATTAACAAGTACAGTGATTTGTTCGGAGGACAATATTGAAGACGCAAAAGAAGAAAATTGAGGTTGTAAGTTTTTAGTACGTGTGTTTTTGGGTATTAGGCATCTTTTTTTTTTTTTTTTTCAGTTTCTTGAGCTTAAATTGGTTTAAAATTATTTGAGTTGTACTTGATATTTTAGATTTACAATCATTTGCTAATCTTAACAATTTTTTTTTTGTGCCTTTTCATATATTTGTGATGGTATGGTCATTTCTTTCTTTTCATGTATTAACAACTATACATACTTTAATGTATAACATATGAACAACTTCTAAGAAGTTGTCATTCTTATTATTGAGTACTAATACTGTTAACTTTGTGCCATGAAAAATGTTGATGTGTAGTACTCCTGTCAGGCCTAAAGCAATATATCATGTGGCTCCAATGATAAAATAAATTAATGACAATAGATAGATTGAGCAAGTAGGGAGTGCAAGTAGAAAAAGGATGTTTCTTATTCAAAACACGGGATGAAGATAGAAACTAGTTGTTTACTCATTGTAATTTTGCCAGAATGCTATGAAATACGCTACTATATGATTGCAAATCTTAACTACATGAGCTTAGCCTACTCTTATAGGAACAATTCCTAACATTAAAGATGATCAACAACACTAAAGGAAGGTCAAAGTAAGCCAAAATTTTTAGAATATTTTATGCTCTATATACATATGACATCCCCTTTCCCTAAGCCTCCAGCAATATAGATTTTCTTAGTATTTGTTTGATAATAGCATGGGAGTTATTAGAAATCGAGAGGTCTGAAGGTGTTTTGCTTTATGCGTTACATTATATTTGTATTGAAATTTATCATGAGTAGCAATATACAAAATAATGGAAGGACCAATTTAATTATTGAACCTCAATTTGGTGTAAAGAATTATAGAATTTTACTTTCTCGGATAGTGAATATTTTTCACCTTCAATTTTAAGGTTGCACGTTTAAATCGACCATGAAAGCAAAAAGGTGAGAGATTTTAGAAAAAAAAAAAGAAATTTATTTTACTTTTACTTTTGCTATCTAAGTTAACCACTCAAATACCACTCCATCTTAGTGTTACTTTATTCATAGCTTTTAGACTAACACTAATTTTTCTTTCTTATTATTTTTTATATGGTAGTTTAGACTATTTAAAAATTGTACATTAAGATCAAATGTCAAAGCTAACTTTTATGAAAAGTAAGGCGACATATTTTTTGGCTAAGAAATGCTAGCCTTAATTTATATTTTGTGTAAAAAATAGTCAAAAGTCACTCTTTTAACTCTCTTTATTATGTTAAACGTGTTATGTTTATAATTTTTTTTTTTATCTCTCTTAATTATTGTTGAATTTTTAAAAGTTCATTTAATTATAATTTTAGTAGATATATACAGATTAGAGTCATGTCTAACACTTTCATCATAAGGATGAAACCCTGAAAAATAAAAAAATAATTTTGAGACTTTTCTTTTTTTAAAAAACTACTCATTTTAATGAACCTCAACATTTTCGGTATCTATTTTATGATTACAAAAATGTGTAAAATCGTATCAACTGAAGAGAGAGAGAATCGATGACACAACATCGATGGACGGATATTTTTACATGTTCACATTGAGTATTTTTAATAGAAAAATAATTTTCTAAATAATTTGAAGAAATTGAGGTTAAAATAAATTTATTTCATTCATCTTTACCTCTTAAATATTAAAATTATACGTTACAACAACTCCAAAAGTCACGTTCTTAATTTGATACATGTTGTCTCTTTTTTTTTTAATTCTTTTTGATGCAAAATTCTTTTTTCTTACTCTAGCTAGCTAGAACTTTAAGTACTATCAATTATTTTAAATTAATACACTTAATAATATTGATGCCATTAAAATTTCTTAATGCACATTACTCATCTTTTGCAACTAATCAATATTCATTACCTTATTTAGTACCTATAATTATTATACAAATTTAATTACATCAAATAATAACATATTATTAATGTAGATCCAATATGCGATCAAAGAAAGATGCTTGAGACAGAGGAGTTATAATTCAAAATTCAATAGAGTGTGGTGTGACACCTCTCCATGACCATCATTTCTATTTTCTTTTTCTTTCTTTTTAGTATTTTCCTTTTTTATTCCATTCATGTTCTACCTTTTAAAAAAAGATCTAAAAGTTGCCACTAATTCTAACAAAAATGCCATCCTCTTTTTATTTTCAAGAACAATTTTTTTTCCTATTTAAATTAAATAAATCATTTCACTTAAAACTTTTGAAAAGTGTTTTCTAAAACAGTTTGGATGTACTTAAATATATTATAAAGAGTTACTTTAATAATGTAATTGTTTTGACAATCTTTCATATATCAAAGGAGAAGAAAATTTTTGTTTTAAGAAGTTTTGATTTGTTTCATTGGCTCCATAAAATGTACAAACTGATTTTTTTTGAAAGTGGATGAAAATAATAAAATAAATAGCTGCTGACTGATCTATAGTTCTCGCGAAAAGCATTTTTTTTTCATATCTAACACACTCTTGAATCATGATATCTCCTTTAAGTCCATAAAAAAATATGTGTTCATCTTTTTTCTGATGTCATTCTGTTCTCATGAATTTTCCTCTTATAAATTTTAAATTAATATTAATGATGATCTATATAATATTTTTTTTCCTGAAAAGCCATGATGGTATTAGTGAATTAGCAACGAAATTAGGTGATTAGTGTCATATATTCATTTTCTCACTAATTTTAATATTTTTATCACAACAAAAGAGACGGGTTGATAAAACTTAGATATTGCACAAAAGATAGTGAAACAATAAAGCACTAGAAGTATAGTATCTCTTTCTTCCCCTGTCAACAACCGGGCATAGGCTCTTAACTAAGTTTTGATTCTTCCCCAAAAGATTAAAATTTGAATGAAAAAACCGAATAGGAATTTTGAGAGGTTATGATTCAATTTATATATTCCTTCTACATTTATGTAAATTTACTTATATATATATATATATATATTTCAAATGGAGGACTACTTTTTGTTTTCCAGTATTCTTGAGCTTTCATTTGTTTTTGTTTAAATTTAATCTTTTATTATTAAAAATATAATTTCACTCAATTTCTTATTGTCGCGCGAAGCGCGGTTGAGTTTCCTAGTTCATAACAAGGTAGGTAACAAAAAGAACTCAAAACGTTAATATTTTATAAGCTAACTTTTCAAAGTAATGTAACCTGAAAAACAAAGAAAAAAGGGGTATGGTGTGTGTGCCAGGGTGGGGTGGGGCAGAGGGGAAAAAAGATAAATAAATTTATTGACTTTAGGTAGTGTAAATTATGTAAATTAACTTGATTATAATAAATGTATTTAATGTTTTTCAAGATACAGTACATATCTATTAAGATATATTGAGTATCTATCAAGAGATAGAATGTTATTTTTTTGAGAAAAATTAAAAGAAATTTTTTCTATAAATAAAGAAATTCTCTTCATTGTAATTCATCACTCAATAAAACAAGTAAGAACATCTGTTTTCTCTTCATTTTTTTTCTTATTTTTGGTATATTATTTTACAACACATTATCAATACGATATTCCTAATCAACTGAGTTTGTATGTTCTTCAAAAGTTTCTGTTAGAAAAGGTAGAAGAAATGATTAAATTGGAAGACTCGTTTCCGAGAGTAATTTTAAATTGTTTTGTGGTATAATTTATATTACACAAATGAACTGACCCTGCATATGTATAACTTTTGGTAGTACATTGCCTACCTTTGATTATGGTGCTGCCTTGTATATTATGGGTGTTACAAACGTATTTACATTATAGTGAATATCTATCAAGAATATAGATAAGATCTATCTAGATCTATTTGATATCTATCATGATATTCTATCTTTTAGAGAGAAACTAAGAGTTATTTCCCTTATAAATAGATAGAAGGATTTTCTTCATTGTAATAGACACCAAGAGAATTGTTGAGAGAAATACGAATTACTCTCTATCTCTCTACTCTTGTTCTTCTCTATTTTATTTTTCATAACACGTTATCAACACAAATTTCTAAATTTATTTTTACACAGTAAAGATGGTGCTTGTTTGTGGGTTGAATTAATCTATTCAGACGATGACCACTGGTAGCACTGAAAGTGGCACCCTGCTGAGACAGGAAACAGAATAGAACTAACGACTAATGGGACTTTCCCTGTTGGCGCAGATCACTACATTTCTGAAAAACTACCCAACACTCCCAAATCCAATGGCCTGGCTTTCCATACTCGAAGAACACATCACTACCTGCTCTACACTCACCCTGATGGTGTCTTCCATATTTCTATAGAGAATTTGTACGAACACATCTAACACTAGCCTGGGACTTAAAGCTGGGTGCTCTATCCTTATTATTATTTCTGAATTTGGGTACTGGGGCACTGGCTGAAGAGGGTACTAGGGCTGTAGACCTCTGATGAAACTGAGGACGGCTACGATCCCTTGACTTTGGCTAACTAAAGTTAAAACTAACCGTCCTAGCTCTCTTATTTCCTCTTTCTCTCTCCTTAATCTTTTGCTCCTCTATCTATTAAGCATGAACCATCAGCCTAGACAAGTACATCTCACTAATAAGCATTGCAGTCTTACACTTCTTGACCACACTATCAGATACGCTAAACATAAACTAACTTATCTTAAACCTTTTATCATCTACCATATGAGGAGCATACCTAGCTAACTAAGTAAACTTGAGGGAATACTCCCTCATGCTCATGTTTCCCTACCTCATGTTTATGAACTCTAACACTTTGGCCTCTCTCAACTCCAATGGGAAGAATCTGTCTAAGAAAGCTATGGCAAATTCTTTCAACTCTACAGGCCCTGCATTAACACCCCTATCTACCTTCTACTGCTTAAACCAGGTATGGGCTACATCCTACAACTAATATGTAGCCAACTGAGCACTCTAAATAGATGTCACCCCCATAGCACCCATTACCTTTTAAACCATATCTAAGAATTCCTGTGAATCTTCTTTAGACTTGGATCCCATGAAAGAAGGAGGATTCATCTAGGTGAAATCCCAAACTCTAGTGGCAGTAGTATTTTCCACTGTTTTAGCTAGAACAACAGCAGGCCATCAATTTTGTGCCGCTACAGAATTGGCTATAGTAGTGAATGTAACCCTAAATTATGTATGAGAGACATGCTCGTCCAGAGGATCTTCCTGGACAGGCTGAGGGGCTAGATGATTTCCAGTTCTTCTTCCATTCTTCTTGGGAGGCATATTTTGTAAATGAAAGGAAGAAATGGATTAGATAAGGAGTTTAACTTGAGCTCATGCTCACTCGCACGACATGAATACTAAAAGAAGGTAAACTTTTTCCTAAATGCCTTGTAGCCCCTTGTCCATAAGTGTGGCACGCTACACACCCATGCACAAGACTCTACTCGACGCAACTTTTAGACTTTCTAGGACACATTAAAACCTTAGGCTCTGATACCAAGTTTGTAATAACTCGGGACTACACCCTAGTCATCATATAGTGCTTGCAGTCCTGAGGGACCATAATCCAACTCATGAGCTGGTACCTATTGTGAGAACTGAATAATAAAATCATAATTATAGAAAATATCTAATATTGTCATAAGGTTTTATCACTGAATCAATACTAAAATATGAATCTATAGAAAAATTGACTGAATCTAATTAAATACTGATAAAATAACATATCAACTGAAAATCTGAATACTGGATAACTGACTCTAATGTCTAAAAAGCCTCTAAAACTGACTGACTGAATATGAGTTGATGGGACAGACCCCCAACTAACTTTGCTAAATGCTGAAATAGAGATATGAAGTAAAATTAATCAATCCTCAAATGATGAAGAATCACCACTTCTACTGTACTACTGATAGCCTGAGCAGTAAGGTTTAAGCATGGTCTGAGAACTGAGCATCAAGATCTATGATATGATACATCATAGAGCAAAATAAAGGTATGCGATCAGTACCTTGAATGTACTAGTAGTCTAAATAAAGTAGGCTGATATGCATGGTTTCATGAATAGAACTAATAATTAACTGAAATGCATGTAAAAGATGGAGTACTGAGTAGAGAACATAGAATCTGTAGATACAAAAAATATGCAAAATCTGTAAATACTGAGTATGCAAGAATGTCTATAAATACTAAAGATACATAAAAATCTGTAGACACTAGAGATGCATGACCAAACATATAACATGGACTGAGTAAAATTTGTAAATTGAAATACTAAAAAATACTGATATCTTTATGATTTGGTTAAGCAACACTAAGACTACATAACTAAACTGAGACTATAACTGAGACTATATCTAAGATTATGGGAGGTAGCATCTAACCGATATTACCCAATTTGAGCAAATCAGGGTCCAACTTATAACCCCAGTTGGAAGAGTATTAATACCTTACCACGAGTACTAACGATGGATATATTGATTCACTAAACTGATATAATGTTCAAAGGACTAAGAGTGTCAAGCCTTAATGGACAGGTGACCCCTGTGAGATAGTCAAGCCTAATCTGATAGGTAACTTCTCATACCCTACGCTGGCTATATAGTTTTGGAGTATAGGGACTGATACTAACGACTCTGCCTATATGAGGAGGAATTCTCCATCCCTACACTTTTTTGGTGCTAAATCCTACTCCCAAATGAAAGACACTGAAATACTAGACTATTCTGATAATGCTCATAGTATGTTCAGAAGACTATTCTGTCATGTACTTTGTACAGAGATTAGACTAAATAAACAACTATGGTTTTCAGGTATTCAATACCCCCAGGACTCAAAACAATGATAGTAAAATGACACTAAATCTTGAAGGACAAAACATGAAGTCTTTTATTTAAATCAATCACTTTTGTAGGCACTTTATCAAACACTTGTAGTTCAGGGTTTAAAACAATCATAGGAATGCCATGGAACATATAAAAATAGCATGAATTCAACATAATAGTAATATTAACACATGAAGAATTGAATAGTAATGATAATTTCATGGTAACATAGTATAAAATCAATAGTGCATGGAGATTCAAGGATGAAATCATAATTTAAAACATAATAACTTGAAAAGATTATAACTTGGTGATTAAAATGGGTTACTTGGGCTCCATGGATGAAAGGAATCCATGGATGAACATCTAACATACCTCGGATAGTGAATTTTTTAAAGTTCTAGGTGAGTTCTTAAGGATTGGTCTTGAATTTAAGAGCTAGTGTTTCTTGTTCTTGAAAAAGGTGATCTTTAATTTAAGAGGAATTCAATAATAAATGATTCTTTTGGTTAATTAGGGATAAAAATTTTGTTTTAGGATGAGTTTAGGGCTTAGGAAAAAGACCCAAATACCCTTTAACAAATTTAAAAACGGAAGATGAAAAATGAAGATCTCAATTTTTAGCCTTAGCGTGACGCATCATTATCGCACCAAGACACTAAAAATGGACAACTTGGAAATGGGTCTGTGGCACAAAGTGGGGAAAATCATTGTCCTTTACTGATTGGGACCTGTAAGTTCACCGCGATATGGTGGAATCTCGGAGAGACACTGAAAACTACCAAATGCCAATTTGGCCTTTGGCATAATGCGCCAAGGTCATGCACCTCCATTAGAAATTGCCAATCATCACTTAGACTAGCTCTGCGATGCACTAAGGGTTAAAATGATGGGTTCTAATGACTGAAAATTAAAATAGCCATAACTTCTTACTCGATTATCAGATTTAGGCAAATTTTATATCGTTGGAAAGATAATTTGATTTCCTACACAGTGGCATGCTCTAAACTAAAATATAATGAGTGTTTAAAAAATTTTATATATGAATACTTATGTATTAGGACTTAGATTATGCTAGGGAAATATAGGGTGTTACAACTACAACGCTTAAGGGTCAATTAATTTCATACCTTAGCGTGAGAAAGATGATATCCAAGGGGCGTATTCACCATTTTGTGCGAGTCAAAGACTTTAAATTATAAACTTAAACTCTTAAATCAGTTCCAGTAATAAATGAATTCTTAGATGTATTTCCTGAAGATCTTCTCGGAGTTCCTTCCGAAAGGCAAATCAACTTCAGAATAGACCTTCTTCCAGATACTCAGCCCATATCTATTTCCCCATATAGAATAGCTCCAGCAGAACTCTAGGAGTTAAAAGAATATTTAAAGGATCTCTTAGATAAGGGATTAATCAGACCCAGTATGTCCTCGTGAGGTGCACTTATTTTATTCATAAATAAGAAAGATGGTTCTCTCAGAATGTGCATAGACTACCATCAGTTAAACAAAGTCATAGTCAAGAACAGGTATCGACTTTCAAGAATTGATAACTTATTTGATCAACTTCAGGGTGTCAGCTATTTTGTAAAGATAGACCTTAGATCAGTCTATAATCATCTCAGAGTAAGAGAATTTGACATTCCGAAAATAGCTTTCCAAACTTGATATGGTCACTTTGAATTTTTAGTTATGTCCTTTCATCTCACGAATGCCCCAGCAGCCTTCATGGGCTTGATGAACTGAGTGTTAAAGCAGTACTTAGACATATTCATCATAGTCTTCGTTGATGACATTCTTGTTTACTACATTAGCAAAATTGATCATGTAAACCATCTCAGAATAGTGTTACAAACTCTTAGAGCTCGCCAGTTATTCTCTAAATTCAATAAGTGTGAATTTTGTCTTAGATCAGTAGCTTTTCTTGGCCATATTATTTTTGGTAATGGCATTAGATTTGATCCTTAAAATACTGAAGCAGTGAGAAACTGGCCTAGACCTATCTCTCCATTAGATATCAGGAGTTTCTTGGGTTTAGCTATCTATTACCATCGATTTGTTAAAGGATTTTCTTGTATCCTATTTCCAGATTAACTCAGAAGAAAGTTAAGTTTCAGTGGTTAGATTTTTGTGAGAAGAGTTTTCAAGAGTTGAAGACTCGAGTCATCTCAGCCCCAGTTCTTACTTTACTAGATGGTTCAGATAGGTTTGTTATGTACTATGATGCATCTAGAGTAGGTTTGAGTTGTGTCCTCATGCAGAGAGGTAAGGTTATAGCCTTTGCCTTCAGACAACTTAAGTCGTATAAGAAGAATTACCCTACTCATGATCTGCAGCTAGCAGCTGTAGTGTTTGCCTTAAAGATTTGGAGGTATTACTTGTATGGGGTGCACATAGATGTGTTCACTGGCCATAAGAGCCTCTAGTATATGTTCTCTCAGAAATATTTGACTATGCATCAGAGAAGGTGGTTAGAGTTGTTAAAAGATTATGACATGAGTGTTCTGTATCATCTGGGTAGGGCCAATGTAATGGTTGATGCTCTCAGTAGAATGTCTGTGGGTATTTTTGCTCATGTTGAGGATGGTAAGAAGAAGTTAGCTCCAAAAGTTCATCAGCTTTCCCGACTAGGTATTTTCTTAGTCAACTCAGCAGAGGGTAGAGTGTGGGTGCAGAGTAGTGCTGAATCATCTCTTATTTCCAAGTTAAGTTGAAAGAATCAGTCAGACATTAGAAAGTGGAAATTTTCTCCTAAGGGAGAGATGGTGTTTTGCGTTGTCTGGGTAGATTGTGTGTGTCTGATGTAGAAAATTTAAGGAAATGAATTCTTTCAAAAGTACATGGTGCGCTTTACTCTATTCATCCATGGGCAACTAAAATGTATCGTGATTTGTGAGGTATCTATTGGTGCAGTGGTATGAAGATGGATATTGCAGAGGTTGTAGCTAGATGCTCTATATGTCAGCAAGTTAAGATTGAGCACTAGAAGCCTAGTGGGTCCATACAGGAGTTTAGTATTTCCAAATAAAAATGGGAAGAAGTGAACATGGATTTTGTGACAGGTTTGCGTCGTACCCATCATCAGCATGATTCTATTTGGGTTAGCATAGACAGTATGACCAAATTAGCTCATTTCTTGCCATTCCATACCTCTTATTCAGCCGAGGACTATGCCAAACTCTATCTCAGAGAGTTGGTTAGGTTTCACGGTGTTCCCTTATCCATCATCTCATATAGAGGTATCCAGTTTACCTCTCTCTTCTGGAAAGCATTCCAAAAAGGTCTTGGTACCCAAGTCCCCCTCAGTACAGCTTTTTCCCTCAGATAGATGGTCAAGTAGAACGGACCCTTCAGACTATAGAAGATATGATGAGAGCATACGTAGTTGATTTTAAAGGTAGTTGGGATGACCACTTGCCTTTGATTGAATTCGCATATAATAATAGTTATCATTTCAGTATTCGGATGGCTCCGTTTAAATATTTCTATGGTAGGAGATGTAGATCTTAAATTAGTTGTTTTGAAGTGGGTGAGGCTGTATAGTAGGGTCTGACTTGGTGTTTCATGTGTTAGAGAAGGTTTAGTTGATCAGAGAAAGGCTTAGGGCTTCCCAGAGCCAACAGAAATCATATGTAGATGTAAGGAGAAAGGATCTCGAGTTTGAGGTTGGTGATTTTGTGTACTTGAAAATCTCTCCCAAAAAGGGAGTGAAGAGATTCGGCAAGAAAGGAAAACTCAATCCCTGATATTTCGGTCCCTTTAGAATTCTCAGTTATTTCGGAAAGGTAGGTTACGAGCTTGAGTTGCCTTTAAATTTAGCCTCAGTACACCCAGTGTTTCATGTCTCATTGTTGAAGAAGTGTATTGGTGATCCAGCTGTAGTTGTTCCCTTAGAAAGTGTAGATATTCAGAACAGTCTTTCTTTTGAGAAAGTTCCAATCAAAATTCTTGATTATCAAGCTCATAGACTAAGGAACAAAGAAGTTCCATTGGTCAAAGTTCTTTGGCGGAATCAGTCTATTCAGGAAGCCACTTGGGAGGCAGAGGCATATATGCGGACCAAGTACCCTCATTTTTTCTCTGCAAATCTAGATTCAGTATAGGGTACTAATCTTCTTAAAGATTTCTCTATATCATGCTCAGTTTCAGTTTCACATCATGTTCATGTTAGTCGTGAATTCATGAGTCAATTCAGTTATGCATTATATCTATAAGATATGCATATTCAATTTGTAAGCTTAGTCCATTAGTTTTCCCTCAGCTTAACTAGTCTCATTGGAGGACGAATGATCCCAAAGGGGAGATATTATAATACCCCACATTTCCTTAGCGTAATCTAAGTCTCAATGCATGAGTATTCATATATAAAATTTACGAAACGCTCATTATTTTTCAGTTTAGAGCCTACCATTGAGTAGGAAATTGAATTACTTTCCAACAATATAAAATTCGCCCAAATTCGATAATCGGGTAAGAAGTTATGGTGATTTTAATTTTTAATAGTTAAACACCATCATTTTGACCCTTAGCACATTGCGGAGACAGTCTAAATGACAATTGTCAAATAGTGGGCCTCTGCGATGTTGGCGCATCGCGCCATAGGCTCAGTTCAAAATTATCAATTTCCAGTGATCCCACTTGATACTACCGCATTACAGTGAGATTCTAGGTCGAAAACAAAGTGGCAACACAATTTCACCACATCGTACCACTATGTATTTTCCCAGTTCTCCAATTCCAGTGACACGGCGTGATAGCACAACATCGCGCCAGTGGTGTTTTTCCAAATAATTTGATGAAAATTAAAAATGTCGCCTAGGGTTAAAACATTCCTTTCCCATTATTTTAATCCACCTAGGTGTGATATTTAAGCCCTAGAAACATTTTAAGCTCATTATTCACTCAATTTTACCCCAAAATTCAAGAGTTTCCTCTCTAAAATACAAACCCTAGCTCTCAAATTTAAGGCCAACCCTCAAGAATTCACCAAGAACTATAAGAAATTCATCAGTTAAGGTATGTTAGATGTTCATCCATGGATTACTTTCATCTATGAGTCCAAGTATCCTATTTAAATTACAAAATTGTGATCTTTTCAAGTTAATTGATTTGAAATTGTGGTTTCACCCATGAATCTCCATGTACTATTGATTTTATACCATGATTCAATGAAGTTATTGTTGTTATTTAATCCTCCATGTTTTTATTATTATTTATTAAATTAAACCATGATTTAATACTATTATGTCAAATTCATGCTATTTCTATAAATTCTATGACATTTCTATGATTGTTTTAAACCCTAAACTACAATTGTTTGATAAAATGCCCACAAGAGTGATTGATTTAATAAAAGCCTTCATGATTTGTCCCCCAAGATTTAGTGTCATTTTACAATTGTTGTTTTGAGTCCTGGGGGTATTGATTACTCGAAAATCATAAGCTGTTTATGTAGTCTAGCATTAGTACATTACAGAATAGTATTCAGAACATACTATGAGCATTATCAGAATAGTCAAATATCAGTCAGTTAAACTCAGAACAGTCTAGTATTTTAGTGTATTTCAATTAGGAGTAGGATTTAGCACGAAGAGGGTGTAGGGATGGCGGCTTTCCCGTCAGATAGGCAGAGTCGTTAGTAACAGTCCTTATACTCCAGAACTACATAGCCAGCATAGGATATAAAAAGCCACCCATCAGATTAGGCTTGACTATCTCGCAGGGGTCACCCGTCAGTTCAGGCTTGATGTCCTTAGCCCTTTGAATATTATATTATTTTAGTGGATCCACACAGCCAACGTTAGTACATATGGTCCGGTATTAATACCCTTCTAACTGGGACTACAGGTTGGACCCTAATTAGCTTAAATCGGTGAATATTGTTTAGATGATACCTCTCTCAGTTATAGTCCCAGTTTAGTTATTCAGCCTTAGTGTTGTTTGACCAAAGCATACAGATATTAGTTAGTTCAGTATTTCAGTTTACAGATTTCACTTAGTTTATGTTATATGCTTGGTCATGCATCCTCAGTATCTACAGACTTTCACGTATCTTCAGTATTTATAGATTTTCATTCATACTCAATATTTATAGATTTCCATATATTCCCAGTATCTATAGATTTCATGCTCTCTATTCAGCACTCCATGCTTTATATGCATATTCAGTTAATTATTAATTCTGTTTATGAAACCATGCATATCAGCCTACTTTATTTAGCATACCAGTATATTCAATGTATTGATCGCATACCTTTTCTTTTACACTATGATGTATTATATCATAGGTTCTAACGCTCAGTTCCCGGCTTACGATTAGAATTATTAGATCCTCAGCAGTAGCAGTGGTAAGTCCTCATACTTCGGGGATAGGCTTACTTTATTTCATGTCTCAGTTTGGTAGTTAGTTGGACTTAGTTGGGGCCTGTCCCATCAACTCAAAGCTATTCAGTTTTAAAGGCTTATCAGACATTAGATCCAGTTATTCAGTATTCAAACATTACAGTTAGTTATCTAGTTTATCAGTATTTTATCTGATTCATTCAGTTATTTCTATAGACGCATATTTTAGTTTTGAATTCAATTATTAATACCTTATGGCATGTCAGTATTCTTCTGCATTTATGATCATATCATCTCATGGGTTAGCTTGTGGTCCCTCAGATCTGTAAGCACCGTGTGACGCCCAGGGTGTGCTCTCGGGGCATTACAACTATGCATAGCGGTAGCTTTAGTGCACCGGGCTGCTCTTTTTTTATCAAGAAATTATTTTAAAAATGGTGAATTCTTACCTTAAATCCATAATAAAATTAAGAAATAGGTGCTAATCTAACTTTTCAAGCTCCCACACTATTTTAGGGTTTAACTCTCAAAATGCAAGATGAAAATGAGCAAAATGGACCAAAAATAGGGGGAAATCTACTATATATATAGTAGAAAATCTGCTATAGTAGCCCTTTTTATTTTTTTAAAGTCCAATTTGAAATTTGATGGGGTGACCGTGATTCTTTCAAAGTTCGATATACACAAATGAACTATGCAAACACACTAAATTCAACATTCCAAACTCATTGGCGAAGTTAGATTTTTTAATAAACATTATTTTCACAAAATTGATCTTTGAAATCCGAAATCACAATTTTTTCAAATTGGGGGTCGAAATGAGATTTAAAAGCCGTAAAATCATACCAAACATGCTAACATCCTCGAATCAAAATTACAGATCTACTAGCAAAGTCGGAGTTTCCATCTGAGATTGTTTCGACCAACTATGGGTCCCACACCCATATTTCTAATTTTTCAACTTTTCGATCAATAGGTCAAAATGAGCCCGGGTGCACTAAAATCTGAACCAAAGGTCTACCTAGCCTAAAATCTATATTCCAGAGCCATCAAAAACCTAGTATTGCATAAATGATACAAAAATACACCAAAAATCATGTCAATCACTTCCACACCCTAAAAATACTACAATGCAGCTATGGGAAGGGGTAAAACAGTCAAATCATATAAAATCACAAATTTCACATATTTCATCAAATTTTTAGATCGTTACATATCCGATCCATGTAGGGCTTGAAATACCCATCACAACTGGGCCATGGTTCGGGTTGTGACATCATGGGTCAAACTTGGGTCATAAAATTAGGTTAAATAAAAATTGAATTGGGGATTTTCCATTTGGGGTCAAATTAAAATCAATTTAGGCTAAAATTAAAACAAATTTGGTATATGAACGGCTATAAGTTAAATAAATTAGGAAAATTGAATTGAATTAGACTACTATTTTATAAATACTATATAATTAGAAGACAACAATAATTTTTAACAAGATCGTGTATATATATATATATAGAGAGAGATGATAATAGTAATAACAACAGCAACAATAACAACAGAAACAACATCAAAAACAATAATAATAGCAGTAGACAATGTGTTTGTAAATTATGAGTATGCAAATTTTTATAAGTAATTTAATAAATGTTTACAAAATTATGTAAAAATACTAAACTTAAATTAACAAATTATATATACTATATAAAAAATATATAATTAAATGATAAAAAAAATTGTATACTTCAAAATAATAAATATGACATGCAAATATTTATCTAATACCAAAATAATTAGTAAAAATTTTAATAATCAAAACTAATAATTTTTTTTTAAAATAGCAGCCTGGGCGAAATATTGAGAGGTCAAAACTAGGTGTCAACAAACCTCTGACCTAAACCACCGGGTTCAAATTATCCTTAATCATTGGAATGTTTGTGGTCTTGGTCGACCGGATAAATCTATCAACTACTGTAATGGACGACACATTTGAGTTACAACATAGCAAAGTTACCAAGCTCGGGAGAGAAGAGTAGTGTGATACTGCAATTCTCGGTCTCGAATCTTATCGACAATGATCCATAAAATGTTTAGCTGTAACTCAACTTTACATTTTTCCACTATTCCTACTTATAAGTAATTAATATGTTATTGTATTCAATCAGAGCAATGTGATGCCTGATAATAGACCACCAAGCCTTTGTAGTGAACCTCAGTGTATTTTTGTGGATGGTTGCATCATCTAATTCTTCTCCTTTCTTAACTTACATAATGTGGCCTACCAACCACTTATAGTACAGTAGCTTATCCTCATTATTTAGCGCCTTTACCTTCTTCAAAACATTCATCCAATAATCATATTCTAGATTCTAAGATGGTGGTTCAAATTCATCACAAAACAAGGCTCTAGAAATAGCCTTTACTAAAATATCTCTTTACCTTGTACTATCACCGAGTCCAATCTGGGTTGCTTCTTCATATCTTTCTCCTTATCAAATAAGACATATTCTCGATCACCACTGCATAGTTAGTGTAAGACTCTCTCGCCAACTCAATTGTAAAATTGCACACCTGTTTCCTCATCTGTCCCAACTTATATTTTTCAAATACCCAATTCAATTTTTAAACCCTCTATAGTGCCTTAAGCAGGGTTTGAGGCTCTTTTTGGATGCTTTGCTTTTCTTTCCCTTTATTGTTTAGAGATACCACATCAATATAGTATTTCGATACTTTAGGATACCCCATCACCTTGGGTATATACCCATTTGAATCAAAACATCATCAAAACTATATCAGAAGGTTTCTGGTTAGAACTATTAGAATCATCCACAGAGACATCCTTCTTAGAAAAACTCATTTCATCCCTAGCCTTAGTAGCCTTTTACTCTCCCTTATTTAGGTTTGAAGTTCGGCCTCCTTTTTCAGATTGGAAAGGATCAATAGGGGTAGCCGCAAGCACTAATTCTATGGATGGTATGGCATTAACCTTAGTAGTTATTTATCTAGTGGTTTGAGGCTGGTGTTGATCATCAAAACTGACCAAGGAGAATTTGACATCCAAACTACTATATTCTTGAAACTCAGTCTCCAAGGTTGAGGGTTGGTCTTTGAATACCTGCTTCAATGATGTTTATTTATGGGCAGCCTCATCTTGATTCTCCTTATTCACTTTAGGTGACATAGTAAGTGTAGGAAAAATAGTTAGCCTCAAAGTAAAACAAAAATAAATAAGCAGTATTTTATGTAGACGATTGATTGCACAATCATAGTATGAAGGTATGATTGTCCTTTCGATTCCCTCTTAAAAATTTCCTAAGGGTCCACATCAAACATGACTACTACTCGCGATCATAACCAGATATGAAGATCGTGGGATGTAACCATCAGATGAACTTCTACAACCTTACAAACTACCACCCACAACGATCTAACCTATGATCATAAATAGGAATGACAATCATGGGTTGTGTCGTAGAGTTTGCACTAACATTAATAGTTTAACAGTCAAAAATTTTACCCAAGTTGACCCTTTGAACATTTCGGGTGATATTCCCAAACTAAAACTCCTTAAAGAAGAGTAAGAGATCGTCAAATATATAACCTAATAAAGTTTGGGGTCGAATACCACCAGGAATATAGTGACAATTAAGCTGCATGTAATTCAAGTGACTTTTAGTTGATGATTTTCATAAAAGGGTGGTAGGGTTGTAAAAATGTTAGGTATCAATATTCGGTTTGTTATAAGTAACAACTTGTAACACCCCATATTTTTCCTAGCTTAAATTTGCTCCTAAAATGTCAAAAACTAGTTTAAAAAATGAATACCATTTTATTCATTTGGAATTTTCAAGATTTTGACTTTTCATTGTGTGGAAAATTTAATAAGCTTTCCATTGATATAAAATTCTCTTAAATCCATCACCCGAACGAAGAGTTATGGCCATTTTAGTAAGACAATATGCCACCTGAGCCATCAGCGCATCACGGAGCTAGAAAAAATGACAATCGTCAAAATCCAGTGATCCTCCACGATCATGTTGCATCGCACAAAGGCTAAAGGTGGCAATGGTCCTTTTCCAGTGTTCCAACGTGATTCCACTACGTCTTGGTGCCCTTTCAGTTTGCATCCAAGGTGTCAACGCGATACCACCGCATCGCGCCACTAACCAGTTTCCCAGTCATCCACTTTCCAGTGAGCTGGCACAATTTCACCACATCGCGCCAGCATGTAAAATTGGGATTTTGTTCAGGTTTCGTTATTTAATTTCAGGGACCATCTGGTAATTTCCCAAAGCCCCCAAATAACCTAAATGCAGGATTTATACCCTTAATAGCCAAAATTTCTCATTATGTTCACTATACTCAAGAACAAAAGCTCTCTCTCTCAAATTAGCAAACCCTAGTCTCAATAAAGTCAATCATAAGAATCCCTTCAAGAACTTCAAGAACTCATCGAATTAAGGTATGTTAGATGTTTATTCATGGGTACCTTTCACCCATGAAGCCCAAGAATCTCCTTTCAAATATAAAGATTGTGTATTTATGATTTTTCATGATTTAGTTAGATTGAAGTCCATGTTCATGTTGTTGTTGAGTTTTAATTTATATTTTAGCCTACAAGTTCCAAGATTTGATCCTAGTGTGTGATGACTTATAAAATATTCATGATAAACCCTTAAATTTGCAAGTGGATTGATGTAGCCATGATAATTTAGAGGTATTAATTATTGTATGACCAAGCCTGCTCCCCATATGTTTGATAAAATGCCTATGTGAATGAGAAAGAGTCATTATAACATTTATGAATAAGTTAATAAATGCCACGTGTTTGATGAAAGACCTCATTGAATGAATCATGAGACATTAGTATGCATCCCTATACATTTACAAGTTTATGACTTTCAAGTGCTTGATGAAATGCCTCATTGATTGTATTGTGAATGATAGACTATTGTCATGTTATTCAAAAGTTGTCATACTTCATATTTCAATGCTATCGAGTCCTGGAGGTATTTAATACCCGATAATTTAGATGATTACCTAAAGCCAGTGTCAGTTTCAAGATAATCTTAGTCATGCCATGATTAGTAGAATTTTGTTAGTTACAGAACTTAGGAAAACTCAAAAATCTCAATATCAGTCCAACCCAGTTTCAGTTATCAGTTCAGAAACTCAGTGGCATTCTGTCAGATAATAGAATTTAGTAGTATTCTGTCAGTCAATGAAACCCAGTAAACTCAGTTAGATTCGCCAGGTAACATGATCAGTAACAGATTCAGCCCAGTCTAGTACAGTTTAAGAATTAGTTCAGTGTCTATTCAGTTGGGAGTAGGATTTAGCACCGAGTGAGAGCAGGGATAACGGCTCCCTCATTAGTTAGGTAGAGTCATTAGTAGCAGTCCCTATACTCCAAAATTGCATAGCCAGTGCAGGATGAGGAGTCACCCGTCAGATTAAGGCTTGTCTACCTCCCAGGGGTCACTCATCATCTTAGGCTTGACTTCCTGTTCAAGGTCACCCATTAGATAGGCTTGACAACAGTAGTGTCTTTACCCATGGAATGGTACTGACACCCTTCTAGATAGGGTTACAGGTTGGACCGCACTAGTTCATATTCGAGGCATGTCAGTTAGATGATTAGCTCCTATAGTTTCAGTCTCAATCTTCAGAATAGAACTCAGTTTAGAATTACCAAAATTAGGACTGTCAAATACAGTCACTCATCTCAGAAAAAAACTCAGATAGCTCTACAGATTTAGGACTGTTAGATATAGTCAGTCAGTATCAGTATCAGCAAATTTAGAGATCACCCGCTAGATAGGCTTGATCTCAAGGGTCACCCATTAGATAGGATCGACCCACAATAGTCATAAGTAATCCAGTACTAGTAGACTCAGTTATCAAAAATATAGATTATCAGTGATCTCAGATTATTAGTATAATCAGTTATCAGTTATCAAATTCAATTCTAGTGTACTCAGTCACAGAATGTGTAGTATGTTCAATAGTTAAAGATTCTCCATGTATGCTAATCCAGCTCTTGTATATCATCCAGTTAGTTATTATTTATGCATATGAACCCTTTCATTTAGCCTTATCTCATCTAGCATACCAGTATATTCCCACGTACTGACCCATACTTTTCTCTTGCACTATGTATCTTATACCATAGGTTCAAACGCAGGGCTCTCGAGCACCTTTAGCAGTTCAGATTCAGCCAACAACAGTAGACTTAGAAGTGAGTCCTCATCATTCGAGGATTTTCTTTTTTTATTATTGCACTAGATTCAGTACTTCGGTAGACGGAGTTAGTTGGGGGATTGTCTCATCAACTCCATAATTCAGACAAATTAGAGGCTTTTCAGACTAGAGTATTTTCAGACAATTATTTTAGTTTTGGTATTTTACCTTATACAGTTGTATCTCAGTTTTGAGATTTATGGCAAGTTTCCGCCAAATTTCCACATTATACAGCATTATTATTCAGTTATTGCAGCAGGTACTAGTCATGAGTTAGCTTGTGGTCCTTTGGGAGTTCGTAAGCACCGTGTACTGACTAGGGGGTAGTTTTGGGTCGTTACACAACTGTCCAAATTTGTAGATTATAAATCAATAGAGAAGTCAAACTAGGCTTATGTTCACCATGGCATCATAAGACTTTTGGGTTAGTGATAGTACTAGATACTTTTAATAAATAAAATGTAAGACAATTGACTTCTGATGTGCATGTAAATGTTCCTAAACCTTATTAGATGACTATCACCTTAATTTTTTTTGAACTTAAAGTGATGAAGATAGGAAAATCAAGTTCAGCCTCAAGTTGGTTAATCTCGCAAATAAATTTCCTATTAGACGGAGGTTAGAAAATTTGAATCCTAGTTGTCAACCCCTTTTCTCGATTTTAACCTCTTATCTCAAGTAAGTTAGACCTAGGGTTTGTTATAATATTTTCAACCATTAGAAAATAGTTAAGATGAAAGCATAGAAATACATACACCATTATCAATTAAATCTAAATCAAAATAAACCTTGGAGATATTATTTACCCATGGATCCCACAATACTAATTGTGGGGTTTTAGCCACTCATCATTATAGAAGAAAAGATGATAATTAAAAATATAAATAAGGTTGTTACCCTTCCAATAGATGAATTCAAATCAACGTCTTCCAAAATCATACAAATCGCTAAAAAACAAAGAGTTTGAATAACCCATTGTATTTTGATGAATGTAACATGAGATGTCTCAAAATCCCTAGTAGCATCTATTAATAATATGGGGAAACTTGGATTTTAAAATAAATTTATAACTACCCCACTCAAAGTTGACAACGAGGCTAACGTGTAATGACTTAATTTTTGATAATTTTTTGAAATATTTATTTATATTTGATTTTATCATTTTACCCCTTTCTATGGTTGCTTTGTAGTATTTTTGGTTTGTGGTAATAATTGGCACAATTTCTAATGTATTTTGGTATGATTTATGTGAAATTATGATTTTTGGTGGTTATAAAGGTTCTATAGTTGACTTCGGTCAATGTTTATTGGTCTATGCATCATATAGTAAAATAAATTATGCCAGCAGATATGGAACGTCCATTTAAGTTGGTAACATGATTGGTATGATTTTATGGCTTTTATATTTTATTTTTATCCTCGGTTCAAAAAGTTGTGAAATTGGGTTTCGAGGTCAATTTTGTGAAATCGACTTTTTCCTAAAATTTGATGATTCTATTGGATCCAAAACGTGTTTTACAATCAAAATTCACTATTGGACCATGTTTGTAGGGTTTCGAATGAGTTTAGAGGGTCAAAAATAAGTTTTAAATGTTGTTGGTGTGGTGTGGTCACTTAAGCAACCGTTGACCATTTGACTGGGTCTCTTAAGCGAACTTTTGGCTGCTTAAGCGATATTTTGACCCTTTGACTTGGTCACTTAAGTGACCATCGTTGTGTATAATACCCAAATTCATATTTTTTATATTTTGGGAGATAGGAACTCCGATTTTGATGATTTTCAGTGTATTTTTCATTATAATCATTGTTTATCAATTTACAACACACTTTTCTCCATTTTTCAAGAAATTTTATTTTTTTTATAATTTCTATCCAAGTTGAGAATTAAAACTCCATTTTCACCATTTTTGGGGCTTAAGAGCTCGAATTTGTATGATTTCAAACAAGTTTTTGAGATTTCTTCCATGGGTAACTTTATAATTATATAATTATCATTTTCCTCTCAATTTCAGCTACAAAAAAAATCAGATTCTTGATTTCAAAATGGGTTTCGGGGGGATTTTGTTGGTAAAGCTTGAATGAATTTTCTTTTATTTGAACCTCATTTTAAAATCATTTTCTTATGAGTATTCAACTATAGACTCTTATAATTATGAGGAACATGTTTCTAAAATAAAATTATAATTTTATCCCTTTTTGAAAAAAAAAAACTCATTTCAAGAGTTCATTTTTACCCTGACTCGGTAGTAGGCAATATGGGTATCATTGGATTTTTTTTTAATGGGTAAATTCTATATTTGCATGTTTTAGTTTATTCTGGGTCCGTTCGTGAGAGGAAATCTCCTTGTTGAAGGTTGTTTGGTCTGGTTTTTTCATTTGAGGTAGGTTACGACCTAACTTTCTTCAAACTAGGCTGGGTAGTTAATATTGGTATAAAATCATGTTATGAGTATTGGAACCAACCACAAAAATGACTTTGTTACTGTGTTGTGCCCGTATGGGTGCCTTTATTATTTTTATTTTGTGGTTTTGAGATATTATCTGTTATGTATGACTGTGTGGGATCTTATATGATAATATTGCCCTTGTATTTGAATAATTGATTTTTACTCTTTATGAAAATTATCTAAATTGGTAATTATGTGGTATAAAATTGTATGTTTTGGTATATCTTACTCTATTGGTATGTGGATTATGTCGGATCATGAATGACTGATTTATTGAGTGGATTTTGGCTCACATACTTGGTACATTGGTTAAAATTGGAAATTATTATTTGGTTGGTTGTGACAATTACATCCTTATATCATATTCATTCATAAAATATTAGTACCACTGTGGAAATACCAGAAACACTAGCTCGTAACATCATTATAGACCCTCTTTGAGGGATACGCTAGAGAGGAGTCATGGATATTAGTATCAGATTTGGATTCTTTATAGGTTAACAGACCCCTCCCCCCATGGTCCTACATGGGAGCATAGCTTGGTAGGTGTATACGGAGTTTGAGCAATAACCTCGTGCATCATATCACATCATCATCATCATCATCATCATATTTATTGTATTTCATATGTATATATTGTGCTCATTCTATGTTGTATTATTATCTTTGATGTGATATCTGTCGATGTATATGTATTTCCATACTTTTATATGTGATATTCGTATACTTATATTTTCTTATCATCTTTGCGTGTGGTATATATGATTGTTGTAAAACTATTAGAGAAGATGGTGTGGGCTACCATTTGGGACATTTTCTGATTATAGGTGACGTGCTCATAGTGTGTAATTTGTATGCTTATTTTCTACATTTCTCAGTTAGCCTATCATGCCTACTTAGTATAAGCAAACCGTACTTAGCCTTATTGCACCTTTTTTGTACAGATCCGGGTACGAGTGTGACATACAATAGATGATTCTTGCAGTGCTTATAGTTTATTCGAGGTAGCGGTTGACCTATGTATCCAGAGTTGATCTACTACCTTTTCTTATCTAGACGTTGTCTTATTTTTTATTCATAGATAGAGTTTGATCCATTTGGTCTAGTATTGTATCTTTTGACATTTGAGATATTTTTAGTAGTCCTTACACTGTGACACCAGGATTTAGGATATTCTTATGGTATATTTTGGTTATGTCCCGTTATTACTATATATGTGTGTTTCAACTTTGTTCTAGGAGTCTTGCTATGGGTTTGACATTATTTTTCTCACTTCATATCAGTTTCATTGATAAGTTTACTTGTCAAGGCATGTCGTGACAAGTGCCATTATGACCCTTGATTTTTGGATCGTGACATATGGTTCGTCAGTAAGTTGATAACTCGTCAACCCAAGTCTTCAACTTCTTCCTGTAAAACTTAGATTCTTCTTAAGGTTGATGACACAAATTGATAGCTCATTAATAAGTTAATAGCTTGTTAACCCAAGTCTTCAACTTCTTCTTGTAAAACTTATATTCTACCTAAGGTTGACCACATAGGTTGATAGCTCGTCAACTAAATTCTTCTTGACTCCAATTCTTCTTATGGTTAAAGAGCTTAGTGGTGGCTTGTCATTTAGTTGATATCTTATCAAGTATCCTTTTAGCTCACTTTTTCTTATTTTCGCACATATCAACTTATCCTACAGAAAGAAGTAAAATACAATTAAAATCAACAAAAGTTGCTTAAGAACATACAATCATTCTTAGTCAAAAGCCTCAAATGTACCATTAAAATACCGGCTCATCAAAGGGATACTCAAACGTTTCCTTACTACACCTATTCAACACATTTTCAAAATGCCAAGATTTCAAATAAATTTAATTATACAACTCCCTCAAAACTCAATTTAGAATCGACTTTGCACACAATTAGGGTATGCATTAACTTAGTTGTCTTCCATTTTACGCACAATAGACACTTTAACTTATGAATAGAGAACGTACTTTAGAGTAAGTACCGTAGTCGTGTATTAGGAGAAGGTAGAGCAACCGAGGGAGTGTATGCATTTGGGCATGGGAAATATTTCCAAAATCTTGTTATAGTTTAGTGTTTTTAGTCTATAATTGTGCAATTTTGATATGATTTTGAATTTGAATGGTGATGCAATCATAGCGGTTCAAGGGTATAAGGGATAGGGTAATTAAAATGAGTCAAGTCGGGTTGGATTGGGTTGTTTTAAAAATTTAGAAACTAACAAATGACTCGTATTGATCTTTTGATCATGGTATTGCCTCGTACCAAGAGAATTTAGAAAAATTACATAGGAACCAATAAAGCTTAAGAACGATCATTATACTAACAATGATTGTTCCTTAAAATCCAAGGTTTCATCACCTAGAAGTTGATTCCTTAGGAGTTCAGCAAGACGATAGATCCCACGATCGTGCTATTTTTGTGCAATCATGGATGCTCAATCATAGGACCAACTCCTGGAATCAATTCTCTAGACTTTATGAAGACGACAGAACCCATGATGGTTTTGTTTTTTCCATTTCCTTGGTTTGTTTTTTGCATTGTCCCTACATATGTAACAAATCTTACCCTATAAATAAAATAAGTACAAAATCATTTGGTTGCCTCCCAAGCAACGCTTGATTTAAAGTCACAGCATAGCATGGTTAGTTTGGCTACTCAAACTTCACTAAATTAACCCATGGGTTTCCTTCCATAAAGCATCTGATTTAATGTTGTGGCATGACTAGGGTGTCCTTGGTTACTCAGACTTTACCAAGAACTATATCACATATCATCTTGACCTTATCTACATCATCGAGGTAATGTTTCACGCTTTATCCATTCACCTTAAACTTTAGGCCTTCATCATTTTCATGCTTAATGGCCCTATAAGGATACATCATTATTATTCTATAAGGTACACTCTATATAGACCTTAGCTTGCCAGGAAACAACTTCAGCTTTGAATCAAATAGTAGTACAATGTCGCCAAATTTTCATCGGCACGAAGATAGAATTCATCTATCTCATTTAATTGTTCCAGTCTCAACTTTATCACATCACTCTATAGCAAATTTAAATACTTCAATTCCTACCATGCCTTATGCTCAAGTTCAACTAGCAAGTGGCACACTTTTTCATACACAAGCTGATATAGCGAAGCACCATTAGAGGTCTTGAATGTTGTCTGGTAGGCCCATAATGTATCATCCAACTTTGTATCCTAGTCTATTTTATTAGCATTCTTAGTCTTTGCCAACATGGACTTGATCTCCTAATTATAGACCTCAACTTTCCCACTTACTTGTGTATAATGAGGGGTTTCCCTCATTTCACACCATATTTGTCAAGTAAGACTTGAATAGATGATTACAAAAGTGTGAGCCCCCATCACTATTGACTACCTTTGGTGTACCAAATTTGGAGAATATATTCTTCCTCAAAAATTTTGTGACATTCTTCCTTTTTATTTGGAAGAGCAGCTAACTCCACCCACTTCAAAACATAGTCAATAGTAACTAAAATATACTTTATTCCATATGAGCTCACAAAGTGGCTCATGAAGTTAATGTCCCATACGTCAAATAGCTCACACTCTAGTATCGTGGTTATTGAAAGCTCTTGTCTTTACAAGATGTTTCTTTGCCTTTGTATTAGTCACAAGCCCTTCCATAATCATACACATCTTTATTAACGGTGGGCTAGTAGTAACCATATTGAAAGATCTTATGCACAATCCATGAACTACAATGCTGAACCCCAATTAGTGAAGAGTAACATGCCTCTAGAATAGTCATCTTCTCTACCTCAAAAACACATCTCTAAAGTAGTCATCTACACAAATCCAGATAAATAAGTCTCATTCTAGAAGAACTTTTTCACATCATGTAGAAACTTTTTATGCTACTGAAATAATAGATCCTCAGGCACCACATCACTCACTGAATAATTTGTAAAGTCTGCAAACCATGGAATTAAGACTTGTAATGCAGCCAATACCTTATTGTCTATAAAAGTATCACCAATCTCAAGGTCATTCTTTGATTCAAAATTGCCTCTTCTTCAAGGCGTGATAAGTGGCCACTTGATATTTAGTCCCCTTTTGGTCCTTGACCTTAATGTCAAATTCCTACAACAAAAGTACCTACCAAATCAACCTTGGCTTAGCATCCTTCTACTACATAAAGTACGTGAGAGCTTAGTGGTCTATATTCATAATCACTTTTATGCCAAGCAAATAAGATTGGAATTTCTCAAATGCAAAAACCATACCAAGCAACAATTGTTCAGCCAGAGTATAACATTTTTTAGCATGACTAAGTTCTTTGCTATCATAGTAGACTTTAGATGACTCACCACTAGCCGTTGGCATAAGACTGTTCCTAGCGACTCATAAGCAAGGATGACAAAATTGGCCAGAAGAATAAAGGATTCAACCCTTACTAAAACATCACATAAGATTCCAATAGGCTTTTTCATAGTGTGGTCAGCCATAAGGAGTCTCATTAATGTTGTTTTGGGCAACCGCATCCCCAACTATCTATAAACTACTAGGATCATCTAGTTTATGTTAGCATTCAAGTCACATAAAGTTATCTTAAAATCTTAAAACCCAATGGTACATGGTGTCATTAAAGCTCTAGGATCTTCCTTCTTCTTAACTAGAGACCAGGAAGTGATTGTACTATAATGGTGCTCATTATCAACTGGCTAAAAATCATAGTTCTCTTTTTTAGTCACCAACTCCTTCATAAATTTTACGAAGCTCGACATTAGTTTAAGAGACTCAACTAGAGGGATATTTATCAATTATTCTTTCAATATAGAGATGAACTTATGATGCATTCCCTTTTCAACCTTCTTCTTTATTATTTGTTGAAATGGAGAAAGAGGTCGTGGAATGGGAGTCAATACTTATAGGACCTCCTTTTCCTTTCCTTTTTTGCCTTATATTCTTTTTTCAACAACTAAAGGCCTTTTAAATGCATTCTCATTAATAACTAAATTTTTAGATTCGACTACTTTCTCATCATCAACAAGAACTAGCTTGACCTCATTCTCAACAACTATAACCATAGGTGGATCAACGATCATCTTTTCATTCCTAGTAGCAATAGCCAATCAATGAACATTATTTTTAGGATTTTGGATGATGTTTCTCAAAAGTATACCATGTTAATGTTGATTCAATATGGTAAACATTTAACCAAAATATTGCTCAATCCACCTATAATTGGCGGTATCACGCGATTCAACCTTTTGACTCATCCCTAAGATATTTTCTCTAAGATCCTTAAGGAAGTCTTCCATCTTCTCTACTTATTTCACCACTTTTGAAAACATGTATTTCATTCTTGAATTGCTTGAATCATCATCTTGATTCTCCAATGGAATATAGATGCCCCTTCTATCCTTATAGTCATCTTTTTTCCTCTAATCATCATTTTTTTCCTTACCTAAATTTCTATATCCAGGCCTATTATAGTTTTTATCCTTATAGTAGTTCCGGACTTAATTCCCTTGCTAAGAGTTAAAATTATCTTTATTAGACCCTTAGCCCTAGGATTGAAAACCTTTCACCTGTTTGTCTAGATACTTAGCCTCCTCTTCAAAATTAGAGTCATCATGCCTAGGTGCCTTTCCTTGTGAACCAACTACATTTACCATTTTTGTTCCCACTATTGAAAACTGCTTAGTAAACAAGCTAAGATCAGTCCTCAACTAAGTTGCTTATTAAGCAACTAAATAATCTAGCACCATTTTCTCTATGGATGTCGCAATCATATAAGTGCCTATGATCACATCTGTATCACGAGTATGCCAACCCCAGCTAGTTTTAGTAATCTAATCTTAAATTTCAAAAGCTTGATCCCAATGTAACCTCATGAATATTTCACCTATTACAGTGTCTACTGCAGCCTTGGTGTTGGAATTCAAACTTCTATAGAAGATCTTAAGCAAATTATGGCCTTATATTCTGTGATTCGAAACATTTTCCAATTTCTCTTAAATATCAACCAGGTCTCATATAACACCTCCAAATATAGTTTTCTAAAGTTATAAATCTCATCTTTCAACGATAATAATATGGAATAGGGAAATCTTTCTATCAATTGATTCCTCAACTCATTCCAAGTAGTTATTGGTCTATATAGAAACTTTATCAACCATAATACAGCCTCCCCATTAGAGATAAAGGAAATAACTATAGCCTAATTGCATCTTGGCTCACTTTAGATGTCACAATCTGAGACTACCCCTAGTCATAACACAATGCTTGGAATCACAAGTGATCCTAAGCTAACTCATAAACTGGCATACTACTTGAGCAACTGATTTAAATTGTATAAAAACTAAATTTACTGAGCGAAAACATAATCATGAGAAAGTCTGAATAAATGTAATATTGATAAAGTTTACATCATGATAAAATTAAAGAAAGAAACTTGGATTACATATAATGACTCTAACTAACTATCTATGAAACCCCAAGTATACTAGCTATAGGTAGCTGGGATATGCCTCCAACTACCACTAATCATTACATAAGAATAATAATAATAATACAGTAAATGAAGTACAACTAACTGGAGTTCCCAAAGTAGGAGAACTCATCACCTGCTAGATGAGAGCTGAGAACTATTTGACCCTAATGTATGAGATATATATGGTACCTACATCATGAAGGATGTAGCCACAAATGCAGATATATGGTCAGTATGTTGGAATGTACTGAGTATATGGATACATGCATTGTATCATGGAAATATTTAAAATATGCTTTAAAACAAAGGCCATAAGCTATTTGCTGAAGCATATATTTAAAACATGGCTATATGTGAAAACCGTAAGTCATAGTGAGATTTATAAATCATGAACTAAAAATAATTTTGTATGCTGGGAAGTAGTAAAACATGAATACTGTATGTAAATCTCATATCAAGCAGAACATGCTATAAAACTGAACTGAGGATCATGTATGGTTACTGAACATAAAAACATGAGCATGTAAAACTGAGAATACAAGACCAAGTAAATCATGTACTAAAATAATCTGAGTAATAAAATAATTGAATAACTAAAAATCTAATTACTTGGTCAAGTAAAACTGAACTTGTATATACTGAGTACTGACTGAAACTGTGGGAGCTATTATGTAACCGACATGCCCCAATCTGAGCTAATCGGGGCCCAACCTGTAACCCTAGCTGGAAGGGTATCAGTACCTTGCCCACGGTTACTAACACATGGATTTGTGGATCTACTAAACCAATGTCCCATAGGCCTAAGGAGTCACCCTCTACAGCAAGGTGCTCCTATGAGATATATGTCAATCTTTAACGGGTAGGAAGACTCTTAAACCTACACTGGCTACATAATTATAGAACTCAGGGATTGCTACTAAGGGTCACAACCTCTACTGGCAGGTGAGCCCCCATCCCTGGGTTTGTTTGGTGCTAAATCCTACTCCCAACTGAACTAACACAGAAATTATGAACCGGTGTATGCACTGATGACTGATATGCTCAAACATGATGTTCTAAAAACTAATAGTGCATGCATAATCTGAAGTAACCATAAACTTGAAAAATAATGTATTTGACATAAAAAAATACTGGTGAGTTTGTTATAAAAAAAATGATAATCTAAATATGGGGATAAAATCATGATTCTATCTTGCTTGTTACTTGAAAAAAAATATGTAAAAACACATAGGTATCGGGTGTTCATAACCCGCCAGCACTGAATAATCATAAAATACGTAAACGACACTTAAAATAGTGATATAAAATCATAGTTAAAAGACCCAAGAAATAAAACATTTCAAGAATTGAGTGAAATACATGAACTTGAACATGGGGATGAGTTAAAATTGAGAAATCAACATATTCACATTATTTAATTCAAAACTTGAAGATTTGACATGGAATCACTTGAATAGGACATGAGTAATTGAAACTTAAAGCATGAAATAAACTAGTTTACATGGAAACACATGTTGACATAGCCTGAATTTAAATTACTAAGAAATACATGGATTAAGTTCATAAGTTGCATCGATAATTTCATAAAATAGGATACAATTCATAATTTAAACCAAAACGAGGATTTTTGGGATCAATGGTTAGATTCCTCTAGAATTCTTGGGAGGAGAATCTTGAATTCTTCTTAGAAAGGGGTAGGGTTTCTACGTGAGTAGTTTTGAGGATAATCGCCAAATAATGCCCTTTTAAGTGTTATAAGTCATGTTTTAGATGACTGGGTTTGAGGGAAGAGGACAAAATTACCCCTGGTCCCCTTTAATCATGAATCTAGAAATACAACACCTCCATATCGCGGACCCTATAGCGGGGGAATAGCCTATGTGGTATGTACACTATTCAGGGGGAATAGCCTATGTGGTGCGGACCCTATTACGAGGGAATATCCTATGTGGAACAGACCCTATTTGGGGGGAATATCCTATGTGGCATGGAGCTATCATGGACCCTTACTGCTCCTCACAAAAATGGTCATAACTTTTTACTCGGGTATTGAATTAAGGAGAAATTAGATGAGTTAGAAAGAGGACTCAATTATATATAATTTGGTAGGTATTGAGATTAAAAATTCCATATATTCTAGAAGTTATACATATTCAAAGTTGACCCTTATAGGATCAAATATCAAAATTTGGCCGAATCAAAGGCTCTTAGCTCAACTTTTCTCTAAGTGATTCCTATAATCATTTTTCAGCTAATAAGCACTCCTTACACTAGGACAATGATAATGACACATGTATTCAAATACGAATCATTGGATTAGAGTTTATATACATAGGAATAACGGTTCGGTGTCTAGCCTAAAAATGAGGGGTGTTACATTAGGTAGATTTTAGAAATTGCAAATCCTTACGAAGTTTATCACATCAAGGTTCACATCAGTAATAGCAAGGCCTGTGAACATCCTCTTTAAGTATAGCATCTATATCATAGCACTGGTGATGTCAAACTTGATTCCTCTAGGAAATGTAGTGGAATAATAGCACTTGTCTCAATTGGATCTATAAACTCTAACTTGTCTTCTACACCATCAAATTGAGGAAGTACTATTTGTAATACCCAAATTTCCCTAGCATAATTTAAGTCTCAATACATGAGTATTCATATACAAAATTTTCGAAATACTCATTATTTCTCAATTTAGAGCTCACCAAGTTATGGTAAATTGAATTAGCTTTCCAACGATATAAGGTTCGCCCAAATCTAATACTCGGGTGAAGAGTTAGAGCCATTTTAGTGTAACAGCATACCAATTTGGCTGTCAGTGCATCGTAAAGCATGACCAAATAGAAATTGTAAAAAACTAGTAAGCCTCCACCATCATATCACGTTGCCAAGGCTCATATTCATAATTATCGTTTTCCAATGTTCCAACGTGATTCCACCGCGCCATGCCAGCCATCATTTTCCTAATTGTCACTATCCAGTATGACTCTGTTATCATGGGGCATAGTGCAAAGGGTGAAAATCCCATCCAATAAGGCACCGCGATTTCACCGCATCGGACCAAGCTTCCAGGTCCTATTTTTTAATTTCTAGTGGCCCAATGCGATAGCACCGCATCGCGCCAGAGCCAAAAATTGAGATTTCCAGCTTTCAGTTCCAAGTTTTTAAATTCCTTTAAGGGTATTTGGGTCTTTTTCCATGGCCCTAATCAGCCTAAAATACGATATTTAACCTATTAGTGACCTAAATAATTATTATTATTCAATTCCTCGTAAATTGAATATCCTTTTCTCAAGAACAAAAACCCTAGCTCTCAAATTCAAGGTCAAATCTCAAGACTCACCGTCAATCCTTCAAAATTCATTAAACCAGGTATGTTAGATGTTCATTCATTGGTTCCTTTCACCCATGGAGTTCAAGTATCCATTTAAATTGCAATATTATAATCTTTTTCAAGTTATCTTGATTTTAAATTATGATTAAACCGTGAATTTCCATGATTCTTGTTCTATACCATGTTTTAGTGAAATTGATGTCTATTACTACACTCTATATGTTTGAGTATGGCTCTCCACTGATTTAAATTATGATTTGTGATAATGGTGCTGAAGTTGTGCTTTAATAAAATCTTTAAACTAATTCTCATGCTCTAAATACACCATGCATATCAAGTGTTTGATAAAATGCTTACAAGGATGAATATTTAATAAAAGCCTTTGTGGTATGTCCTCTAAGCTTTTGTGTCATTTTAACTGGGATTATAGGTTGGACCCTATTTAGCTCAGGTTGGGGCATGTCGGTTAGATGTACCTCTCACAGTCTCAGTCCAATAATCAGACCAATAGTTAAGTCTCAATGTTGTTTGACCAAGGCATACAGATATCAGTTATTTTAGTATTTGAGTTTATAGAATTTTATTCAGTTCATGTTATATGCTTGGTCAAACATCCCAGTATCTCTAGATTTCACGTACCTTCAGTAATTACAAACTTTTATGCATACACAGTATTTACAGATTTCACATATTTTCAGTATCTATAGATTTCATGCTCTTTATTCAATACTCCATATTTTATATGTATATCTAGATAGTTGTTATTCCTGTTCATGAAACCTTGCATGTCAGCCTACCTCATTTAGCATACCAGTACATTTAAAGTACCAATTGCATACTTTTCTTTTGCACTATGATGTATTATGTCATAGATTATGATGCTCAATTCTTAGATTGCGCTTAAACTTCTCAGACTCTCAGCAGTAGCAGTGGTAAGTCCTCATATTTTGAGGATAGATTATTTTACTTTATGTCTTTAGTTCAGTAGTTTGTGGAGTTAGTTGGGGCCTATCCCATCAACTCACAGTCAGTTAGTTTAGAGATTTTTGGACATTACAGTTATTTATTCAGTATTCAAACTTCAGTTGGCATGTCAGTCAATTATTTAGATTTTCTTTACATTTCAGATTCAGACTATTATTTTGCAGATTTATTATATAGTGTTGATTTAAGTTATTAAAACCTTATGGCATATCCATTTTTCTACCGTATTATAATTATGTTATTCAATGCTTGCATTAAGTACCATCTCATGGGTTAGTTTGTGGTGCCTCGGGACTGTAAGCACCGTGTGATACCCAGGGTGTACTTTCGGGGCATTACAAACTTTGTATCAGAGCCTATGATTTTAAAGTGTCCTAGGAAGTTTGAAAGTCGCATTAAGTAGAGTCTTCTGCATGGGTGTGTAGCGCACCACAATTATGGACAAGAGGCTATGAGGCATTTAGGAAAAGTTTCCCTTCTTTCAGTATTCATGTCGTACAAGTGAGCATGAGCTCAAGTTAAACACTTAGTCTAATCCTCCCCTTCCTTCTATTTATAGAATATGCCTCCCAAAAAGAATAACAAAAGAGGAGCAGGAAACCATCCAACACCTCCGCTCGTCCAGACAGATCCTCTAGAGGAGCATGTCTCTCACGTAGAATTCAAGGTTTCATTCACCACTCTTACCAACACCATAGAAGCACAGAATGAATGGCCAGCTGTTGTTCAAGCTAGCCCAGTGGCCAATACTATTGTAGCCAGGATTCAAGATTTCACCCGCATGAATCCTTCTTCCTTCACGGGATCCAAGTCTGAAGAGGATCCACAGGAATTCTTAGATATATTGCAAAAGGTAGTAAATATTCTAGGGGTAACATCTAGTGATAGTGATGAGTTGGCTACCTATCAGTTGTAGGATATGGCCCACGCGTGGTTTAAGAAGTGAAAGGTAGATAGGGGTATTAATGAAGGGCTTGTAGAATGCGAAGATTTTGCTATAGCTTTCCCAGATAGATTCTTTCCATTGGAGTTTAGAGAGGCCAAGATGTAAGAATTTATCAAATTGAGGTAGGGCAGCATGAGCCTGAAGGAGTATTCCCTCAATTTTACTCAGTTAGCTAGGTATACTTCCCATGTAGTAGCTGACAGCAGGTCCAAGATGAGTAAGTTTGTGTCTGGTGTATCTGATAATGTGGTCAAGGAATACAGGACCGCAATTCTGATTGGGGAGATGGTGTGTTGCATTTTTAGGGTCAGCTATGTGTGACTGGTGTAGATCACCTGAGGCAACAAATTCTTGCAGAAGTGTATGGTCCGCGCTACTCTATTCATCCAGGGGCCATTAAGATGAACCGCAATTTGCGGGAGATCTATTGGTGGAGTGAGATGAAGAGAGATATTGCAGAGTTTGTAGCTAAGTGCTCTACATGCCAACAGGTTAAGATTGAGCACCATAAACCTAGTGGGTCCATGCAGGAGTTTAATATTCTTATGTGGAAATGGGAAGAAGTGAACATGGACTTCGTGAAGGATTTACCTCGTACTCGTCATCAGCATGATTCAATTTGGTTTATCGTAGATAGGATGACCAAATCAGCTCATTTCTTGCTTGTCCATACCTCTTATTCAGATGAGGACTATGCCAAAATCTATCTAAGAGAGTTGTTTAAGTTGTTCGGTGTTCTATTATCTATCATATCAGATAGAGGTACCCATTTTACCTCTTATTTTGGAAAGAATTCCAAAAGGGTCTTGGTAACTTTGTCTACCTCAGTACAGACGGTCAAGAAGAAAGGACCATTCAGACTCTTGAGGATATGCCGAGAGCATGCGTAGTTGATTTTAAAGGTAGTTGGGTTGACCACTTACCTTTGATTACACGGTGTTCTATTATCCATCATCTCAGATAGAGGTACCCAGTATACCTCTCATTTCTAAAAAGCATTCCAAAAGGGTCTTGGTACCCAAGTCATCTCAGTACATCCTTTCACACTTAGACAGGTGGTCAACTAGAAAGGACTATTCAGACTCTTGAGGATATACTGAGAGCATGCATAGTTGATTTTAAAGGTAGTTAGGATGACCACTTACCTTTGATTGAGTTCGCATATAATAACAGCTATTATTCTAGTATCCAGATGGCTCCATTTAAGTTTTTATATAAGAGGAGATATAGATCTCCAATTGGTTGGTTTAAAGTGGGTGAGGTCGCATTAATAGGGCCTGATTTGATGTTTGATACTTTATATAAAGTTTAGTTGATTAGAGAAATACTTAGGGTTGCCTAGAGCCGATAGAAATCATATGCAGATGTGAGGATAAAGGATCTCGAGTTTGAGGTTGGTAATTCTGTATACTTGAAAATCTCTCCCATGAAGGGAGTGAAGAGGTTCGGTAAGAAAGGAAAACTCAGTTCCCGATATGTTGGTCCCTTTAGAATTTTCAGTTATTTCAGAAAGGTAGCATACAAGCTTGAGTTTTCTTCAAATTTAGCCTCAGTACACCCAATGTTTCAAGTCTCATTGTTGAAGAAGTGTATTGGTGATCCAGCTGTAGTTATTCCCATAGAAAGTGTGGATATTCAGAACAGTCTTTCCTATGTGAAAGTCCAAGTGGAAATTCTCGATCGTCAAGTTCATAGACTAAGGAACAAAGAAGTTCTACTAGTCAAAGTTCTTCAGTTGAATCAGTCGATAAAGGGAGCCACTTGGGAAGCAGAAGTAGATATACGGACCAAGTACCCTCATATTTTCTCCACGAATTCAGATTTGGTTTAAGGTATTAATCTTCTTAAGATTTCTATCTATCATGCTCAGTTTTAGTTGCACATCATGTTCATGTCAGTCGTACATTTATGAATCAGTTCAGTCATGTATTATATACATCAGACATGCATTTTCACTGTTTAAGCTCAGTCCATCAGTTTTCTCCGCTTAACCAGTCTTATTCGAGGATGAATGATCCCAAAGGGGAGATATTGTAATACCCCGTATTTCCCTAGCATAATTTAAGTCTCAATACATGAATATACATGTATAAAATTTTCGAAATACTTGTTATTTCTAATTTTATATCCCACCAATTTATGTAAAATTGAATTAGCTTTCCAACGATATAAGGTACGCCTAAATCCGATACCGGAGTGAAGAGTTAGAGCCATTTTAATGTAACAGTGTACTAATTTGGCTGTCAGCGCATCGCAGAGCAGGACCAAATAGCAGTTGTCAAAAAATAGTAAGCCTCCGTGATCATGTCGTGTCGTTCCAAGGCTCATATTCACAATTTTCCTTTTCCTGTGTTCTAATGCGATTCCACCACGCTGCGCCACCCATCAATTTCATAATTGTCACTATCCAGTGTGACTCCGCGATCAGCACGCGTCGCGTCAATGGTGAAATTCCCATCCAGTAAGTCACCTCGATTTCACAATGTCGCACCAATCTTCCAGGTCCAAGTTGTCAATTTCCAGTGGCCCGACGCGAAAGCACCGCATCGCGCCGAAGCCAAAAATCAGGATTTCCAGCTTTTAGTTCTGAGTTTTAAAATTCCTTTAAGGGTATTTGGGTTTTTTCCCGCAGTCCTAATCAGCTTAAAACAAGAGATTTAACCCATTAGTGACCTAAATAATCATTATTATTCAATTCCTCTTAAAATTGAAGATCCTTTTCTCAAGAAAAAAACCCTAGCTCTCAAATTCAAGGCCAAATCTCAAGAACTCACTGTCAATCCTTCCAAATTCAGTAAGCTAGTATGTTAGATGTTCATCTATGGGTTCCTTTCACCCATGAAATCCAAGTATCCTATTTAAATTGCAATATTATGATATTTTTCAAGTTATTTTGATTTTAAATTATGATTAAACCGTGAATTTCCATGAATCTTGTTCTATACCATGTTTAGTGAAATTTATGTCTATTACTACACTCCATATGTTTGAGTATGGTTTTCCACTGATTTAATTCATGATTTGTGATAATGGTGTTGAAGTTTTTCTTGAATACAAGCTTTAAACTAATTCACATGCTCTATATACACCATGCATATTAAGTGTTTGATAAAATGCTTACAAGGAAGAATATTTTAAAAAAACCTTTGTGTTGTGTCCTCCAAGCTTTAGTGTAATTTTATTATTGTTACTTTTAAGTCCTGAGGGTATTAAATATCCAAAAATCACAGCTGTTTATTTAGTCTCATCTCAGTATCTTCAGAGTAACTTCAGATTACATCATGAGCATTACAATAACAGTTAGTTAACCTCAAAATAATCAATACTCAGTGTTATTCAGTTGGGATCAAGATTTAGCACCAAGTAAGTGTAGGTATGATGGATTCCCCATTAGATAGGCAGAGTCACTAGTAGCAGTCACTAAACAATAAAACTACGTAGCCAGCGTAGGATATAAGAAGTCACTCGTCAGTATAGGCTTGACTATCTCACAGGGGTCACCCGTCAGATTAGTCTTGACACCCTTAGTCCTTTGGGACACCACCGTATACTAGTTTAGTGGATCCACATAGCCGATATTAGTACCCGTGGCACGGTATTAACACAGTCTCTCCGTCCAATAATCAGAACAATAGTTTAGTCTCAGTGTTGTTTGACCAAGGCATACAGATATCAATTATTTCAGTATTTTAGTTTAAATACTTTTATTTAGTTCATGTTATATGCTTGGTCATATATCCCCTATATCTACAGATTTCATGTACCTTCAGTATTTACAGACTTTTATGCATACATAGTATTTACAGATTTCACATATTTTCCATATATACAGATTTCATGCTCTCTATTTAGTACTCCATGTTTTTATGTATATTTAGACAGTTGTTATTCCTGTTTATGAAACCATGTATGTCAACCTACCCCATTTAGTATACCAGTACATTTAAAGTACTGATCGCATACCTTTTTTTGCGCTATGATGTATTATATCATAGATTCTGATGCTCAGTTCCAGGATTGCGCTTAAACTTCTCAAACTCTCAGCAGTAGCAGCGGTGAGTCCTACTATTTTGAGGATAGATTATTTTACTTTATGTCTTTCGTTCAGTAGTTAGTGGAGTTAGTTGGGGCCTATCCCATCTACTCACAGTCAACCAGTTTAGAGGGTTTTAGACATTACAGTTAGTTATTCAGTATTCAGAATTCAGTTGGCATGTCAGTCAGCTATTCAGATTTTCTTAACATTATCAGATTCAGAAAGTTATTTTCTAGCTTTATGATGCAGTATTAATTTTAGTTGTTAAAACCTTATGGCATATCAGTTTTTCTTCTGCATTATGATTATGTTATTCAGTGCTTACAGCAGGTACGAGTTCATGGGTTAGCTTATAGTCCCTCGGGACTGTAAGTACCGTTTGATGCCCAGGGTGTACTCTCGGGGAATTACAAACTTTGTATCAGAGCCTATAATTTTAAAGTGTCCTAGGAAGTTTGAAATTCGCGTCAAGTAGAGTCTTCTGCATGCATGTGTAGCACGCCACACTTATCGACAAGAGGCTATGAGGTATTTAGGAAAGGTTTCCCTTCTTTTAGTATTCATGTCATGCAAGTGAGCATGAGCTCAAGTTAAACTCTCAGTCTAATCCGCTTCTTCCTTCTATTTATAGAACATACCTCCCAAAAATAATAACAAAAGGGGAGCAGAAAACTAGCCATCACCTCTGCTCATCCAGGAAGATCCTCTGGACGAGCATGTCTCTAACGAAAAATTCAGTGTTGTATTCACCACTCTCGCCAACACCATAGAAGCACAGATGAATGGCCAGATGTTGTTTAGGCCAACCCAGTGAGTGTTATTCAGTTGGGAGTAGGATTTAGCATTGATTTATTGTAGGGATAGTGGCTTCTGTAACATCCTAGATTCTGAACCTCGAACAATACACGATGTTTATGATCCCTAAGGACCATAAGTTAACCTTTTTATGGTACCTGTAACTGAGCACTGCATAATATACTGTAAAAATATAGAAAACAACTGGCGGAAACTTTTCATAAGGTTCAAAACTAAAATACAACTGAAAAAAGTATAAAAAATACTAAAGCAATTGTCTGAACATCTAGTCTGAAAGCCTCTAAACTGTCTGAATAAGGAGTTGATGGGACAATCCCCTAACTAACTCCGTCTACTAAATTATTGAATCTAGAAACATAATGAAATAATAGAACATCCTCGAATGATAAGGACTCACTGCTAAGTCTACTGCTTCTGGCTGAATCTGAACTACTAAGGGTGCTCTTGATCTCGTACTTCTAAACCTATGGTATAAAACACCATAGTGCAAGAGAAAAATATGTGTCAGTACATGGGAATGTATTGGTACACTAGATGAGGTAAGGCTAAATTTGAGGGTTCATATGCATGAACAATACTGACTAAATGATCTGAGTATACTAAATGAGGATACGTGCATGAATGTATAAACCATAACTAAAATCATAGTGGCACTGAATACTTAGTTTCAAGTGTTTCTTTACTGACATATGAGCTTACTAATACTGGGATACTGAATAACTGAATCTTCTAATGTTGACAACTGAGTACTGAGGTTGAGATCAGTCCTATCTAGCGGGTGATCTATGAATCTAATGATAATGAAAATGATTAACTGAATTTGAGATCAGTTCTATCTAGCGGGTGATCTCTGAATCTACTAATAATAAAGATAATTAATTTAGTTTGAGACCAGTACTATAAAGCGAGTGATCTCTAGATCCATTGAATATACTAATGGTTGACTGTACCTGGCATTCCTGAATCTGTACTACTGAGCTAAGTTCTTTTACTGAGGCTGATTCTGAAACTGAGACTGTGGGAAGTATTCATCTAACCGGTATGCCCCTTCTAGCTAAGTTGGGGTCCAACCTATAACCCTAGTTGGAAGAGTATTGTACCATGCCACGAGTAAAGAAAACTTCTATGGAGTCAGTCCTATCTAACGGGTGACCCCTAAGATCATTCCTAACTAACGGGTGATCCTTGAGTATACCAGTCCTATCTAATGGGTGACATCGCATACCTATGCTAGCTACATATTTCTAGAACTTAGGGATTTCTTCTAGGGATCTCATTCCTACCTAGGGGTGAGTTCCTATCCCTAGGTTCACTTGGTGATGAATCCTACTCCTAACTGAAAGACACTGAACTGATTATTTTTCTTAAACCATACTAGACTAAGCTGAATCTGTTACTGATCATGTTACTTGACTGATCTAGATAAGTTCACTTGTTTCTAATGACTGATGGGATCCTACTGTATTCTACTAGCTGATTGAGTTTACTGAGGTCTGAACTGAATACTTGAATGCTACTAAGATCTGAGCTGAGTGCCGAACTTAAGCTGGAATGCTAATGATACTAAGATTTCCTAAGTTCTGTAACTATATGAGAGTACTGATTTCTGTAACTGACTGAGCTCTAAGGATTCGTGGCTTTACTGAGATTATCATGAAACTGACACTGGCTCTAGACAAGTAGCTAATTTGTCGGGTATAAATACCCCCAGAACTCGATAACATAAATAATACAAGGCATGACTACTCTTGAACATCATAACAATACACTATCATTCACCATACACTCAATAAAGCATCTCTTCAAGCACTTGGAAATATTAACATATGATTACATAGGGAATGCATACCAATATCTCATAACTCATCCAACAAGGTCTTGCATTAAAATCTTAACATGCATTAAAGAGTACATAATTGGAGATTTTATGCTAACATGTCACAATTCATTCACTAAAGCTTTTCAACAACCACTTGGCATGCATTAACTTATACATGATTTGGGATTTCTTGTCAACATGGTATAATGACACTAATTCCTTCACACAAATATTTTTATCAAACATATGGGGAGTATGCTTTGGTTATACAACAAATACTACACCTAAGTATCATGATTATATCAACCAACTTGAAAATTTAGGGATTTAACATGGACATAATGCAATGCAATTCAAGTCATATCAAGATTACAGCTTGCAAATTTTATTCAAAAGTATGAATTATAACTCAACAATAACATGAACATGAACTTCAATTCACATGAATCATGAAAAACTCGTAAAAACATTAACTTTAAAATTTTGAAAAGGATTCTTGAACTTCTTGGGTGGAAGGAACCCAAGAATCAAAATCTAACATACCTCAAAAGCTTGAAACTTGAAATATAACTAACTTTCTTGAATGTTCTTGGATTGGGAAACACAGATCTTGATGTTTTTTTTACGGTTCTTGAACCTGAAGAACTTGAATTTCTTAGTTTCTTGAAGAAGAGTTTAAATCTTGTTCTTGGGTTTTGATCTTGGAAATAAACCCTAATTTGATGTTATGGATGAATTAGGAGTTATGTGTTTTGATTTGATGTGATTAGGTGTTAAATAAGGTGGAAAAAACCCCCCAAAAAGCCCTTCAAAACGTCGTTTCAGCGCTGTTTCGGACAAAGTTGACGGTCTGGGTGACGAACCATCACTCCAACCATCATTTTTGGGCCATAAAATGGCCTTAATACCTCAGTTGCAATGTCCAAAGTAACGGTCTATCGCTGACTTAACGGTCCGTCAGCTTGCCCATCGCACCTGGCAGCTCGAACAGCTATCAGTAAAAGGGCCAAAACTTTTTATTTCGATATCGGATTTTGGCAAAATTGATATGATTGGAAATATAATTTAATTATATATATTTTGGTGGGTCATGAGATCAAAAATTCATAGTATAATAAAAGATATGCTCATTTGAAGTTGACTATGACAATATCTTTCTCAAGAATTAAATCGGTAAGGGATAGTTTGATTCGTCTAATAGATAGGATATATTTGAGGCATTAATATAAATCAAACTTGATCATAAAACTACCAAACCACAAAAATCTATTTCTCATGAGATTGAAGCATAGTTCTACTATCGGTTGGGATTCTCGAGGTATTACAGCTTTCTCGTTAGATAGGCAGAGTCACTAGTAGCAGTCCATAAACTAGAGAACTACATAGACAACATAGGATATGATAAGTCACCTATTCGTATAGGCTTGACTATCTCACAAGGGTCACCCATTACATTAGGCTTGACATATTTAGTCCTGCGGGACAACACCGTATACCAGTTTAGTGGATCCACATTGCTAGTGTTAGTACCTATGGCACGGTATTAATACCCTTACAACTGGGGTTACAGGTTTGACCCATATTAGATTAGGTTGGGGTATGTCAGTTAGATAATACCTCCCACAGTCTCAATCCAATAATCAGACCAGTAGTTCAATCTCAGTATTGTTTGACCAAGGCATACAGATATCAGTTATTTTAGTACTTCAGTTTACAGACTTTTATTCTGTTCATGTTATATGCTTGGTCATACATCCCCAGTATCTAAAGATTTCACGTACCTTCAGTATTCACAGACTTTCATGCCTATACAGTATTTATAGATTTCACATATTTTTAGTAGCTACAGATTTTATACTCTCTATTCAGTAATCCATGTTTTATATGTATATTTAGACAGTTGTTATTCCTGTTCATGAAACCATGCATGTCAGCCTACCTCATTTAGCATACCAGTACATCCAAAGTACTGATCGCATACCTTTCTTTTGCGCTATGATGTATTATATCATAGGTTCTGATGCTCAGTTCTTGGATCACACTTAGACTTCTCAGACTCTCAGTAGTAGCAGCAGTGATTCCTCATATTTCGAGGACATATTATTTTACTTTATGTTTTTAGTTCAATAGTTAGTGAAGTTAGTTGGGGCATCTCTCATCAACTCACAGTCAGTCAGTTTAGAGGCTTTCAGACATTACAGTTAGTTATTCAGTATTCAGACTTTAGTTGGCATGTCAAAAGTTATTTAGATTTTCTTTACATTATCATATTTAGATAGTTATTTTCCAGATTTATGATACAGTGTTGATTTTAGTTATTAAAACCTTATGGCTTATCAGTTTTTCTTCTGCATTATGATTATGTTATTCAATGCTCATAACAGGTACCAACTCATGGGTTAGCTTATGTTCCCTCGAGACTGTAAGCACCGTGTGACGCCCAGGGTGTAATCTCAGGGAGTTACACAATTGTAGAGGTTGTTACCCCTTATTCCTTCTCTATTTCTCACTCTCCAAGTGTGGCTAGATGATTTTCTTTAGCTCATCTATCCCGTTCTTCTCTTGCTGCCTACCTGACAGTTTTTTATCCAGTGTTCTCCCCAATAACTAATCAAGCAGTAGTCTACTCCACAATTTTCTTAAGCCCATGAGGATTGCTTAGCTGATTCAGGATTTTCTCATCTAAAACTACTCATTATGAATTCTTTTATTATGAACTCTCGTTCACCATCTATCTTCTCACTCTCAAAGTTCCCTTAATTTCCCTATCAAGTGGAATCAGAGGATTGCCTCGACTTTGAGTGTTGTGCATATACTATTGCACACCCTCAAAAAACTAAAATCAAGAAATATAAACCAATATCCCAACAAACATAATTAATCAACTCTAAACCATAGTACCGACAATGGTTCCTAAATCTAATGTTTCCCAAATTACACCTCTAACAGAAGTATAAAGTTATTATTGATCAACTATATAATTCAACTAGATTGGGGTCCATCCCATAAGGAATAGGCTGAAAAATCTATCAAGTGTTTATCTAAGCAATCGGTAAATAATATCCATTAAAAATAGAGTTTTTGTAAATCAGAAATCCAATAGTAATAACCGTTGATTTTGTTGGATTTGTAATCAAGAATAAGAGGCACTAAGACTGTGTTTCCCATAAATTCATAACTCCATAAGTTCTTCGTACTAGTGATATTTCCTAATGCTTGGCATATATAATCGATAGGCTATGTTTATCTAAATGTTTTCTGCACTTGCTTAAGTAACTATCCCCAAGTAAGGTTTCTTTTCTCCATATTTTTGCACTACTAACCTCTCTCTTGGATCCCAAAATAGCTTTTGGGAATTATATGCTCAAGCTATTAATTGAAGTTTGGTAGATCCAAGTCTCTATTTTTTATTCTTTTGTCCCATATGTTATCCCTTATTTCATCAAAATAAAGGATAAGGTGAGTTCTAATATCTGTAAACATTAAAAATCAATCAAATCAAAGAGAACAAAAATACTTGCCCAAACCCTTTGAGAATAACTTCTACTTTTTTAATTTGTCATGGTTCCTACAAACCCAGTTATGGTGTTTAACAACTCATAATTGCAAGCACAAAATAATACTTCTAAGAATTAAACATAATTATGAACTTATAAGAATAAGATGAAAACCACAAATCTCACTTATGAATTAAAACCCTCAAAATAGATGTTTACACTTACAACAATATGTCCCAAAAGTATTAATATAATGTAACTAAAACAATAAACCTAATATGAGTATCTATAGACATATAAATCATATCCTAAACACAACTAGATTTGTAGAGTCTACGCCTCAAATGAAGGAAGGTATGATCGTGGGTACATACCGCAATTGTCCTTAGTGCTCGTAGTATGCTACTTGAATTTTGTATACTGTTAGATGTTTGATGGCACATTTATCTATACAAGCTCATGGTTTTATTCTATGATCATAGAACCCCTTTCGTTGTTTCTACCTCTGATTTTCACCTTGCAGATTAATCCTCCTACGATCTCTAGTATGATCTTGTAGTATCATTCCATGACTGTGGAATATCCTCGTCTATACCTCTGCTTACTTAACATCTCCAAGCCTCTTTTTTGGACATCTTTACCACGATTGATGTTACGATCATAGCATTTATGTAAGATCGTGGGATGTATTCATTTGATTTTCTCAATTTTCACCTTCTCGAGTTCTTACCACGATGACAAGGTATGACTATTGTCAGATCCAATATTCATGGTTATGATCATTTGATGCCCATTATATATAAAATCCTGGACTTCATTCTCTAGACCTGTTTGACCTACAAATACCATAAAACACCTTATATCTATATAAAAGTGCCTTAGCACTTGAAATTTTTCATAGTTTTGATCATCAAAAGTGTTGTAAATCCACGGAGTATCAAAATCAAAGATTTGAAGATGATTTAAAAGTATAATCAATGTCCAGTGATGAAAACAAGATTCAGACACTCACTTAAGGTTTAGATCTCAAAAACCCCTCTGCAATCATCTCAAATCAAGCTCCCAAACTCTAAAAATGGTGAAAATAGATTTTCTTCTTGAAAAAAAAAATATATAAGGCTGCCAACAAAAATTTACTCATCGCTATCAGTGACCGAGGATCACGATAGCAATGAAGAAATTAAAAAACAAATTCATTGCTATCATACCAAGGTTGATTTTTTCATTAAATTATGTTTCCACCATTGTATAGAAAGTCTCAAACACATTTTTAACCTCAATTTTTTCCTTTAATAATAAAAAGTCAACTCAATATAGTATGATCATCTATAGAAGTTACAAACCACCATTTTTTAGACATTATTGAAATTCTAGACAATTCCCAAACATCACTACGAATCATCATAAAAAGTTCTGAAGACTGATACTTTTGAGAGGGAGAAAAAGATTGATAATGCTTAGCCATTTCATAGAATTCACATTGGAACAAGAAAGGAATCTAATTTCTAAATAACTGAGGTAACAAATGTCTTAAATAATAAAAACATGGATGTCTAAGGCTATAGTGCCAAAGCATGACTTGTATAGAGTTGTCCCCATTATCAAGAAAATAAAGACCTCCATATTCACTAGAACTGTTAATCATCTTCCCCGAGACCTTTTCCTAAAATCCACAAAAATTAGAGTTAAAAATAGCACGACAATTAAGAGAAAAATACTGATAGAAACTAGATTACAAGAGATTTTTGAAACATGAAGAATATCATAAAATGTGAGAGATGGTGATAGTTTAACAGTTCCTTTTCTAGTGATTGTAGAGAATGAACCATTAGCTATATTTATTTTACTATTCCTTGCACAAAGAGTATAAGTAGATAAATCACGGGAACTTCTAGTCATGTGATCAATAACTCTTAAATCTATTATCCAAAAATCTATTTGGTTGGAGTTGGCACTAAGAAAAGCAGATGGTACAATACCTAGTTTAGTAAAAGGACAAGAAGGATTTTGGTGTATTTGGATGAAACTGGGAGATTGAAGAAGTTTGTGCAGAGTTGTTCGCATGTACAGAGTTGTTCGCATGTAAATGGAGACGAATCTGGAGAAGGTTGTTGCCCTTGATCAAAATAAGCTGTTTGGAGGGATTGACCATGTTGATATTGAAAGACACGATTATCAACTCCCTTCTGCTTCAAATTTAGTGGTTTTGATGAATCTTACACTATGTTTCATGGGTGCACCAACATTTTTTGCATTGATCGCACCATGGCCTTTTCGTTCTGCTATCTTCACTTTTCATTGTCACAAGAGCTAGAGAGTCTATGGCAGGTTTTAATTGAACATTTAGATCAGGTTTTAACATAACATTTCTCTAATTTTCTTCTCTCCTAACTTCAAAAAAAATATCACAAAGTGAGGGCAAAAGGTTTTTCCCTAAGGTTCGTGACCTGGCCTCATCAAACTCCTAATTAATCCTGCTAACAAGGTAAACTCTCTCATTTTCTTTCTTTTTTTTTCTTTCACAAAATCTACATAACACTCCCATTCATTATTGTAACACTGGTCAAACTGCTACCATAAATACACTATTTTATTATAAAAAGCAGTGACTTTCTTGTCACCCTGCTTAGCTTTTCATAGTTTAATTTTCAACTTAAAATTTGAGAAGCATTTTCTACATCAGAATATGTCTCCCTAATGAATTCCCACATATCCTAAGTAGTAGGTCAAGAAAGATAAGGTTTACCTATGACTGGTTCCATGGAGTTTTTTAACCAAGCAATCATATTTGAAGTCTCTGATCTCAAGTGTTCATATTTGGATCTCCAACTTTTGACTTTTTTGTCTCTCTGATCATATGTCCCGACTTTCCATGATCACCAATTTCAAACCTTATGGAATATGCCCATTTCAGATAGTTTTTCCCGCTTAATCGATGAGAAGTTAACTGGAAGGGCATATGAGAAGCGTTGCCTCCTTGAGTCATCAAATTTTCTGTCAGAACTTTCAGAGAAGAACTTTTGTCTCCTTTTGATGTTCTAGAAAGATGATGTCCATGAAAATTTGAGTCTTGCTCTAATATAATGAATGTTTAGATACCACAAAAGTATTTCCTTATTCAGAAAATTATATAGTATTTATAATACAATAATTAAGATCATAATAAACTAATAAATCCTTGATTTCTGGGAGATTCTTGAATCAAGGGATTTCCCCTGATCTATTTCCTAGAATAACAACTAATATATTTTCTTAAAATACATGATATCCCATATTTATAAGAGCTGATTACAATCAAATCTGCTAGCTGGTTTGTGGAGTAGATTTTAATCAAATTTGTCAGCTTAGTCATGGAGCTTACTATGACTAAATCTTCCAACTCATTTGTCATGTCTTTTGTGTCTAAGAGAGAAAGATAACATGCATCAAATTTTTTGCGATTGATAAATAACAGTTATTACTCTAGATTTTATATTTTCTTCTTGTCACCTGGACATAAAACTATGTTATTTTGTTTTGTCTTCTAGTCTAATATGCAACAATCTAAATATAACCAGTACAACAAGGTCAAAACTGTCAAATTGTTTTCTTTTCCGAATCTGCATCATATCGATTGTAGATCCATATGTTAGTGTAACATAAAGATTAAGTGTAGTTTGTAAATGCAAAGTGTTACTGACTAACCAAATAAAAGTCTATACCGTTGTAACGCCCCGAATCTAGTACCCAAAATGCTACACAATGCCCATGACCCTGAAGAACCACAAGCTAACCCATGACTAATAGTTGTAAACTGAGCACTGAATAATAGTAATAATATCATAAATACGGAAATATGACCTCAAAGGCCATAAGGTTCAATACTAGTACATAACTGAAAAATATGGTATAACAATACCAAAACAACTGAGATAGTTATCTGAACAAACTGTAGTCTGAAAGCCTCTAAACTGTCTAAATAAGGATTTGATGGGACATGTCCCCAACTAACTCCAACTACTAAAATAAACTAAAAACTAAAATAGTAATATGATCATCATGTCCTCGAAGGATGAGGACTCACTGCTAACTCTGATTGCTGAACTGGGATGCTACTGTTTCTCTAGAGCTCGTGCTTCTAAACCTATGGTGTAAGACACCATAGCACAAATGTGTCAGTACTTTGAATGTACTAGTATGCAAGTAAGGTAGGCTGAATACAATAGGTTCATATTCATGAACAATACTAACTAACTAACTAACATGAATGTGAGAATACATGCATGCATACATAACTGTAACTAAGATCATGATAGGACTGAATACTGAGTTATGACTATTGAGTCTACTGAAATTGACATCTGATTTAATGATAAGTGAGAAACTGATACTGTATTACTGAATACTGAGGGACTGATACTATGTTACTAAAATATGGATAACTGTGCCTGACAGTTCTAATAATGAAAAACTTTCTGGTTGAATTTATCTAACAGTCCTAAATGCTAATAACATAAGTTCTGATAACTAATATAATTGATAAAATGAGTGACTATATCTGACAGTCCTAAATCTGATGGAACTAGCTGAGTTCTGTATTGTATCTGAGTAACTGAATCAGAGATCAGTCCTATCTAGTGGGTGATCTCTAAATCTGATGATACTGATACTGATTGACCATAGTTGAGATCAGTACAATCTAGTGGGTGATCCCAGAGTCTATTTATAATTGATAAGGAGTGACTATATCTGACATTACTAAATCTATACTACTGAGATGAATTGACTGTATCTGACAGTCCTGATTCTATAACTGAAACTATGGGATGTATTCATCTAACCGACATGCCCTATACTAAACTAAATGGGGTCCCCAGTTGGAATGGTGTCAATACCGTGCCATTGTTAAAGAAAACTGCTATGGAGTCAGTCCTAATCTAGTGGGTTACCCCTGGGATCAATTGTATACATTTAAATGTGCTAACGGGTGATCCCTGAGTATGTCAGTCCTATCTAATGGGTGATATCTCGTACCTACGTTGGCTACATAGTTCTATAACTTAGGGGTTGCTTCTAGGGATCTCAGTCCTATATAGCGGTGAGTCCCCATCCCTAGGCTCGCTCAGTGCCAAATCCTACTCCCATCTGAAAGACACTGAATTGATTAACTAGACTGAGTTTATTAACTGAACTTAACTGATACTAGGGGTATGGTCTAGCGGAGCTAAACTGAATTTATTGAGTTTCGTTGACTGATGGAATATACTAAGTTCTGAGGACTGACTAAGAATACTGAAGTTACTGAGATTGACTGGGAATATTGTGGTTACTGAGATTACTGAGCTAGTGAAATTTCTGAGATTTTTGAGATTTCCTGAGTCATATGACTGACTGAGTTCTATAGATCAGAGCTTGACTAAGGAGAATGTGAAAACATGACATGGCTCAAGGCACACAGCTAAATATTTGGGTACAAGTACCCCCAGGACTCGATGAGAAGAAACTGACGTAGGATGGGTTCCTTGAACACATGACCAAAAACATAATTCATAATTCATATATTGAAGCACTTCATTAAACATGTGATATGCATAAGCTTGTACATACATGGGAATTTCATTATATCATACTAGTTGGGCATTGTTCCTTTATCTAGGCATTTAATCATACACATGGTAGGCATAGCACATGGAAACAACATTATACAACAATTAATCATCATGATTCATCTCTAATTTCATCATCTAGGGTTTATTCATTGGTTCACATTAATATACATCTATACAAATCAATTCCACATAAAATTGATCAACCAACATGGATTTGAATTCAATTGATCATTCCCAACATAATCAAAACAAACTCAACATGAAATTCATAAAGAAATCCATAAACTTAAACTTAGAAAAGAGATTCTTGGGCTTCATGGATGAAAGGAGTCCATGAATAAACATTACGCATACCTGGGATATGATTTCATGAAGATTGACGATGGAAATTCTTGAACTTGAATCTTCTATGAAAAACTCTAATGTTCTCTTGAGAGGATTTTGAGAGAATAGAGTATATTTTGGGTGAAGAATGACTAAATCACGTGTTATTGGGTATATATAGGGGTGGGAAATTGACCCTTTTAACCTTGGAAGCGTCTTTAATTTCTAAGAAAATTTTCCAATTTTCATCCTTGGCGTGACGCGCCACTATCACGCCAAGTCACTGGAAAGTGACAAATAGGAAATTGCACGGTGGCGCGATGCAGAGCTATCGTGTTACCACCTTGTCTGTGACCTAAAAATTTGGTGTGACGTGCCACTATCATGGAGCAAAATTGGAAATTGACAATTTCCATTTGAGCTATCTCCACAATGCGCTGAAGGCTCAGGTGATACACTGTCTCACTAAAAAGGCTCTAACTCTTCATCCGGGTGTCGGATTTGGGAGAATTTGTATCGATGGAAAGCTTATTAGATTACCCACATGATTAAAAGTGAAAATATTTAAAATACCACATGTACAAAAGTGGATTCATATTTTAAAGAAATCTTCTAACATTCTTGGGAAACTTTTCAAGCTAGGGAAAGTACGAGGTATTACAATATCTCCCCCTTGAGAACATTCATCCTCGAATGAGACTGAGTGAGAGGGAAAGAATACAAACTGACGTAAATACTAAACAAAATTGTCTAGAACATGATTTCAAGACTGATGGATAAATATAACATACTGAACATGCATATCTTATGCATGACTAATAAGCTAAATTCATGCTTATCTAATGCATGACTGATAATTGACTTATGAGTACATGACTGAATATTCTGATGAACTAAATTTCTCACAGTGAGAATGTATGTCTAATGCATAATTACATGTCTGAACTGATATATGAATGCATGGCTGAATATGCAAGGGTACTTAGTACCAAGTTTGTGATGAACACTAAACATGAAACTGAGTAAGACTAAGAAGAACTGTTATCTTAACCGGAAATGCTAATGAATCTGAGATCGTCTTACTAAACATGCATGAGCGAAAATATGATAACCTAACTGAGCCTAGTCTGATACATGACATACGAACTAAACATCATGAATGGAATTGAGCCTCTAAATACTTGGACCAAAGATGAGGTTGGGACTTTAAGGATCAACTTATGAATACCCTCTACTCTAAACTGGATTCTTTATTCGAAGAGGAACTTTATTTAAGGCATGAGAACGTTGAGGAATAATGGGGTATCTCCCCCTTGGGGCACTATGTCCCTCTAAGAATACTCACCTTACTGAGATACTATGGTGATGCACAGGGTATCCACGAACTGATTCATGACTGAATAACTCATACTGAAAATCTTAAGCTAAAATAAGAGAAAAAGGTCTAGCAATGCATATCATGAGTATGAAGGACATATAACGTACCCGAAACTATGATGGGGGAATTTTCTTGATCATGGCAAGTCTGAAGAGCATAAAACCTATTATGACGCTAACCACTAGTGGTACTGGAAGTGATGCCCTGCTGGCGTAAATTTTTTCCCTTCTGAGCACTTATTCTACATTCCCGTAGCCTGTGGCCTGGCTTACCACATCCATAACATACCTCACTACCTTCTCTACATACACCTAGGTGATTCTTACCACACTCTTCGCAAAGCAGATAGGTACGACTCCTATTCTCACTACCCTGGGCCTTAGATCCTGGCGACCCATCATGACTGTAATTCCCAAACTTGGGTACTGGTGCACTAGCTGAAGATGGAGCTGGGACTGAAAGCTTATGACTATATTGAGAATGGATACCACCCCCTGACTTAGGCTGAGTAAAGCTAAAACTACCTGTCCTCGCCCTCTTGTTCTGGTTTTCTTTTATCTTAATATTTTGCTCTTCTATCTGCTGAGCATGGGTCATAAGTCTGGATAAAGTCATGTCACTATTGAGAATGGCGTATCTGCACTCATTAACAATGCTACCATTCACCCCTGACACAAACTTACTCATCTTGGCCCTACTGTCTGCAACCACATAAGGGGCATATCTGGTTAATTGAGTAAACTTAAGAGAATACTCTTTCACTAGCATATTGCCCTACCTGAGGTTGATGAACTCTAGCACCTTAGCTTCTCTAAGCTCTAGGGGAAAGAACCTCTCTAAGAACGTAGTGACAAATTCATCCCATTCTATAGGCCTTGCCTCATCTGCCCCTTCTGACTTCCACTTCTTGAACTAAGTATGAGCCACATCCTACAACTGATATATAGCTAGCTCAGCACTCTCAAAAGTTGTCACTCCCATGATATATATCACCTTATGAACCTGATCTAAGAATTCCTGAGGGTCCTTATCTGACTTAGACCTAAGAAAGAATAGAGGGTTCATTCGGGTGAAGTCCTGAATCCTGGCTGTAGATGAATTGGCCACAAGGTTGGCCAAAACAATAGCTGGTCATTCATTATGAGTAGCAACTAACTGAGCAAAAGTAGTGAATGCGGCCCTGAACTCCGCATAAGAAATATGTTCGCCCAAAGGTTCTTCGGGCTGAGGGGTTGACTGATTCCCGTTTCTTCTTTTAGAAGGCATGTTCTGTAGAAAAAAGGGAGAAAAAGATTAGACTTAGAGTTTAACTTTGAGCCTATGCTCACTGGCACGACATGAATACTGAAAGAAGGGAAACTATTCCTGAAACACCTCATAGCCTTCTGCACATAAGTGTGGTGCACAATGCACGCATGTACAAGACTCTACTCGATACAGCTTTTCAGACTTCCTAGGATACTATTGAGCCTTAGGCTTTGATACCAAGTTTGTAACACCCCAAATCTGGTACCTGAAATGCTACATGGTGCCCATGACCCCGAAAGAGCATAAGCTAACCCATGACTGATATCTGTAAACTGAGCACTTAATAATAGTAATAATATCGTAAATGCAGAAACATGAACTGAAAGGCCATAAGGTTCAATACTATTACATAACTGAAAAATATAGTATAACAATACCAAAACAGCTGAGATAGTTATTTGAACATACTGTAGTCTGAAAGCTTCTAAACTGTCTGAATAAGAAGTTGATAGACATGTCCTCAACTAACTTCAACTACTGAAATAAACTAAAAATTGAAATAGTAATATGATCATCATGTCCTCGAAGGATGAGGAATCACTGCTAACTCTGATTGCTGAACTAGGATGCTATTGGTTCTTTGGAGCTCGTGCTTCTAAACCTATTGTGTAAGACACCATAGCACAAATGCATCAGTACTTTGAATGTACTAGTATGCAAGTGAGGTAGGTTGAATGCAATAGGTTTATATTAATGAACAATACTAACTGACTGACTAACATGAACGTGAGAATACATTCATGCATACATAACTGTAAATGAGATTGTGATAGGACTGAATACTGAGTTTTGACTATTGAGTCTACTCACATTGACATCTGAGTCACTGATGAGTGAGAAACTAATATTGTATTACTAAATACTGAGGGACTGATACTATGTTGCTGATACATGGATAACTATGTCTGACAGTTCTGATTATGAAGAACTGTCTGGCTGACTATATCTGATAGTCCTCAATATGAATGCTAATAACATAAGTTCTGATAACTGATATAACTGATAACATGAGTGACTGTATCTGACAGTCCTAAATCTAATGGAACTAGCTGAGTTTTGTACTGTATTTGAGTAACTAAATCTGAGATCAGTCCTATCTAGTGGGTGATCTCTAAATCTGATGATACTGATACTGATTGACCATAGTTGAGATCATTCCTATTTAGTGGGTGATCTCAAAGTCTATTTATAATGATAAGGAGTGACTATATCTGACAGTCCTAAATCTATACTACTTAGCTGAATTGACTGTATCTGACAGTCCTGATTCTATAACTAAAACTGTGGGATGTATTCATCTAACCGACATGCCCCATACTAAGCTAACTGGGGTCCAACCTGTAACCCTAGCTGGAAGAGTGTCAGTACTGTACCACTGGTAAAGACAACTGTTGTGGAGTCATTCCTAATCTAGTAGGTGACCCCTGGGATCAGTCCTATATATTTAAATGCGTTAACGAGTGATCCCAGAGTATGCCAGTCCTTTCTAATGGGTGACATATCGTACCTACACTGACTACGTAGTTCTGGAACTTAGGGATTACTTCTAGGGATCTCAGTCCTAACTAGCGGGTGAGTCCTCATTCCTAGGCTCGCTTGGTACTGAATCTTACTCCCATCTAAAAGCTACTAAACTGATTAACTAAACTGAGTTGATTAACTAAAATGACCTGATACTAGGGGTATTGTCTAGCGGAGCTAAACTGAATTTACTGAGTTCCGCTGACTGACGAAATGTACTGAGTTCTGAGGATTGACTGAGAATACTGAAGTTACTGAGGTTGAATGGGAATACTGAGGTTACTGAGATTACTGAGCTACTGAAATTTTTGAGATTTTTGAGATTTCCTGAGTCATATGACTGACTGAGTTCTATGGATCATAGCTTGACTGAGGAGATCGTGAAAACATGACATGGCACTACGCACACAGCTAAATGTTCGGGTACAAGTACCCCTAGGACTCGATAAGAAGAAACTGACGTAGCATGGCTTACTTGAACACATGACCAACAATACAATTCATAATTCAAATATTGAAGCACTTCATCAAACATGTGATATGTATAAGTTTGTACATACATGGGGATTTCATGATATCATACTAGTTGAGCATTGTTCCTTCATCTAGGCATTTAATAATACACATGGTAGGCATAGCACATGGAAACAACATTATTCAATAATTAATCATCATAATTCATCTCTAATTTCATCATCTAGGGTTTATTCATAGGTTCACATGAATATACATCTATCAAATCAATTTCACATAAAATTGATCACCCAACATGGATTTGAATTCAATTGATCATTCTCAACATAAACAAAACAAACTCAACATGAAATTTATAAAGAAATCCATAAACTTAAACTTAGAAAAGAGATTCTTGGGCTTCATGGACGAAAGGAGTCCATGAATAAACACTACGCATACCTGGGATGTGATTTCGTGAAGATTGACGGTGGAAATTCTTGAACTTGAATCTTTTATGAAAAACCCTAATGTGTTCTTGAGAGGATTTTGAGAGAATAGAGTATATTTTAGGTGAAGAATGACTAAATCACGCGTTATTGGGTATATATCGGGGTGGAAAATTGACCCTTTTAACCCGAAGCGCGTCTTTAATTTTTGAGAAAATTTCCCAATTTTTATCTTTGGCGTGACGCGCCACTATCACTCCAAGTCACTGGAAAGTGACAAATGGGAAATTGCACGGTGGCGCGACGCGGAGCTATTGCGTTGCCACCTTGTCTGCGACCTGGAAGTTTGGCTCAACGCGTCACTATCGCGGAGCAACACTGGAAATTGACAATTGCCATTTGATCTATCTCCACGACGCGCTGAAGGCTCAGGTGATACATTGTCTCACTAAAAAGGCTCTAACTCTTCACCCGATGTCGGATTTTGGTGAATTTGGTATCGATGGAAAGCTTATTCAATTCCCCACATGATAAAAAGTGAAAATCTTGAATATACCACGTGTACAAAAGTAGATTCATCTTTCAAAGAAAGCTTCTAACATTCTTAGGAAACTTTTCAAGCTAGAAAAAGTACGGGATAGTACAACTGCTTTTTATTTTGTACTGATTTTAGCCCCTTTCATCCTTGTGCTTTTGTGAATTTATTTGTCAAGGATATGTCTCATCGCTTTGAATTACAAATTTTCATTAGCATTCTTTTTACCATTCTTTTCACAAGAAGAGTTCATAGCACATAGATATTTTCAGTAGACAACACTTGCAGTATTTGCTAGTACTGTGGTCCTCAAAGGTATTATGAATTTCATACAGCGAACAAGTGGTATTAGTTGTATTAAGAGCAAATATAACTTACATAATGAATTGTGTGACATCTTTCTGAGAATTACTTCTGATACCCGTGGTACTTTCTGGTAAGTAGTGATATGAGTAGTTTTATTGTATCAAGCACAAAAATATTTGAAAGTCGGTATTCAACCCTAAATTCATCAATATTTACATCATTTGACTAGAGATGCATATATTGGATCTATATTTTAAATATGATGCATTTGTGAGATGACAGTTGTAGAGATGTAACATTTTAAGTTGTGTTTTGCAAATTATTTGAACAATTACTAGAGAAGTTACTGATCTTTCTTTTCATGACATTGGTTATACATGGCAGATCATTAATTGTTTCTTGACAACATTATATTCTGCAAGTACGTCTTTATCTCGTTGTGTTTACTTTTTAGTGTGCTATATTATCTGACATTTGTTTCTTTTGGGATTGCAAAGTTTGTGAAATTCATGATTTTCCTTATAAATGTTAGACATTTGTACTTTAAATAGAAGATATTGCTTAATCATAAGGGTCTTTCTATTATTCAGGGGCAGTGGTGTAGATGTTTACAAATGAAAAACATAAAACAAAAGGAGAAAAAGAGAGATGTATTATTAAGTTGAAAGAAGAGATTTTAAATAAAAGTAAATCCTAACAAAGGTGCAATAACTAATGTAGTAACTCAAAAATAGAAACTTCCTAATAATTAGGAACTAAATTGGGGAAAAAATCCATGCCATTACATGCGTGGTTTCTTCATTAACTTCGAATTTATGATTGTAAATAAGTGGCCCCATCTGATATGATACTCCATCCTTAGAACTAATGTAATATGCATATTTTGACATAAGATTGACAAAAATCTTCCATCAAACTTTGTCTTATCAAAATATGTTAGTTTCAAAGCAGTCCTATTTTACAGTCTCCTTTAATATCACGTTGCTTAGGAACTAGAACATGTAGTTCCTCCAACTCAGGCCATCCATTGGAGAATTTCCCAACCACAACATAATGCAACTCCTCCATCACATTCATATTCTAAACCTCCTCTTCAGTCTAAGTGATTTGAGGCACACCCTCAGTAAAGACAATCTCCTTAAGGGGAATGGATTTCATCTAAATCCCTTTGTTTTTCTTCGATGAATTGATAACTGCTAGTTTAAGTAGATCTGCATATTTCATTTTTGAACTTTGTCCTTCATCTGGAATACTGCTATTTTCCACCTTCATCTTATTTTTGATAGGCAATTGAATAGGCTCAAAAGGCAAAATATTAGGCTTTGAATTCAGATGGACAGACTAGGGAATGTCTCAACAGGAGTTAGTGTTAAATCAGTAGACTGGTAAGCCACCGAAGATGACTGACCAGTGGGTCGGATTGGCCATTAACGATTACTGGCTTGGTTAGGGTTTATGTTGAAAGCATGTGAAAGAAGAGACAGAAGAGAGCGTTTTTTATTTACCTACCCTTAGGAACGTACATTAAAAGTTGATATAGAAAGTCAAGACTAACATGTAGTAGTTCAAAACTGAAATAATCACCAATTACATATTATGCTCAAAATTTCAAATAGTTCAAAACCAATATGTGATGCAAGAATTTTTCTAACAAGATTCATAAACATTTCCAATAAGCTTCATAATGTGAAATTAATAAGAGAATGGTTGATGATTCGTTTTAAGCATTTTTGGCTATCTCATTCAGAAAGATCATTGATCTAATATTGCTCAATTGAATAAATTCTATATTAATAAAACTTGTTGGCACTCCTATACAGTTATTCAATTTAATATCATTCTCAACTCTATCTCTAACTAGGTCATTAATTTCAGGTCATTTCGGTAAAGTAGGTCAGTGCGGTCGGATCAGGGATTACTACAATTGATAATGGAACAACCAGAAGAGCAGTAAGGGAAAGAAGATTAGACGTTTGGTAGAACAACACATCTACGTCAGGTACAGAGGCGGCAAGGGGTGCGGATCCAGTCATACAACTGTTGCGATGGAAAAGAACATAGAAATTAAGCTGGGATACCAGACATAATACCTTACTCTGATTCTTAATAAGAGTGAGACGGCATCTTCAATGTTGTAAAATGGTGAGATTCTCTATAGTAATTTAGTGTCATATCTTATGTGGGGGGGTCTTTACTCTCTGTTTAGAGTAGGGGTGTGAGACAATAAAATGTACCACCATGCAATAATCACAAAGTTGTTTATAGTTGTGAATGATATCATAACCAACATGGTTGAAATATTTAGAAAAAACCTTGGAATTGGAAGGACGATCATCTTGATCATTTGACTGTACCCCCAATTGACACAGTCGAACAAGTAGAGCATTATGGGTCCTATTTTTAAGCAGATACATAGCCCAATATGCCAGATCCATACAGAAGAATTAAACAAAATAAGAAAATTAAACCTTAATGAACTAACTTCAATCAATATTAGAATATATATCATCAAAAAATAAAATATCACAGTACTAAACCAAACTTTTTAGCAAATAAATTGAAATAGAGAATTCCCATTCTCCAATCTTTCTTTCACATGCAATGTAATGACCTCTTATTGAAGCTTAAAAATTTATATGTTTTGATCATTTTGCTTTTATCTGCAATTACTTTATCTCGTTTATGAGTTGTGGGCATGGTTGGAATAGTCCATGATGCATTCGGATGTGTTTTATATAAGATTTTAATTTTGAACACGGTTAAAGGAACTTGTTTGACTTCGGTCAATATTTTGTGATCCGGGCATCGGATGGTGATTTGACAATTCCAATAAATTTAGATTAGTAGTGGGGTTGATTTAGGTTTGAGACCCTTAATTTTTATGATAATCCTCCGTTCAAAAACTAGTTTAAATAGCCTATAAGGGGTTCCAGGGGTTAATTTATTGTAAATTACCTATTTTCATAAATCTAATGACTCTGTGGAGTTTGAAATATCGTTTTCAAGCTATTAGCATATGTGGTTTTTGTTTAGGAGGTTTCAGATGGATTTTGAATAAATTTTTGAATAGTTTGGGTGCTTTGGTCCTGTTTAAGTAAAATCGGTCAACAAAAAAATTTATTAGTAGTCTTAAAGATCCCAAAATTATTCTTAAACTTCTAAAATATCATGCATAAATAATAGGATTGATCTGAGGTGTTTGGTGTAATTTTGATGAGTCGAGATTCAGTTTTTATTACGGAACATGAATTAATTTTAGTGAGCAAAAATAATATCTAGTTGGGGATGCATGAAATTGAGTTCTGACTAAACAATTAGATTCGTATCATTGTTTAAAAATTATAAAAAAATAACTGTGCATTTCGCTATCGTGTGAGGAATTTATGGCCTTTTTAGTAAATACTAATTTACGTACCGGCACGTTGCGCGAAAAACTACAAAGAAATAAAAATTATGGGATAATATGGTAGTCATAAAAGAGAATACAACACATCCGATTTGGGCTATATATATTATTGGATCATTTTATATGTAGGGTTATTATGCTCGTCATAATGTTTATTGACATAATCGACACATATTGTATCTTCCAATAGAGAGATAATCTAGATAGCATAAACAATTTATTCAAGTGTAGACTGTAAAACGCTTCTATATACCAAAAACTATAAGAGTTCATTTTTTTAATGATTTGGACATTACAAACTTATTATTTGGAAATGTCAACCAAGTGACTCTAATGGACTATATAAGCTTGTGAGAGCGAAGTAGAAACCCAGGTAGACGCATGCATTTTTGTTCATGACTTTATGGGCCTCTTAATTTGAGCTAAAACATCTCTAAAACAGTTGAAAATGACACGTACCTAAAGCACGTATCGAAATTCAAACAAATGATTTTCTTCAAGATTCTTTTAAGGACTTATAAGGAATATGTAAAGCTCTTAACATGTTATAGAATTTGATGAGATTTAGGTGTCAATTAATGCTAATAAGGTGAGAAGTATATTTGAGTTCTTAAAATTATGTCAACAAAAGTAAATATAAATTTTTTAGGCTAGCTCTTTGTGTCATACCCATAAGAATTGCATCCATATTAAGAGAGTTCAGTAAAAAAGAAATACTCTGAATGGCTATCTTCTAGTGTTTAAACATACATATAGTATAATGACTAAATTTTTGCAAAGCCTGTATAAACAAACGCGGATAATATAAATATTGAAATTCCAATTATGAAATGAAAAATGAGTGTACAAGTGAGAATAAAGCATTCAAAGCTAGCTCAAGTCTAAGTGCATTCTACAACGAAGATGCAAGAACAACTTGGCAATGTCGAACAATGTGAAGAGATCCATTGTAATCATTATTTGGAGAAACAATATGTGAGATGCAATGATTTGGAACAACCAAAGAGTTAGAAAAAAAACTATATAATATGCTCTGTAAGTGTTGTTGGTTTCATTGAAAAACAATGTGGGACTATGATAGTTGATTTAAAATTACGAATCTCAGTAGTAGCAGAAAATTAATATAGTTGTTAGTTATAATATCTCTTACAGTGTGGTACAAGAGTTCAAAAATAATATAAGCAAAACACTGAGGATTGAAGCAAAATATAATATAAGTAAAAAAAATTGAGGACAAAAGTTCATATATTGTTGTGATCCCCCTTTCTTTCTAATTCTTTCGTAAACATATTTTTTCTTCCTAGTTTCTATTAAGTTTTTCATGTCAAACTGTAATGTAACTGAAATTTTTTCACAAAATTTATTTTGTAGAATGAAACTTGGGCAATATGTCAGAGTCTGTCGAAAACAGATTCTCCATCTCACTTTTGAGGTGATGATATGAACTGCTTATAATTATCCTTTTCAGACACCACCTCGTGAGAATATGTTGAACATCTTCTTCTTGTTGTTGTTGCAACATCAGCAACATTAGTAGATAACTATCCTTCAAAAACATTAGTAGATGAATCTGACCATATTAATAAAGCATAAGTTAATAGAATTCTTTCAAGCTACTATATTATGATTTGTCATCTGTTGAAAAGGAAAATGCAAAGAACAAAAAAAGGTGTTTACTCAAGCTCGAGACAGCATATGAAGGGACTCTTCATCAGCTCCATTATGCATAAAATTAATATATCTATTCATGTGACCATCTAGAATAGATGGTATGCATTCATAATTAAAGGAGCATATATATATATATATATATATATATAAATGCTTAATGAAGGCAAAAATGCGACTGATTTAATAAAATAAACTGAAATAAATTTTGAACCCGAAATATATGAAATCCTAGCACACATTTTTCATTTACTAACACAACTGTCTGATATAAAACTTGTCCATAACTAAAGAGGTTATAAAAATTGTAAAACAAAAGTTCAATTATGAAAAAAGACCCAAAATACAAGATATATAACAAGCATTATATATATACACATATATATACATACGCGCACACATAGATTTTGAACCTCCTATACAATAGATTAGAGGATGGTTCGGTGGTTAAGGGGATTTTAAGTTTACTTTGAGATTCAAGTTTAATTTCAAGCACTAAGTTTATATCCTACATCCACCAGTGATAATCACATTAGTCTATATTCAACTCTAAGTATAAATTCACACAGAGAAAAGATATTGTACACGGATGAATTGTGTGAAAAGATATTGTACACGAATGATACGTAAAATATAGTAATGTTCAATACAACACATATAAAAGCATTTAATTCGAAAACCATATTAAAATAGAATATTTTCTTCAAATATATATTTTCTATTAGAATAGAAAATGATGGTATTCTGAAGATGAGGATGACGAGAAATTTGTAAAGTTTTAACTTCCTACATATATGAAAATTACCTCAAAACCTTTCTCTCCCCAAAGCTTTATCCGTGTTCCAATTATGGATCTTGTTAACTGTATTAACACAGCTGCATTGTTTCTGAAAACATGTTCCTCATGTAGAATCAAAGTTCAAAGTGTTATTAAAATCTTGTGGATTCTAGATGTCGAAATATATTTTATTTTTTTGCTTAAAATTTGACTGATGTTATGAAGTTGGGAGGCCATTGTTTCAAACACAGGGATTAGGAAAAAAATAGTAGAAAAAAGTACGAAAATAAATAATATGTGAGTAGAAGTACGTGGTAAAGAAATGGTTATTGTGTCAGTTAAGAATTCTTGAACGTATAATGGATAGATGATGTGCTTATTTTCTGTGTGTTTGAGGTGTTGTGGGTATTTGAATTTGTAACTATTTTTACTTACTTATATTGGCTAAAAAAAAAATTCGTATTTGGAATTTTAAAAATAGAACTTTAGATGTGGAAATATTGTTTTTGAGTTAGAATAAACCGGCAAAATTTGTGTTGAATTTTAAAAATAAATAGAAAAAATTGTTTTGTCAGAAGATGGCAGAACTATTTTTAAAAAAAAAATAAACTGATAAAATTTGATTTTGGTATATAAATTTTGAATTCCTAAATTTTAGGAGTGTACATGCAATTATCTTCGAGAAATATTTTGTGGAAAAGAAGTTTCACAAAGATGGGCTCTGAAACTGCTTTGTGGTCAAAAACGTTTTTTTTAGTTTAAACAGATATAAATTCCTACATTTTAGCATTATTGTATTAAACAATAAAATTATTCGTTTGCAGGAGTTTATTTTTCTCCCTAAGATTAGGTTATCACATATTTTATTTTTTAATTTTAATGATAACTCCTATTTTTTGTGGTGCTCACACATGGCAGTTTTGCCTCTTCTATCCATCTATATCTATAATCTATATCTATAATATATTAAAAGTGTGAATACCATTAGAAAAGTGATTTAAACTTTTTGTCCTTCGTTAAAAGACCTTTCTTTAGAAAAAACTGTCTTTTCATTATTTTGTTCAATTTATTATTTAATTATTTTTATTTTATTAACTAGACTCCTAAAATATATAAAAGGAAAATCAATTAATATTTTTCTTTGTACTGATCAATTAGATAAATACTCTTAAAATAGGATAGAAAAATACTTTTAAAATAGCACTCTATTAAAAAAATATTTCTATAAATATTGAGATGCACGTTAAACTAGAGAAAAAACCAATTTACTTATTGAAAAAATATGATTGATGTTCATCTAACTTGATTCGGTTGCAGTTCTAGATCGGTAGATGCTTATTTTTCTAACCCTCAACTTCTTCACTATTTTTGTCAATATAATAGAATTCAATGTGTGTGTATATATATATCTTCTTTATTTTCATTCAAGTCATTCTTTAGGGTCAAATTTTTTACTCAGACAAGAATTATTTTCATTAAAATTGAAGTTTTGTGATCACTATTATATTATTTTGTTGTAGTTTATAGGTCGTAGATGAATGTTAGTCGACTTTGAGAAACTTTTTAGATAAAGGTTAGGTTTAATTGTATTGTATTTATATCTCTTTTTTTATGAATATTTTATTTTAAAGGTTAAATTTAGTTGTATTATTTTGATATCTCTATTATCGTATTATTTTGTTATATTTTATACGTGGTAGATGAATATTGATTGGCTTAACAAATTTTTTGGTAAAGGTTAGGTTTAATTAAATAAATTCTCCAAAAGATGTTGAATTGAATTATTGTATTCATCTTTATTATTTAAATAAATATCCTATTTAGTGTAACGTTCGAACTCAATTTATTGAGGTACACGCGCGAGACGCCTACACCTAAACTAGTATATTATAAAGAATAGGACGAAGCACCACAATTAGCCAAGTGGCAAGTTATTGATAAGCCATGTGATAATTTTTAAGACAAGGTTTAATAGCATTTTAATAAAAAATTTAAATTGAAAAAAGTAAAGTACTTGAATTTGAAATACATCATCCTTTTTTTAAAAAAAAATAAATCATTATCTTGAAAATATAATCCTTAATTAAAGAGTTCTAATAGATTTTTACTACTACAAACTTATCTCTTTTAAAATTTAAATATTAAAAAACATATCTAAATTTTAATTTACTTAAATACTAAATGAAAGAAGATAATAATAATAATAAAAATAATAGTAGTACTACTACTAATAATACGTAGTAGTAATAATTAGTTACTCTAATATTTTTGAATTTAAATTTAAAATAATTATCTATTTGAATAAGAGTGGTTGAATTAAGTTTATTCATTAAATTTATAATAATTATCCATTTAGATTAATGTTTGACTCGGTCCAATATTAGATACATTTCACCTTACAATTTGTTTAAAGAATAAGGTCGCTTTTTATTTTGAAAAAGAAAAAATTAAAAAGGGATAAAATCAGGAAAAAAATCAAAAGTAACATTTATATTTTCAACTAAAACTTACGTGTTTGAAAAAGTTGCTCCAAACATGCAGGAGTCCTTTTGAAAATGAAAATTTTGCTTTTTTTTTTTCCTATAGAGTAATCTAATTTTTCAAAATTTTAAAATAAATAGTTACTCAAATTCATACCTAAATTACTTAAATTTTCCATTCCCCATAGTAGTAATAGCAGTAGTAATATGTAATAGTGGCAGTACCTGTTCAATCCTAAAGATGCAATCTTACTAAATAATATAGCAATAGTGATAGTAATAATAACAAAAATAACTACAAAAATAATAATAATAATAATAATAATAATAATAATAATAATAATAATAATAATAGCAGCAGCAGTAATAGCAATAGTAGCAATAGTAGTTGTAGTAATAGTAGTAGTAAATATTATTATTGTTATTATTATTATGTTATTGATTTCAAATATTTATTTTACGTAAAAGTAGTAGTATATTTTTGAATTGAATGAGAAAAATTCTTTTAAATTCGAAGGTAAAAACAAATATTTATATGCATTCTAAATTAGTAAAACAATAAGATAAATTCATAAGAAAATATTTAAATTATAAAACAAATTATTTGAATTTTTTCTTGAAAAATAATACATTTATTAAAAACAAGAATATCAACATGCCCTGATGAATTTGTGGTGATTTTAACTCACCTCTGACTACTGAAGACCGAATAGGTGGACAATTGATACATGATCATGAGACTAGGGACTTCCAAGAAATGATTGATAGATTGAACTTAGTGGATATGAAGGCTATGGGCAGACATTTTACTTGGACTAATAGGCATATATGGAGTAAAATTGATAGAGCTCTGTGTAACGATATGTGGATAATGCGATATGGTGGTGTTACTGCTTAATTTCTTAAAAATTATTTCTCAAACCACTCTCCTATTCAAATAGAGATCATGCCTGGGAGTTCAGCTAATAGGGGTCCTTTCAGATTTATCAATGCCTTAACTGAAGATGAGAGGTTCTTGCAGATTGTGCAGCAGCTATGGAACACTTCCCTAACTGGAACTAGCATGTATAAACTATGGAGGAAATTGCAATTATGTAAAGTTCCTTTGAAAGAACTGAGAAACAAATATATAGGGTGCTTAGAGAGGAATATAGACCAAGCTAAAGAAAATCTGAATGACATTCAAAAGATAATTACTAAGTCTATTAAGCCAGATCTGATCGAACAAGAAAGCAAAGCATACCAGGCAGGAGCTGCAGAAATGGCTTTACAGGAGAAAATCTACAAGCAAAAATCCAAAGCCCATTGGATTGAAGTTGGAGATGGAAACAATAGCTACTTCTTTAAATGTATGAAGGCGAGGTCTAGTACTAATACTATTTTCATGCTGAAAAATGAAACTGGTACTATGTTACATAAGTCCCATGAGATAGAAATAGAAGTTCGCACTTTCTATAAGCAATTACTGGGCATAGCTGCAACTAGACTACCTGTTATTGATGTTCCCAGTATGAGAAGAGGGACTAGACTTAATAGTCACCAAAAATAGATCATGTGCCAAAAGATTACTCCACATGAAGTCCACAATGTTATATTTAGTATTGATGATAGTAAAACCCTGGGATTGATAGATTTACAGCTCACTTTTTTAAGAAGGCCTGGCAGATAATAAAGCAGAATGTATAGGATGTTGTCCAGGAATTTTTTATCACACATAAGCGCCTCAAGGCTGTCAACAATATAGTAGTGACTCTGGTACCTAAAACAGGTAATCCTGAGACTATCAAAGAGTTTAGACCTATTGCTTACTCCACTACTATCTATAAAGTTATTTCCAAGATGGTTTCAGTAAGAATCCAAGGAGTTTTATATGAGATTGTGGGTCAATGTCAATCAGTTTTTATTCCAGGAAGATTGATATCAAACAATATCCTTCTGAGTCATGAACTAGTAAAGGGCTATGCAAGGAAGAATATCTCACCAAGATGTATGATCAAAGTGGATTTGTAGAAGGCTTATGACATAGTGGAATGGGTCTTTGTAGAACAGATTCTTCAGGAAATGAGGTTCCCTACACAGATGATATCATGGATTATGACCTGCATCAAATCTATAAGCTACACTTTTCTTTTTAATGGTGTACTTACTAATACAATACAAGCTAAAAGAGGGCTTAGACAAGGGGACCCCTTGTTACCCTATATATTTGTCTTAGTTATGGAATATTTAAATAGATGCATGGTTGGTCTGAGGAAGGAAGAAGAATTTAACTACCACCCTAGATGCAAAAAATTGAATGTAACTCATTTATATTTTGCTGATGATCTCCTAATGTTCACTAGGGGTGATGAGGTATCTGTACTAAAGTTAAAAGGAAAGTTTGATATGTTCTTTGAGGCTTCAGGTCTTGATACAAGTATGATCATAATCATGATACTTTTGAGTATTTTTGAAGACTAGTCACTAAAGGGCTTTTTTGTCATTTTGTCTATTATTGTAATGTAGTATAAATAGAATATTGTAGGGTTTATTTCTTTAGTTGATCATTATTATTGAAGAATACTTCTCTTAGAGTGAGAGAGAGTCCAATTGAAACTAGGGCATAACATAAGGGTGGACTCTCTTGTGTGTTGCATTTTGCTTGATACGTTAGTGCTTGGGTGGTGGACGCCTCTCTTGTGTCAATTGTAAGAGTTAGATATTTTTTGTGTGAAGTTTCAAAGGTCCAAGAGTGGAATATGCTTTTGGGTTGTTAAGACTACATCAATATTTGTCTAACTACCTATCTTGTATCTTGTTTTAATTTTGGCTTCTTGTGTTGGTAATGTAACCCATTTGTTCTTGTTGCTATTATAATGTTGTGGAGCTTCATATTGTGTTGCTAAACTTATTGTTGGTTGGATGTTTTGGTGTATTAACACCTTGTATCCTCTTCTTTCTTGTTCTAGATAGTGAATCCGAGAGAGGTCCCCATTTGGTCCACGATTTGTTGTGATTTGTGGACTGTTTTGGGGTGTGATTTCATGTTCCCTTGTTTATTCCGTATCATTTGGTATCAGAGCAAGGTTTGATTTTGTTCCAACAAAATCAATCTTGGGATTGTTATCTTGAAAAAAAAAGTTACTGTTCACGTTTTTAGGGTCTTTTAAAAAACTTAATTTTTGTGTGTTTCTAGTGTTAGATCTTGTTCCCTAACACTATTGGAGTATAGAAATTGAAAATCCTAACAAAAAAAGTGTCAAAATTGAAAATCCCCCAAAAATATACTAAACCCGTTTTTGACCCTAGGTCAAATTTTGAGTTTTTAATTTTGCGTTTTTCTTGTGTTTTTAGTGCTAAATTCGTGTTCTCTAACACTATAGGAGTATAGGGTTAGAATTTGAGCTAAATTGAAAGTTATTTGAGCCATCCACCAATGTTGAGCTTGAGTTTGAAGAAACTTGAAGGTGAGATCTCAATGTGGGAGGTTGTTTTGAAATAACGTGTGTTTTGTGTTGTAGGTTTTTCATTGTATTGTTGTGTGTGACGTTGCGGACTGATTTGGTATCTTGATTGGACCGTAACTTGAATGGTTTTTTTTGATACCACCACAATAGAACCCGAGGCTTTAAATGCTCAAACAATGGATAATAATGCCATCAATCTCATTTTGTCTCGCCATGAAACTATGTCCCGAGATGTGTCTAGGTTGAATGTGGGTCTTGAGAAATTAGATACGGATATGACATCAATGAGTAGGAGATTAGAACGTATAGAAAGACAAAAGAGTCAACCTTCTACCCCTCAAAACATTTTCCCAACTAAAACTCCCGAGACCTTGCACCAAATGCTCAATAGACACCAATTGCCATAAATCAAACCAATCTTTACTGCCAAAGTCGAGAACAAGATAGTCCAAGCCATCCTCCACTCCACCAATTCCAACAAGAAGGGATTGGAACCCAAAAACCATCACCAAACCCAAACCCTCCCATCCAAACTCTACTTGACCAAAGACCTCACTATCCAAATCCAATCCCGCCACTACAAGCTCCACTTAACCCAAATAGACCCATCCATGTTGAGGGCTATGGTAGGGGAGGACAACATTATGGTTATGGGCCATATGATGATGTTTACTTAAGGGAAGAAAGAATGACGCGTAGACATGGGGAGTTAGGCCGAGAGGTAAGAGATGGCCACCCAAACCGAGATGTAGGTCTCAATTTCATCAAAGTGAGCCTTCTCGTTTTCTAAGGTGAGAGTGATCCCGAAGCCTACCTTGCATGAGAGTTATCTTGTGACAAGATTTTCCAACTTAATGATCTCATTGAAGACAAAAAAGTTGTTATGCTATAGCTCACTTTGAAGGGTATGCTAATACATGGTGGGAGTATGTTAAACGGTTTGGGAATGAGATGATTGGGGGATAACCTCCTCCTTGGTGTCGATTGAAGAACCTTATGCGACAAACGTACTTGCCCGAGACTTATAGGCATGAGCTCCTTGCTAAATTGTATAATTTAAGGTAAGGGAACAAGAGTGTCATGGCTTACTACGATGAATTTCAACAATTAATATTGAAACTTGACCACTGAGGCGAGCAAGTAAGTCATGCCATTATGCGCTTCAAGGTTGGGTTAAACAAAGACACCTCCACTCGCATGACGCTCCACAAATTTGACACCATAGATGGCATCTTCCATGCAGCTTTAGAGGTTGAGAGGGATCTCAAAGATAACTCATTCGTGGCTACCCAACCCGAGGCCACCAAGGTTTTCCAAAAACATCCTCCAAGGTATGAAGGTAAATTGAATTCTACTTCCAATCTCAAGGGATTTCAATGCTTCAAATGCCAAGGGTGGGGGCACAAGGCTAGTGAGTGCCCAAACCGGAGGAACGTGATCCTAAGGGAGGAAAAATTGTACTATCTTGGGGAAGAAGTAGTAATTGAATCAGCTACGGTTGATGGAAAGCCTCAAGATAGAGAGCAAAAAGAGGTTAAAATGCAAGGCGAGGAAGATGTAGAAGATGTGTGGCCGTGTGAAGGAGATTGTGAAGTGCCTTTGTAAAAGAGGTGAGGTTATGAATTTGTGGGAAAATTTCTCTCAAGATGGAGAGGATGATACAAGTACGATCATGATCATGACACTTTTGAGTATTTTTGAAGACTAGTCACTAAAGGGCCCTTTTGTCATTTTGTCTATTAGTGTAATGTAGTATAAATAGAACATTGTAGGGTTTATTTCTTTAGTTGATCATTAATATTGAAGAATACTTCTCTTAAAGTGAGAGAGAGTCCAATTGAAACTAGGGCATAACATAAGGGTGGATTCTCTTGTGTGGTGCTTGGGTGGTGGACGCGTCTCTTGTGTCAATTGTAAGAGTTAGGTATTTGTTGTGTGAAGTTTTAAAGGTCCAAGAGTGGAATATGCTCTTGGATTGTTAAGACTACATCAACACTTGTCTAACTACCTATCTTGTATCTTGTTTTAGTTTCGGCTTCTTGTGTTGCTAATTTAACCTGTTTGTTCTTGTTGCTATTGTAATATTGTGGAGTTTCATCTTGTGTTGCTAAACTTGTTGTTGGCTGGCTGTTTTGGTGTATTAACACCTTGTATCCTCTTCTTTCTTGTTCTAGATTGTGAATCTGGGAGAGGTCCCCATTTGATCCACGATTTGTTGTGATTTATGGACTGTTTTGGGGTGTGATTTCGTGTTCCCTTGTTTGTTTCGTATCAGGTCTAAAAGCAAATATGACAAAGAGCCAGGTCTACTTTGGAGAGGTAAAGACAAACATTCAAAGTGATATTCTGCTAGCACTTGGGTATGAGAAAAGTGAGCTTCCATTTAAGTACTTAGGTGTACTATTATCCACTAAAAAACTTACTGCCCAACAATGTAAACCACTTGTGGAGAAAATCATTGCCAAAATCACTAGTTGGATGGCTAAGAGTCTCACATATGTTGATCGACTATAACTGATCAAATCTATTTTATTTGGGGTACAAGCTTATTGGTCATAACTATTTTTGCTTCCGAAAAAAGTGATCAAATTGATAGAAGCCAGCTGCAGGAGCGACTTATGGTCAGGGGAAGCCAACATTACTAAAAAAGCATTAGTGGCATGGGATAAGGTTTGCCTTCCAAAAAGCGCAGGAGGACTGAACCTTCTGAACTTGCATATATGAAACACTGCTACAATATGTAAATTGCTATGTGCTCTCAATTAGAACAAGGAAAAATTATGGATAACATGGGTTCATCAATACTATATAAAGAGGAAAAATGTTTCACTATGATGATACCAAAGCAGGCCTCTTGGATTATCAGAAAATTATCAATATGAGGAATGCTGGCAGCAACTTGGCAACATACATGATCTTATAAAAAATAAAAAGTTTCAGATAGCTAAAGCTTATAAACAGTTGCGTGGGCCCTCAACAACTGTGCCATGGAGAAGAATATACTGTCACAACATTGCAGAACCAAAGTAAGTATTAATTTTATGGCTTTGTATGCACAAACGACTGCGGAATAAAGGCATGCTATTAAAATAGGTATAAAAGTGGAAGAAGAATATGTATTCTGCCAAAATCATAAGGAAAGCAGCAACCATCTATTTTTTGAATGTAGTATAACTAGCAGGATATGGTTTGCTATACTGAGATGGAAGAAGAGAAATAAAAATTATAAGGAATAGAATGCAGTATGAAAATGGATGAGTAAGCAGTCTGCTAGAAAGAATGCAAAAGGGAGGATCTTAAAAGCCAGTCTAGCTGCAGTGTTATATAACATATGGATCGAAAAATGCTCAGATATTTTAGAAGAAGATTACAACAGATGAAGAATTAATTCGAAAGGTGAAAATTGATTTATGTACTAGAACGAGAGCAAATAGTAGCTTATTTTCATACATATGCTCCCTGTAGTAGAAGGGATTATGTAATTCTGTTTTCTCTTTAGAAGTAAGTGTAGAAGTAGGAAAAAGAATGAGATGCATGGTTATGGCACTCATTGGAGATGTACACTGTTTTTACTTGGTGATTAGTAAAAATTCAGTTAATTGTCAAAAAAAAAAAAAAGAATAACTATCTATATTATCTTTGCATTTTTTTATTTTTATATTTTCAAAAAAAAAAGAAAAAAATAAATACAAGAATATTAATTAAAAAAGAAAAATTAACTAAAGTCCTTGACCCCTTCAAGGTTTTGCGCAAAGAACAAAAAGGAAAAAAAAACTAACTTCCTTATTTGTAGAAATAAATACACGTTTTTATCCTCTTTTTTTTTTACTTCATTTGAATATTAATTATTTAGTTGTGAGTGCTTTTAAATATTTGCTTCTTTTTATCTCCTTTATAGTTATCCAACTTTAGATAAATTTAAAATTTTTGAAATAAAATTATTAGATGTGTATTATCAATTAGTAGTAGTAGTAATAAATATTATTTTTATTATCTTATTGATTTCAAATATTTATCTTCCGTAAAAATAGTAGTATATTTTTGAATTGAATGAGAAGGATTCTTTTAAATTTGAAGGTAAAAATATTTATATGCATTCTAAATTAGTAAAACAATAAGATAATTTCATAAGAAAATATTAAATTATAAAACAAGTTAGTTGAAATTTTTCTTGAAAAATGACACATTTATTAAAAACAAGAATAACTATCTATATTATCTTTGCATGTTTTTTATTTTTATATTTAAAAAGAAAAAAGAAAAAAATATAAGAATATTAATTAAAAAAAAAAATTAACTAAACTCCTTAACCCCTTCAAGGTTTTGCACAAAAACAAAAAGCAAAAAAACTAAATTTCTTATTTGTAGCAATAACTACACGTTTTTATCCTTTTTTTTTTTTTTTTACTTCATTTGAATATTAATTATTTAGTTGTGAGTGCTTCTAAATATTTGCTTCTTTTTATCTCCTTCATAGTTATCCAACTTTAGATAAACTTAAAATTTTTGAAATAAAATTATTAGATGTGTATTATCAATTAGTAGTAGTAGTAATAAATACTATTATTATTATTGTTATTATTATTATTATTATTATTATTATTAATTTCAAATATTTATCTTACGTAAAAGTAGTAGTATATTTTTGAATTGAATGAGAAAGATTCTTTTAAATTCAAAGGTAAAAATAAATATTTATATGCATTCTAAATTAGTAAAACAATAAGATAATTTCATAAGAAAATATTTAAATTATAAAACAAGTTATTTGAATTTTTTCTTGACAAATAACACATTTATTAAAAACAAGAATAACTATCTATATTATCTTGCATGTTTTTTATTTTTATATTTAAAAATAAAAAATAAAAAAATAAATATACGAATATTAATTAAAAAAGAAAAATTCACTAAACTCCTTAACCCCTTCAAGGTTTTGTGCAAAAAAAAAAAGTAAAAAAAACTAAATTCCATATTTGTAGCAATAAATACACATTTTTATCCTTTTTTTTTTTTTACTTCATTTGAATATTAATTGTTTAGTTGTGAGTGCTTCTAAATATTTGCTTCTTTTATCTTCTTTATAGTTATCCAACTTTAGATAAACTTAAAATTTTTGAAATAAAATTATTAGATGTGGATTATCAATTTACATGATTTGTATTATGAGGATGATGATGATGATGATAAAATAATAGAGAAATAGTAGTGCATAGTAATAGTGTATATACCCAAAAAAAAATACGTAGTAATGGTAGTAGTAGTAGTAGTAGTAGTAATAATAATAATAATAATAATAATAATAATAATATAACAATAGTACGTGGCAATAGTAGCAACAATGAGAATAAATAGAAAATAAAAAAACAGTAGTAGTAAGGATAATAAATTTAAAAAACTAGTAATAGGGCATAGTAATTATAATATAATATTAGTAATAAAAATAGCAGAGTTCATTTAGAACTCTTTCACAGCTTTCTTAAGCTTATCCTTCCACGTATTATAATTTCACCTAATCTCTTATTTTTAAAATTGATAACTAAAGTTGTATTCCATTATATGCATGAAAGTTAGAAAAATTGTGAAAACATGTTGATTTCATTAAGTAACTGAATCAAAATTTGTTACCGTAAGATTATATGAATTTGATTATTTGTTAAGGAAAGTAGTGTGTTGAATTGATCAAAATACAAATTTTGGAGATCTTAAATGGAGGTATGACATTAATTCTAAAAGATCCGTGAAAGTAAAATATTCAATGAAATATTGCTATTGAAATTGCCTAATAAGATTTTTTTTTAAGTGGAATCTATTGAAATTTAGTGAATTAAAAAAGTGATAAACACACTATGTACTTGGAACATATCATGAAAATTTTTGTTACTATTATATTATTATGGTTGTTTACAATTAGCATAACATTTATTTTTGTATAGATATAATTATGGAATTTCAAATTTCTATATGTGATGAATTCAAATATCTCATGAATATGAAATGAATATTCGAACATTTTCTTTTAAGATAATATAATTTAACATGCTCAAAGTACTATTAAAAATTAATAAAATGAGTAGGATCGGGAGTAGAGTGATGGACGTTATGAGGGGCAGAGGGGTGTGGTGGATGGGTAGGTGGGATGATGGATGTAGGTGGTGTTTGGGAGTGCAAGTAGGAATTTTTTTTTTTAAAACAAAATTAAGAATTTAAATATTTTTTGGGGGTTGGGATCAGTGTAGGGTGGGGGGAAGGTAAGAAGAAAATGGTTAAAAAAAATCAAAAAAAAATTATGTGGGTGGTGGGGGGGGTGGTTGAGGGTAGGAGGAGGAGGTGTTGGATAGCCGATCGGGATGGATAGTGGGAATTAGGGGTAAAGTAAAAAAGTTGGTTAAAGAATAAACATAAAATTATTCTTTATTTTTCTTTTTTGGCTAGGGGAGGATAAGATTGGAGGTGGGGTAAGAAACTTTTTTTAATAAAAAAATTTTAAAAGTTAAAAAAATAAAATTGGGGATGATGGAGTAGGCAAATGTGAGTGATGGGGTGAGGTTTGGTATGGTGGCTGATTTTGAAAGTAGCATGAGAGATTTTAATTGACTTAATTTAGAAGATATAATATTAATCATAAATAAAATATTTAAAGATATCAATGACGAAATCAAACAATAAAAAAAATTATAAACAATAAGTATGAAAATTTAAAGAAAAATAATAAATTGTATGTGCTTAATTTTTGAATTAAGATTTGTGATATTTAAATTATGAATTAGAAGTTTTGTAATTCACACAATTAATTACTTTTAGTATTTGAAATGAAATCGAAAGGTAATTTTTTTTAAAAAAATGTAGTTAGTAGTTAATTTTGAATTGATGGATTAAAAAATCAGAAATTAGAAATGAAAATTAAGGAATATAATTATATGTCTTAATTTATTAAAAATATAAAGGTAAAAATTCAAAAATAAAATTAATAATTATTTGATATCTAATATTTTATTATTTTAAAAAATCAATTAATGGAATATGATTGAAAAAACTACTAATATTATTCTTTTCATATAAAAACATCTAAAATAATTAAAATTGTGATTAATTATCATGTTTCAGTTGTAACTTTATATTCACAATTGTTTTTAATATTTCACTGTGTCTTGAAATATGTTAATATGATGTAATAAAATATAATTAAATTTATAATTTCAAATTGAATAAGTTAATATATTTTAATAAATATTTTTAAAAAATATCTCGCGCATTGTACGGGTACCTATGCTAGTTATATATAAATAGATAAAAGTTGCTGGTGCACACCTTTTTCTACGAAAAAATATATTTTTAACAATGAAAAATAGGCTTTAGCTACGAAAATTGCACTTGAACATATATAAATTTCAATCTTCATTTTATTTCATATTTTTGACATTTTAAAAGCTAGGAAGCTCTGTTTTTTGCGATTCTCGATCCATTTTTCTCATATAATCAGTTACTATGTGATTTTACCTTTACTTTTTTCATTTTCAAGAATATCTATTTTGTTTTTCATGATTCCTAACCAAAGTTAAGATTTCAAATTTATTCCACCATTTTCACCATTTCTAGGGCTTGAGAGAGCACGAATTTGAGCGTTTTCAAAGGAGTTTTTGAGACTTCTTTTGTGGGTATGTTTCTAAACCTTGTATTTATCATTTTCCTGCTGATTTCATTGCAAATTCATCTTCAAATCTTTGATTTTAAATTCAATTTTGGGATTTTTATTGAGAAGCTTAAAAATGGTTTTTAGACCTAGTTTTTAACTCATTTTTGTGTGAGTTTTTAACTATAGGCTCCTAATGTTATGCAGAACGTATTTCTAAAATAAAGTTTTAGTTTTAACCTTTTTTCTTTGGTTAATGTTTGAACTATTTCTAGACCCAGATAAAATATAATTGATATGGATATCATTGGACACCTTTTGACTTATGGATGTCATGTTTGATTAGATTGGATGCATTTGGTGTTGATTCATAGGAGTAGAGCTTTAGGTTGATGCTTTGAACTGTGTTTTGAGGAAAATAAAATGTGCGGCCGCACATCATTATATGCGGATATACATGTGTCTACATGTGGACCTGACATTCTGAAATAGTGTCACTTTTCATGAACCACTGCTTCTTTTCTGAAGCAATACCTTTTGTTTAAAAATACTTAATGTTTTCTCAAGTATATATATGAAATTTTGAAGTTAAAATCACTCTTTTCCTTGAAAATCTCAAGTGTGATTTACTACCTTGAGTGAGTTCAGAATTTGACAGAATTTGAGGTGCCACCTTTATATTGATGTGCTTCATTTTATCTAGGATGATATATTCTATATAATCTTGGATACTTGAGGGAAATAATCTTCTTAAGGACAAATCATGAATTCAGTAGACTTGAATTTTTCTATCTCCATCTTTTTCTTATTGGGTTTTCTATTTTTCAGAAAATACTTTAAACTTCCTTCTATTGTTCTTAAGAGTTTTGAACTTGTTGTCGAAGTTCATGTTGTGAATATAATTTTTATTTACTCAAAAAATAATAAATACTTTTCTGCATACTTATTCTGGTTGATCCACACAATCCTCTATTCTCATGAAATAATACATACTAACTAACATCTAACAAGGCGCTACATCATAGACATATTGAGAACGGAGATGATTGTACCCATATAAAAATGGTAGTAATGGAATGCCATTTCCTGAGGTTTATTTAAAAAGTCTCTATTTCTTGAAAATCAAAGCCCAAAGATCTATGAATTAGCACATGATTGGCTCTCATCTTTTATGAATTAGCCCATAATTGACTATCAAATCAGACAAACGCCCTACATTTTTTTAATCTCTAGATAAAGAGTTGTCAATGAGCCTTTGAAGATTTGAAGGTTGCCTATATGTGTCATAGGGAATTTAAAGCGAACTCTTCTAAGCTAAAGATGAAAGAATGATTGTTGTGTCTTTGATCCATAAAAAAGAATCTTATATCCATACCTTTATCTACTAGTCATGACTCGCTATTTTCAAAGATGGAGGACCGGCTAATGAAGATATTATACCCAGAATGTGCACTATATGCCAAGTTATGTTACTTCAGAATATTGGATTCCACAGCTCCAAGAATTACAACATTCTATTAGTATGAGATGAAAAGAGAAAAGAAGAAAGACAAAATCAAGTGTCATATATGTGAATATGCTTCAAGAATGAACAATTACATCTAACACGACAAATCTCAGTTGGGAGATCTAATAGTTCTAAATTTCTCTCAATATAGGTCATTAAGCATCATAAAATGATCAAACACAAGTAGGAAAGCAAAAATATTCAGGTGAAATCAGTATTTACTTCAATATGATTAAAAAATAGTAAGAATAACAATAATTCCGTAGAAAGCAGGCCTCTTATTAAAATATGCATTAATATATTATTATGACACTATAACCTAAAACTGCAGATGCTACATATTTTCACCCTCCTATTGCTCCTTTTTCATTTCTTAGGTATGGATAATCAAGAGAAAATTTCTTTGTTTTTTTCTTTTATTTTTCAAGATCGTTCAATATCAAAACATCTCAAGTTAAATTTATTATTTTTGCAAATACATAGAGTCATTAATCAAGTCATGTCTGCAAGAAAACTTATTTGTAATCTCAAAATTTCAGAAAAAATACCAAATTATGTTAAGCACGCCTTATCAAAACCAATCAACAACACTTGAGCTTGCTTAGGAAGGGAAGTGCACAACCGAAACTTATATCCCTTGGAATACAATTCATGTTTACATTTTTATTGCTACCAACATATCCATGCACTATATTCGTTCACAGACGTCTAAGCAATTCACACTCATCACCCAGCAGATTGAACAGATGTTTTTGACGTGTTCCTATATATCGAAGAAAATGAAACAACATAAATATGATATAGTTATGCAACAGATAAGAAAACATGCAATGAAGAACACCCATCACAATTAAAACATGCAATAAAGAGCACTAATTGTTTTGTTGAATCTAAGCTTAAAGATTGATTCTTTATTTTATACTTTCTTCAATATTAGTTTTCCTAGTATGTTTTATTATGAAAATTTTCAATTGATAATGAACCGAATTTCAAAAAGAAACTGGAACTAGAACTAAGAAACTTTAGTAATCAAATCTTGGTGAACAATTTAATGGAAATTAATTGCACATATATATAAAATATCATCTTCAAAAAACTAGAGAAAGCGATTGATGATTTCTGAATAAAATTGGTCTCTCTCCAGTAATCAAGATGAATATCACATGGGAGCGTAGTGCTATATGAGTGTGATAAAAAAATTATTTTATAATCATTTTCTTGAAAATATGATCTCGATCATGCTATTCACAAACAATGTCACTTTGAAATTCATTATTCCATAATAGATCTAATATAATGGTTGCGTAATATTCTTAGGATAAAAAGTAATCACCTTCCAATACAGAATAACTTTATATTCAAGTCTATATTGACTGAGAAAATTTATTAAAACTTGTAATAGAGAAAAATATAAAAGATTTTTGTTTTTGGGTGTACTCCATGAATTTTCCATACTTTTTAAGATGGTTCAAAAGGAAAGAGAGAATTCCTAACAGGACATCCAAATTGACAACTGGTAGGGCCGTAGACGTCACATAATTTGAGAGTTCTTGGTGAAATTAGAAGGAACTAGATTAAATGATTATTGACCATTAATATATGAGTAAGGTTTGTTGCAAAACTTTAAAGAATTTATCATAAAATGGTAAATCATTAAACAGTGACATAAATTTGAAGAATGATAAAAATACTAACCTTGTTTTATTACAATAAGTGAATCAAGGAAATTGAATCTTCTAAATCTTGATATCGCTCTTTAGTTGTTTCTTCTCAGAGATGGATAGAAAACAAAAAGATGTAATGTGATGTCCGACTCAGGGACCAATTATATATAATACATTTAAGTGCCTTTTCAGGAAAAGTGTCTTTTCAATTGAAAAGGTGTCTTTTCAGGAAAGGTGTCTTTTCTGGAAAGGTGCCTTTTGTTTAAGTTCCCATCAAACTTTAGAAAAGGTCCATGAATTTTCCATAATTCCAACTATACTCATACTAATAGATATTTTTGTTTTAAAATCCAAAAATTTTAATACGTTATTAGATCATAAATTGGTCTTCTTTATAGATAACACATCTATGTATAATATATTTATTATGAGATTCCACAAATTAGAAATTACTAACAATTTCTCACTTGAACCACATATATTTCTGAATAATCATACATAGATAAAACTTTAGTGCGCACAAACTTTTGCTATCTTGATTCAAAATTTTTAAAATGATCTGGTCCATTGATACTACCAATGTAGGATCAAAGCGGCCTTCGTAACATATTTTCAAAACTAAACCTATCAATGATCACAAAAATAAGCAATATCAATGACATAGATCATATACAAAAATTACATGTAAAATGATCTAAGTCATGCCTATTCCCAAATGGTCCTACTTTATGACTTTAATAGTTCAAAATCACTTTCTTATACTTTATGCAAAATTGCAATAGAAAGTCAATATCTTTATTTTTCATAATTATCAATAAATACATAAAATTAGTAGATTTCATAAAACTTGAGTTTGTACAGAAAATAAACTTTAACATGTCAATAGCATAAATAAAATTAAAAACTCCTACTAAAATGGCTCATCATAAAATTTGACAAAACCCATATGAGCCACATACCTGTGAAATATTTTAGGTGGCAAATCTTTTGTGAGCGGATTTGCAATCATCAAGTTTGTACTAATATGCTTTATCGACACAAGATGACTCTAAACCCTTTCTTTCACAATCAAATACTTAATGTCTATATGCTTTGACTTTGATGAACTTTGGTTGTTCTTTGAATATAACTCAGCGGACTTATTATCACAATAAATTTTCAATGATTTTTTATACTACCGACTATTTGTATTTCAGTGATAAAATTTCTAAGTCATATTCCCTGATTTGATGCTTCTTAGCAGGCCACAAATTCGGCTTTCATTATAGAAGAATCTATTAATGTTTGTTTCACACTTTTCCAAGAAACAACTCCTCCAGTCATCATGAAAACAAAACCTCCAGTCATCATGAAAACATAACCTGATGTAGATTTCCTACTATCAAGACATCCAACAAAATTGGAATCAAAATATCCTACGATATCTAAATGATCTGACCTCCGATAAGTGAGCATGCAATCTTTAGTTCTTTGAAGATACCTCATAATTCGTTTTGCAGCTTTCCAATGATCTATTTTCGGATTACTTAAATATCGTCCCAACTTTCTCACTATGTACGCAATATCTGAACGCATACAAATGTGTGCATACATGAGACTTCCCACTGCTGATGCATATGAAATTTTATCCATCTCTTTCTTCTCTATGTCCAAATATGAATATTGGCGTAAACTAAACTTATCACCTTTTGCCATGGGTGTATCTCCTGGTGCACAATTTTACATGCTAAATCTACTTAGCACCTTATCAATATAAGTCTTTTGCGACAACCCAAGAACGTTTCTAGTGCAATCTCTATGGATCTCTATAACTAGAATAAAGGATGCCTCACCAAGATCTTTCATTTCAAATTTACTTGACAAAAATTTCTTGGTTTCATGCAATAAACCTACATCATTGCTTGCCAGTAGAATGTTATCTACATTAGCACAAGGATAACAAATTTGATCCCACTGAACTTGAGATATATGCATTGATCAACGATGTTATCTTTAAAACTAAAAGAGGTTATCTCCTGATCAAACTTTCGCTACCATTGGTGGAATGCATGTTTTAAACCATATATAGACTTTTTAAGTTTACATACAAGGTACTTTGAATCTTGAGACTCAAAGGTTTCTGGTTGCACAAAGTATATTGTTTCTTTAATTTCTCCATTGAGAAATGCAGTCTTTACGTCCATTTGATACAACTCTAAATCATAATAAGCTACAAGTTCCATGATGATTCTAAAGGAGTCTTTCAATGAAATTGGTGAAAACGTTTGTTTAAAATCTATGCCTTTCTTTTGAGTGAATACCGTAGCAACTAGGCGTGCTTTATATCTTTCGATGTTACCCTTTGAATCACGCTTGATTTTAAAAATCCACTTAAAATCAATCGGTTTCAATCCTTGTGGTAACTTAACAAAATTCCAAACACTATTGTCTTTCATAGACTTCAACTCATCTTGCATGGCTTTGACCCATTTTGCATAATTTTAACCGGATTTTGCTTTACTAAGGGTTATAGGATCATCTTCCAATCCTATGTCAAAATCATGTTCTTAAAGATAAACAACATAATCATCTGAAATTGCATTTCTCCTTTCTCTACTAGATCTTCTTTTAGGCACTTCAACTTGAGGTTGTTGATCGTGAGGTAATATCATTGTATTTTCTCCATAATCCTTATTTATAGGTTGAAACACATTTGGTAAAGTAATCTGATCATTTTTACTAGAATCGATATTTTTAAATTTCTCTTTGAACATAATTTGTTTGTTTTGATTACTCACACTATAATCAACATCCTCAATAAATTTGGTATTTTTTGTCTTGAAAAAAAATTTATTCGAGGAGTCGTAAAACTTAAAACCTCTCGATTGTTCTAAGTAACCCACAAAGTAGCAACTAACAGTTCTTGATTTCAGCTTCTTTTCATTAGGCTTGTAAGGTCTTGCTTCAGCTGGACATCCCCATACATGCAAGTGCCTAATAGTAGGCTTCTTACCAGTTCACAACTCGTATAGAGTTTTAGCTACTGCTTTTCTAGGAACTCTGTTTAGTATATAAATTGTTGTCTTTAATGCTTCTCCCTAAAGTGACTCGAGTAAAGAAGAATGACTAGTCATACTTCTTACCATATCCTTAAGAGTTCGAGTTCGTCTCTCAGCTACACCATTTTTACTTGGAGTCCTCGACATAGTGTATTGAGGTACAATCCTACACTCTGTTAAATACTTTGTAAAAAGTCCTGGACATTGTTTACCTAATCCATCATATCTACTGTAATATTTTCCTCCATGGTCAAATTTGACAACCTTAATTTTCTTGCCTAATTGAGTTTCAATTTCAACCTTGAAAATTTTAAAAACATCCAAAGATTGTGAATTCTCATGAATTAAATAGAGATATTCATAATGAGAGTAGTCATCTATAAAGTTAATGAAATATTGTTGACCACTCCATGAAGTCGTAGGAAGCGTACCATAAATGTTTGTATGTATCAACTCTAACGATTCTTTACTCCTTTTAGCACATCTTTTCCTTATATTCATTTGTTTTCCCTTAATACATTCTATACAATTTCGAAATTAGATAAATCAAGGGAATTAAGAATTTCTTCTGACACAAGCCTTTGAACTCTTTATTTAGAAATATGACCCAATCATTTATCTCATAATATTGATGAATTCTTATTTGTTAGTCTGTGCTTGGTACCAAAATTACTTGGATGCAGGTTCTTGTTACTGCATGAGGCTTGTCTATTTAATTTGTATAAATTATCAATTAAAGTATCAGTTCCAACAATATTAAAATTTAGAGAAATACTACAAATTTCATTTCTAATAGAACAATTGTATCCAGATATGTCCAAACAAAAAAAAAATTCTGTCTAAAAGAAGGGACAATAAATATTTCCTCTAATTCCAAATAAAATCCAGTATTTAATGGAATTCTAAATACATCAATAGTCTCCACAGCTGCTATATTATTGTTGCCTACATAGATGTATCTTTTAGCATCAATCGACGCTCGGTTCCTTAGGCAATCCTACATAGTAGCACTTACGTGAGTAGTTGAACTCGTATCTATCCACCAAGTGCCACTAGGTACCACAACCAAATTAACTTCTAAACAAACAAAGTTGAGAAGTTTACCTTTCTTTTCATGCTATCCAACGTACTTGGAATATTCTTTCTTTATATGACTAATTTTCTTACAAAAGAAACAAGTCTTTGGATTCTTGGACTTTGATGTTTCTTCATCTGCAGTTTCCTTAGTCTTACTTCTTTTTCACTCATTCGAAGCGATTTTAGTACCAGAGGTATATGCCAAATGAGCACTTTCAATCTTCTCTTATTTCAGTCTATCCTCTTCTTGCACACATTAAGATATAAGCTCATTCAAAGTTTATTTCTCCTTTTGAGTATTATATGAAACTTTGAATTGGCTGAATTGAGTTGAAAGAGAGATTAAAATTAGATGCACAAGTATGTCGTCAGACAATTCAAGCTTAAAGGCCCTGAGTTTGTCACAAGATTAGACATTTCCATAATGTACTCCCTTATGTTTCCTTTTCCCTTATATCGCATTGAAACTATCTTATTAAGAATAGTACTTATTTTAACTTTTTTGTTAGCTATGAATTGGTCTGCGATCTTTTTTAATAAACCTTTGGCATCTTTGTTCTCTATTATACCGCGTCTTAAGAATTCCGAAATTGAGTGTTGCATCATCATCAAGCTCATGCGATTTGATCGCTCTCATTTCTCGTATGCAGACTTTTGTTCATTTTAACTAGTTTCATTCAAGTCCGCGGGGTGATCAAATCTCAATCCATAATCAAGATCCATGCAACCAAGAACAATCATAATATGCTCTTTTTATTTCTTGAAGTTTGTGCCGTCAAGCACAGGAATGTTATTCATATTGGCAGATATAGAAGACACTATAAGATAAATAAATAATGATCACAATTAACCATCAAATAAATCATATATATATGTGAAGATAATCAAATTAAATAAAAATAAAAGAAAATATAACTAACAAACTCAAAGTTGCATATTTATCAAACACATATACACAAAAGTGTCTATCTCAAGATATCTAACACAACATTAGTCTTTGGACAAAAATAATAACTTTTAAATGGTACTCTTATACATAGTTCATGAACATTGATTACTAAAACGACCTAACAATATGCCTTTCTTTGAATCGACACATTATCAACATGTATTACAAATGTATCACATGTTCATAACTATTCATAAACTGGCCAAAATAATCTCCTTTGGGATAATTATTTTTCATAGATAAAAAACATGTATATATGTTCAAAGTAAATTAAATCTAAACAATAGAAGTTACTTTGGCAACATATTGATTCAATCTACTCACCTGAACAAGAAGTATAAATAATTAAAAAAATAAAAAATTAACTTAACAGAAGTTGACAAAATCTATCTAAAAATTTCTTGATCTCCAAATCCCTCGTTTAATACTTGTTCCATAATAAAGATAAGAAAAAACGAAAACAAACTACCCCACAATCTCAAAATTTGAAACAAGCAATTCAATCACTATAATAAAATTTAATTCATAAATGTTGCAACAAATGGAGAATATAAAACTCCAACTTTTATCAAATTTAAGTTGGGACCATGTCAGCTGAATGTCAATTTTATAACCATAGAAATGTTTTCATCTCTTTATAAAGAAAAATGAAATAACAAATAAGGAACCAAATAAAGTTCATGACTAACAATAGGTTTCTAACCGAAAAATTAAAACTCTGCATTATAGTTCATCTCTTAGAATAACAATAACATAAACTTTCAATTTTGCAGAACGCCATATTTTCGTAATGCTGAAAATCATATCTAATGATCTAATAAGACTGTGATCTGATACTATTTGTTGGAAAACTATAAAGAATTTACCACAAAATCACAAGTAAATCATTAAACAATGACATAAATATAGAAGAATGATAGAAACACTAAACTTGTTCCATTACAATAAGTGAATCAAAGAGATTGAATCTTCTAAGTTTTGATACCGCTCTTTAGTTGTTTCTTCTCAAAAATGGACAGAAAAGAAAAGATGAGCTATCTAACTTAGAGACCGATTATATATAATACATTTAAGTGCCTTTTCAGTTGAAAAGGTGCCTTTCCCAGAAGGGTGCCTTTTCTATAAGTTTCCATCAAACTTTAAAAAAGGTCCATGAATTTTCCATAATTCCAATTAAATCCGCACTAATAGATATTTACTTTTAGACCCAAAAACTTTAATATGTTATTAGATCATAAATTAGGTTTCTTTATTGATAGCCTATCTATGTATAGTATATTAATATGTGAGTCCATAAAATAGAAATTACTAACAATCTTAGTTACCTTGGCTGAAAAATACTTGAAGAAAATGTAGCACTCGATTAAGGTTAAGGAAAAAAGGTGTTTAGACATTGCATGATGGCTTCAAGTTGAGCTTCATTATCTACTCTTGTTTGGAAAAGAGATCAGTTACATGACAAGATATGAAGAATGGATATTGTCGCATCATTTTTTTATCAGATCCTAAGTTGAGAAGTCTTATGAGGTAGCAAGTACACCGTAAAATTAGTTGAGGTGAGAACAAGTTGGCCTAGACACCATAGTTAAAGAGGTTGAGATGTCTTTGGCAGTTCTTAAGTCAATCTTACTACTTCATGAGATTTTAAGAGACTGTACTGAAGGACCTTAAAAGGTTAAGCTTGCCATTTAGGTAGATCCTTCTGTTTTCTTTATGCTAATAAGGTCTTGTTATTTCTTTACAAGTGACTAACAGGAAGTGAGGTGAGAATAGAGAAGGCATCAGTGTAAGAACTTTCATATGAAGTTTGATAGCTTAAATTAGAAAAGACTGTTAACCTTTGTTGAATTCAATGGGAACTGAACTGTGATCTTCTTTTCCTTTTACCAACTTATAAGTCTCCCTCCAATCCACCTTAGTTAATATGTTATAGTCAATAACTTATTCCCCATTTCTTAAAAATTATTACTCCTATTTTCCTTTCAATTAAATCTTGAATTTATGAAGCTTCCTCAATCATATGTATTCTGCTCCAGGACATGTCACATTAAAAATAATCTAAGACAAATCACTTACCCGAATAAACATATTCATCTGCTTAAGCCTAAAGGTTATTTCAAGCCACAATGGTCAATGTTCCTAATATGACTGCGAGGAATCTGAACCTTTAGAAGTTTAACAAAGAGACTGGCCATGCACTTCATAGGCTTCATCTTTTATATTCAACAATGTTACTAGTCTCCTAATAGAACCATTATTCCCTGAGATGGATCATATCATAACCTTTGTCTCCTCTATATCTCAATTTGGATTTATCTTCATAATATCTATAAAAAAGTTCAAGAATTCAATCTAATATATTGCACAACACAAGAAGGACAAATTTTATTGTTGCAATATCACCACCATTTGTATTATAGCTTCTATGGATACCTCATTTATGTAGATGTAAGTCTATTGCTTCAAACCTAAACTTCACACTCTTGATGACTAAATCCATCAATGTATCATTACCTTACAGGTAATGCTAGATGCTCACAACCACATTCAAATGGTCGTGGTACGCTTTGAACTGTACACTGCAAAAGTATTGAGTCCTTTTTTTGACCACTACAAAGGCAAAACAACTTCCTGGAGAGATTTTTCTCCTCCTTATCAAAAGAAGAGAATTTTCTTCCAAATCTCTTTTTGATTCAGATAGCAACAAGAAAATTGGGAGGAAGCAATCACTATCATTGAACAATTCTTTAATACCTTTTGAAATGTTTGTATCAGAAGTTATTCAACACAACTCGCTCCCTCACAGTTATTTTTTCCACTCCTTTTTTTTCTTACTTAGCAATGGAGTTCAGATTAAATTAGAAACCCACCTCACTCTTCTCACGTTATTAATATTAAATTAGTCGAGACTTAAATATATAATTTATTCGTAAAGCATTTTTTAAAACCCAATTCACATAGACAACAACCAGGGCGGCTCAACATATATGGTGGCCTAAATCGAAATTTTAAAATGAGGCTTTGGATTTTTTTTACAAATCTATATTTATAGCTTTTTGAGGTGTAAAATTATAAATAAAACTGTTTTGTAATTGATTTATCCAAAGAAATCCCTTTTCAATTAACAGCATGCTTAATTCATTTGATATCTCTTGCAATATTCTTTTTAAGTTTAAGTAATATTTTTGAAATTTCATTTTTAAAAAACTTCTTTCAGCCAAGACAATTATATAGGATCAAGAAAAATATGCGTTCGTTAAATAATAAAATCTTTTTGGTTGATTCAAATACATCTTACCTTTCAACTTCTTCGATTCCATTGTAATCGTTGCTTTAATTCTTTTTGTCTCCATTAATTAAAATAATAAATAGAAGGTAAGGTTTTCTGAGTTACCTCTATTTATTAGATGTTCTTCTTAAGATTTGAGAGTATTAAAAGAAATTTTTTTAATGTTAATTGTCAACTTTAATCTTGAATTTCTAAAGTGATATTTCTATTTGAGCTTAAGACCATGTGGTGAAGAAAATATTAAGAAATATTTAATATTTTCTAAAAAAAAAATCTTAAAAAACTACAAACCTATAATGCTTTAAAGAAAATGAGACCTCCAAAAATTGGAGGCCTAAAACACTTGCTTCGGTCGCTTCACTTTGAAGCCGGACCTGACAACAACCGTGCAGACCGTCCTAACCCACTAGTTGGCTAGTTTACATATCTTCTCATTTCAATTACCATCTATATCTATATACTATCTATTTATTGCTATTTATATATAATAACAAAGGCAAAGACACCATGTGTCAGCACCACAAACAAAGAATATTAAAAATTAAGAATCTATATATATACATAATAGGAGAGGCAAAAACAGCCACGTGTAAGCACCACAAAAATCAGTATTAAATAAAAATAAATAATTAAAATAAATAAATAATCTGTTTAAAAATAAGAGTTCAGTTTTTTAAAATAAAAATTGTGAATTTAAAATCAACCAATAACCGTTATTTTACTATGAGAAAACCTCTCTTCCGTTCTTTCACAAAAAAAAAAACGTCGCTTTAGTTCATAAGCAAGACACTCCTTTGATTTTCAAAAAAAATGAATTTTCTTTCCACAATTTCTTTTTCGATCACTGAAAATTCATTAGGTTTTTCCTAACAAATTAATTTTGTGGTCCAATTTCTACTTTTTTAGCAAAGCAAAATTTGATTTCATATCAGAAGAGGAAGATGGGTTTTATGTCAATCTGATGGGATTTTTATGGACTAAAGTAGTGGCTATAGATACGAGTTGTGCACCATGAAAATTTGAGAAATTGCTTTCCAGAAAACGTATCTGCCAGGTATTTACAAGTATTTAGACACTCATTTTATTCCTTTTCTTTGTATAGATAGATTTTTTCTTCTTATCCAAGTGCTCCATTAATGGTCTATGCCAATAAGTTGTTGCCAAAGATAATATGCAGTATAAAATGCTCGTGAGATTTAGAAAGGATGCAATTCCTTAGATTTCTCTATTTGTAGTTCAAAGTTTTGGGAAAAAAAAATATCCTTACTTTTATGTGTGTCGATCCTGTTGCCACCGCAAACGACTTCTTCTCCGCGTGGCTCTGAAGGATGAAGAGGCAACGGAGTGGGTGGGGGAGATTTACCTGAGAAATTGAAGGTGCAAAGAGGAAATACGAGATAGGAATTGGAATTGATTTAGAGGAGGGCGAAAAGGGCGAGGGTTAGAGAAGAAAAGGGAAGAAAGTGAAGAAGCCATTGATTTATTGTTGTTGTTAGGTTGAGAGGTAGAATCGAAATGTTTCATATGTGTTGATGATGATTTTGTCCATACGTAGATGCTATGATTTTGCATAATACTACTAATTTTGCCTGTCTTGTGTAAAATTTAAAACATAAAACTCTGCTGATTTTATCGGGAAAATCCAATGGAGCTGCATTTTGAATTTTATACTTTACCCGTCTATTCCGACAATTGTAAAAATTTTCTGCCATATATATATATATATATATATATATATAAATTGTCGACAAAAATCAGTAAGTCCTATTCGTCAATTTTATTTACTGTCTCTTGCAGATTAAAAGGCTTTTGGGTTGATCATCAATTATTCATTTATAATTTTTTCTTTTAATTCTTTTACAGTTTATTAGTTTTCTATGAGTGCCCCAAATTATAATTCGATCAAAGAGTTGAGAATGGATGGATGGCCAACTTTATCCATTCATGGTGATAAAAGCCAGGATGAGAGAGATTGGGTGCCGACTGATTTTAAAAGTGGCAGAAGTCCTATAATGATTTCCACTGATGTTGCTGCACGTGGTCTTGGTAGGACCAATCATGTTAAGGATTAGGATTTTCTTTAGTCTGTCCATTTAGGTCTTTCATACTAGCGGGTAACGATTCTTCGGCTGCTGTCAACTTTCATGAGTAAATAATTTATGGTTTGGGACGATACCTAAGGACACGTTAAAGAAGTCATGGGTGATCATTGGTCCGATACTTCGGACACATAATAACAGTATGTTTCCATCCTGAGCAAGAGCAATATAAGATTTATGGGGAATTTCGATAATAGAACCATTAGTAGAATTATAATAGAACTTCGGCAGGAGCTTAATTAAACATTTCACACTTTAGGTCCCTTTTTTCATTTAAATGCCACTATTTAAAAAAATATTAATTTTAACTAAAATTTGATAGTTTTTTGTTTTTAGCTGGTGTTTGAACGCAAACAACTATCTCTTAAATTGTCCATAGTTTCAGGTGATAAGTTTTATCTTTTGATAAGATTTAAAGGCAGAAGTTTGATAGTGATTCCTTTGAAACTTATTATATGACCAACTTTTGAGCTATCTCAAAAAAAAGATGTTCAAATTGGAAATAAAAGTTTTCACACTTCTTAAAGGTGATAATTCTTTTTTATCTTCTGTATTGGATAGTTTAGTAACATGTCATGAACTTCTTCTTTTTTTGTTTAAGTGGGTGGGGGTGGGGGCTGCATTGGAAGTTTGGTCACATGAAAATGAGAGGTCGGACACTTAATTTGAAGCGTGAAAGTGTGCTTTTAGATAGATGTGATATAGATTCATCAGGAGTAGTTTGTAAAGGTTGCATGGAGAGAGAGTCCTATTCTCAGTAGTGGTAAACAACCTTTGAAGTTTGCCATACAATAACCAGTGGTGTTCAATGTCTGTTGCGCATAGAACCAAGCCAGAAATTTGTAGGTTGCTCTTTTTATCATCTTATCCATATTAAAATAGGTGCATTCGGAAGCAAAATACTTTTCATTAAGCATTTGAATATCTTGGAATAAACTATAATTCCTTTAAAATTAATATAAAGGCCAAACCCATCGATAGGACCTCAAACTTGTCCCGAAAATTCACTTAGACCCCTCCCGAAAATTCACTTAGACCCCTAAACTAAGGCATGTACCTATCAAACCCCTAAATCTCCCGAATTTTATTCCAATTGAACATTTTTTGCCTAATCAGCAACAGGTATAAAGTATGTGTAATACACTCGCCTGACGTGGTAAAATTTGTCAATTAGAAAAAACACGTGACAAAAAAAATAATACGTGGAATTACTGATTTTTTTATATTTTTCTATTTACTTATCTATTTAACAATAATCTCAATTAAAAAAAAAAAAGATAAAAAACACCCCAGCACCCACCCAGTCGTCTTCTTCACCCCACCCCTCCCCCATCGTCTTTACACACACACACATCAATTTCATTAACAACATCAATAATACACACATACACAGTAACTCCATTAACAACATCAGCAATACATACACATACAACAACTCCATTAACAACATCAGCAACACACACACAGAGCAACTTCATTAACAACATCATCAACACACACACAGAGCAACTCCATTAACAACATCAGCAACACACACAGAGTCGTCTCCTTCACACATCCCTCCCCCCGTCGTCTGCACACATACGCACAGAGTCAGCAATACACACATAATTATTGTTAAATCAACAACTCCATTAATAAATGAAAAGAAGATTTCTTTAACTGATTTTGTAAAAATAGAAAGAAATTTTTCTCACATCCTCTCCAATTTGCTCTATTGATTTTCAATGTTCTTTTTTTTTAATTTAATCTGATGAAATTCCTTTGGTTGTTCATTCCCAATCTCTTTATGTGTGTATATATATAAGATGACGTTACGGGGGGTGGAGTGTGTGATGACGACAAGAATGAAGGAGGGTGTGAAGACAATGAGAAGGGTGTGTGTGTAGAAGACGATACGAGAGAAGGGGGTTGTGTAAAGAAGACGCTGAAAAGAGGGGTGTGAAGAAAGACTTTGAAATGAAGGGTAAGGAGGGTTGTGTGAAGAAGGGGGGAGGGGTGTTGTGTGAAGAAGACGCTGAAGAGGGGGGGTTTCCTTTTTTTAAAAAAAATTAAGAAATTAGGATAATTTAAAATTATATTAATAAAATAATTTAAATATAATTTTTTTTAATTAAAAAAAAGTAAAATATTATTTTTTTCTTCAATTCACGCGTCCAAGGAGAGTGTGTTACACTCTCCTTGCCAAATCAGCATTTTGTGTCAGATTGATATCAATTTTAGCACTTAAGGGGTCTGATAGGTACAAGCCTTAGTTTAAGGGCCTAAGTGAATATGAGGTCACATCTTGACATTGAAGATGTGAAATTACATTAGTAAACAATTAAGGATATGACATTAAAACTGACTTTTCTATCAAGGTGTTATTATATAATCTAAGATTCAAGTGTGTCTTCAAAAAGATAGTCATTTGGGAGAAACAAATATAAATTTGCAATTATTGAAACAATTGTAGAAATAAGTCTAAATTTGTCAATTTTGCAATCTCAGTTGGTATATCAAATGGGTAGAAACTATTTTTATGAAGAAAGAGTCTTAACAAAGTTAACTGGACAACGAAAAAGATTTCAACAAGGTTGAAATTAAGTGAGGTCCACTATCCTCCTTTTTCACACCATTTCTCAATAATAAATAACAAGAAATTTCATCAAGCAACAAATTTAACAAAAATAGTTTTTATTATTTCAAATTCTGAATTCCAAATATAGCTAACATCAATTTGATTTTTCTCATATAAGTATGACTGTTGACATATGTTTTATGTTTTGTCAGGTTCAATTTTGGTGAAGGGAAATGTTGAAAGAATTTCTCCATCATTCCTATCTTGCCACAAACTTATGAAACATAAATAGATGTCTGAGTGGATAAAATTGATGTTCAATATGAATTTTTAAGAAAATATATTTAATTTTTTGTGGTTCAGCTTCTTTCATGTTATAATAGTGTTTTGTTAGTATAACTTTATAATGTTTTAGCAAATATTTAAGATGATCAGAACTTGAAGACAAGATTCTTTCAATTACCTCAGCTCTTTTTTTCATTTTGAAATAATCCGTGCAACGCGCGGGTACGTATATTAATTTTATATAATAAGAAAGGCAAAAACGCCACGTGTCAGCATCACAAACAAAGAGTATTAAAAATTAAAATAACTTTTTAAAAAACATTAACTGCCATTATTAAAAATTAAAATAAGTTTTTAAAAATAATTGTTAATTCACTAAAAAAATAAATTAAAAATAAATTCATAAAAAACACTGTGAATTCACAAAAAGCTACCAAATTAGATAATTACTATGTAAATAAACTGCCACACAAAATCAGTTACAGCCACTTCCAAAATCTTCTATATCAATACATATCTATATGACCGGTTATGAGTCATTTTAATTTCTTCTCCTAGTGAAAACAAACTGTCTCATCTTTTTCTTTCTCTTGACGAAACTCTTCTTCCTTCCCTTTTATTTCTCATCTCGAAATAGTACTCACCAAAATCTTCTTTCTCTCTTTTAAAATTTGTTTTATTGACGAATCTCTTCTTCTTTCCCTCTTACGCCTCTTCTTTAAAATTCGTTTGATGATGAGATGAAGAGAAAATAGAAGTGATCTTCTAGGGTGAAAACATCCTCAAATTCGTATATGATGGAAGTTATCAGAGAATTGGGAAGATCAATTAAATTTTGTTGCTCTTAATAAAATGGTGTGGTTGAAAAAAGTGTAAGTTTCATGGTCATAAGAAACGTGTAGATGCTTATTTTAGCAATTTTCATGGCCTTGCACACGCCCAATGGTTCACCTTTTCTTTTTTTACGAAAGAAAGAAAGAAAAATCTTTATACGGAATGCCTGTTAATCTCGAGAAGACAAGAAAATAGAATTTTCTTTGAATTATAGGTTTATAGTCGTTTATATAAGTGATGTGTACTTGATTTTATTTGTAAATCTTTTGTGTAATGTGTTTAGGAGTAGCCGTGATATGTTATAAAATTAAGACACTTTCACAAATCTGTTTTAGAGCCCACATTTGTTGAACTGTCTTTCCACAAAATTCTCTTAGAGATAGTTACACAGCACTAAAATTTAGGATTTAAAAATTTATATAAATTTAAAATACACTTTCTTAAATCCAAATCAGTTGTAACTACTGGCTTCTATATTAAAGGAGGGCAAGTTTTCTATTTAGATGGAGAAGTAATTGCATAAAAAAATATTTTTTTCTAGGCTTAAAGAGAGTCCCTTTTTTGGAAGAAAATGAGATCACTCTACCACGATTCTCAAAATGTATGAGAGAAGGCATAATTTAATTTTTTTTGGGTTAAAAGACATTGCATTACCAAAATAAGATTAATCCAACATCAATCCGGGTTTAGTACAAAAGAGGTTTGCAATTCCTCTAGGGAATACACTAAGTTAGTCTTAAGTAATCTAACAAAGTAAGTTCCTGCAATGTCTGCCCACATAACATTTCGAGCACACATGGGTGGAACTTCAAAAAGTATAGTCCCCTATTGGATATCTGAATTTGCTCCGAGCTTTGCCAAGGCATCCGCCACCCCGTTTTGCTCCCTATAGTAGTGCACCATCTGTGGGTTGGCTAGCTTTCTTAGCCTTGACCTGCAATCATCAACAATATCATTATATATTGAATTACCTTTTGACAACATGAGAATTACTTCTAAGGAATCACATTGATTTCAATAGGGGTAAGGTTAGACTCTTCAGCAAGTTGAAGGCCTTCTCTAAGGGCTAGGAGTTCCAGATGATTGTTGGTGGTTCGATGGAAACCTTTGGAGAAACCCATGACCCATCCCCCAGCACTATTCCTAATTAACCCCTCCCCCAATTCCATATTTACCTGGGTCGCCTAGACAAGCATCATCAGTGTTCAGCTTGTAACAGCAAGGTGCATGTATTCCACAACTTCCCCATAGATAATCCTAAATGAAGGTTTTTCCTTCTTCTTGTCAAAAAAAACTCCTATTCCTATTCTTCCATATACCCCAGAGGCTGAAGATAAGGATAGTGTGCCAGTTAAGGATGTGGTCATACCTCTGATTTTTTAGGTTAGACCAAGTTCGATGCTCGTTACTGGACATCAGGCTATCAATGGTGACTCTATAGGGTCTGGTGCCTTTAAGGAGAAGATTTATCCAAAAGTCTTTGGACATTGGGCAATTGAAGAGGATATGAGGGATATCCTCAGTATGATGGTTGCAGAGACTGTAACTTTGGGATATAGGGAGGCCTTTCTTGGAGAGAAGAAGAGAGGTAGGGAGTCTATTGTGATGGGCAAGCCATAGAAAGGTTTTAATCTTAGGAGGGCAGTTGGATTTCCAAATCCATTGGAAAAATTTATGGGGAAGGTTCAGATTAGAAAGATTTCTCTTTACCAGGAGGTGGTACATGCTTTGACATGTGATGAGGCCATTTCTACTAATGCCCCATATGGGATGATCCTTGCTGATTCTGGGGTTATGGTAGAAGAAGCACTTGATTTTGGTGATGATGTCCTGAGGAAGTTGGATGGAGAGGTCATGAAAAAGCCAGTTTTCATTATTCCAAACATTGGTCAGAGAGATAGATTCCTCCTGGGGGTGGAGAGGCCCCTGAATCATAGTTCTGAGGGGTTCCCAGTGAGGGATCCATCTGTTTGACCAGAATTTAACATTTATCCCAGAGTGAACCACCCAATGGGTCCCTAGGTTGCACCTATTAACCCCAAACTGGATGAATCTCCAGATTCTAGAAGTGCCATTAGCATTGGAGTTGGGCCTGTGGTTGTATTTATAATTAAGAACACTGGCCCATAAACTAGGCATGTTATGGTAGAATCTCCAGGCTAAGCTGGCACTCATGGTTTTATTCCTAAAGCTAGAGATCTGCATACGTAATTCACCCTCATTTTTTGAGAGGGGGAGAATGTCCCAATTCACCAAGTGTATTTTTCTTTTTTCTACTGTGGTGCCCCAGATGAAGTTCCTTTGAATTCTATCTATCATGTAGTGAATCATGGAGGGAAGGAGAGTCTATTGTATGACATGAGTAGGAATACTGTTAAGGGAGGATTTAGCAAGTGTGATCCTCCCAGCCATAGAAAGCATACTGGTTTTCCAACCAGCCATCTTGGCATTCATGTTATCAATGATGAATTGATAGTCACTGTAGCAAGGGCTTTTATGAAGAATAGGGAAGACCAAGTATTTTCCAAGGAGTTAGCGTCCTGGATAGAGAGGATTTGAGATAGGTGGTCTCTATCTTATCTTTTGTAGTTTCTAGAGAAGATTACTTTGTACTTTGAGTGGTTAACTCTTTGACCTGAGTGAAAGGCAAAACTTTGGAGGACATTTCAGATGGTGACACAGTTGCTGGAGGTGGCTGTGGCAAAAAGGTTAAGATCATCAACAAAGAAGATGTGAGAGAGAGGAGAGCCTCCTCTACTTTTGAAAAAGGGTTTCCAGTCTAGGATGTCAACCTCATGGTTGATTCTTCTGGACAAAAATTCCATACACATAATAAATAAGTCTGAGAGGGACCTTGAAAAAGTGCAAGGTTTGCCTAATAAAGGACCATTTCAGTCTATCAAAAGCTTTTTCAAGGTCAATTTTGAGGATCATGTTACCCTGCTTTCCTTTCATCTTTTAAAAGTGGGATATGACCTCTTGAATAATGATGGCATTATCAGAGGTTCTTCTCTTATGAAGGAAACTAGCTTGGATAGGACTGATGAGATTGGACAGAAAAGTCCTAAGTCTTCTAGCAATGATCTTTGTAACAAGCTTGTATTGGGTGTTACATAGACCAATAGGCCTGAAGCTCTTAAGGTTGGAAGCATTATTGTAGGGATTAGGATCTCCTAGAAGAAGGGTTAGGATGGCACTTTCTAGGGGAGGAAAGGTGATCAGAGTTGAAAAAGTTCTTGTAGAAGGAGATTACATGGTCCTTAAAGTCTTGTAGGGATTTGATTCACTCTCCATTGTCTATTTTTAGAGCATTAATCTTATTCCTTCTCTTTCTATTAAGGGTAGTAGTGTGGAAGAATTTTGTGTTAGCATCACCATCAGCTAGCCAGTTGACCCTGGATTTGAGTCTTCAAAGGTCCTGCTCATGTCTAAGAATATTGCTAAAGTCTTTAAAGAGGTTTTCCTCCATATTGTGAAGGTAGGGGCTGGTGGGATACAAGGGGACTTCTGAATGCCAGCTATTCTAGCTAGGATCCTAGCCTTTAGGTGGAAGATATTGCCAAAGGTGGACCTATTCCAAAGCTTTACTTGGAGTTCAAAGTCCTTGGTAGCATCAATGAGGGTTTTAGAGTTAGGAAAGAAGTTCTTGACTACATTGATAAAATCAGGGTAGGAGCACTATATGGATTCTACCTTGAAGGGTTTTTCAATGGAAGGGGGATCTTGAGAATATTAACAAGAAGAGGGCAATAGTCAGAATAGGTTCTGGCCAGATGGGAGACAGAGGTCTCAAGGAAAAGGTGGAGCCAAGCCTCATTGGTCAGGCATCTATCTAATCTTTCTAGGATGAGGTTTTTTCTGTGCTTGTACCTTTTGTTTATCCAGGTATATTTGCTACCTTTGAAACCTAGATCCAAAAGATTGTATTTGTTGATGCAATCCCAGAAGGCACCAGTTCTGTTGACCTTGATATTGTTCCCCCCGAATTTCTCTGAAGTTGTTATCACTTCATTAGAATACCCCCCAATGAGCCAAGGGGCTACAGGGGATATCTTGATAGATTCAAAAAATTAAATTAGGTTCTCCCACAGAGTAAGTCTAGCATCTAGGTTAGTACTAGCATAAATGGCACTACAAAACTAATGGAAAGGAGTAAAGTGTACCATAACAACAACATGAATCACTTGAGGGGATATAGAGATGTCTTGGATACCCATATAAGAAGAGTCCCATATGATAACAATTCCCCCAGAGTTCCCTGAAGCAGGGAATTAAATTTGACTATTGAAACCTAACATACTAGTCAGGACTTTGTGGTCTCACATTCTATTTTTAAGCAAATCTAACAGAGAGGGCTTATGGATATTAATCATGTCCTGACAATGTCTTTTGAATTCAGCATTATTTTCTCCCCTAACATTCTATATGATCGCATGCATTTGAGAGAAGGTGGGGTTTGGGGGGTTTCCATGATTTCCTTGCCCTTGTCCAGTGAATTCAGGGTGGCATTCATTGGTTCCTTCTTCTTTTTTGGAGAGGGGATTCGTGAGTATCGAGAAGAAGATTCCTAGTCCTGGCAACTTGATTTCTAAGTCAAATTTGTAGAGATCCTGAGGAAGAAGAACTATAAGGAGTTCGCTTATGAGTTCCTCAAAGAGATATTTGGGAGGTTTTCCTAGGTTTACGACCTCTGTCTGAGAGACTTTTAAGGTATCTAGGATCTTCTCTATTTCTCTATTGCTCTCTCTTAAGATTTCTATGGTTTTGGACCTTTTCTTCATTCCAGTGAGAGATGAAATAGAGAGGGACATTGAGGGATAGGAGTTACCATTATCTTAGGGGGTCCCAGAGTTTTTCACAAAAGTTAGGCCCTTCATGAGGAGAGATGGTATTGCTGGCACATCTTGTTTAGCTCTGAGGAGATTATCTCCAGGGATATATTGCTCATTAGGATCTGGTTAAATATGGTCATCATGGTGGTCATCCACCCATTTTGACCATAGTTGGCTAGACCCTGGTTGATGCCCTTCCTCACCAGCTGGGAGAGATAATGGGGGTCATGAATGTGAATAATGGAGGTTCTCCTCTTTAGCTGGATTGTTAGAGGTATCACCAGCTGTGGTAGGCATAGTTCTAACCACGACTTGGGAACATAGTCCCTTTCTAGAGGTTTCAATATAAGTATCACTGGATGATCTAGACTCGAGTTTGGATGAGACATTGGAAGAAAGTTGAGGAAGAGAGTTAAAGCTTGTAGAGTAGAAGATTTGAGAATTATTTTGGGTGGAAGGGGATAAAAGGTCATTTTGGGAGCTGACCCTTCGATTTCCATCATTACTGGCGCATGCGTCAGTTAATGAGATGACCTTGGAGATGGCACAATCAGGCTCATCATTGATGTGCGTTGATAGATTTTCATTAGAGGGTCGTGTCGTTTAGGTACCAGAGAGGAAGGGAGAGTGGATATTCGGACAAGTATCCAACTCAGATTTTGGGAGAGAGACAATTGGTCCTAAGAAGTATTGGGCCTGATTTAGTTGGTCCTGGGAGACGAATAGGGCCTTACCTAATGGGGCTTGTTGGAGGAGGTTTGACCCATTCACCGCATTTCCTAAAGGGGATTTGGGTTATGGGAGTTGGGGCTTTTCGTATTGCTAGTAGAATTCCTCCTATCAGGAAGATGATTCGCCTTGATAGGCCCATAACCTTGACCCGATCCATTAGGTAATTGGTTGCCGTCTTCACACCCTTTCCCTTAGCGCCGCTTGTTGAAGTGCCTTCAGTGGGGGTGGGGTGGTTCCTGAGAAGGGAAGATCGAGAAACTTACCTGACCCAACATCGAATAATTTAACCTTCACGTTCTGAGCCAGGTTTTACGTTGCATGTTGTTGTTTTCTGGGGTCCTTCTTCTTCCTATTGAATTTGACTATTTGCCATGAACCTTTATTGCTAATTGGATTCGTCTGGTATCCAAAATGTTGGAATTTCCCAATGATGGTCCTTGGGGACATATGTTGGAGACATGTCCTAATTTTTCATAAGAGGCAAAGAAAGCCCTCCCCTTCATAGATAATTGATTGCTTGTGTCTCCCAGTGGTGATTTTCGATTTGAGGGGCACATCTAAAGAAAATTGTATGTATACGTATCAACCTTTGAGTGTAGTTAAGGTACATGCATCGACCTTAAGAAGTTTCCCCACTTTTCTTCCCACTCTATCTAAGATAGATCCATCGTAATACTCAGTAGGTAATTGGGTAATCAGATCCAAATGGTTGTGGATTCAATTGTTGAGTGTTTTGGAATGAAATTTGGTTCCCAAACCCTAGCTGACACATATGCTCCTGCCACAAACCATGGACTATCTTGAAGAATTTGTTGTTGTGATTTTTTCTCGGATAATTTAACTATGAAGTAATCCGGACCAAGATCAATCAAGGGAAATGCCTCTTTTAGTTTCCATATTTCTATGAGTTTCCTCTTGAGGTAAGAGTGATTCACTTTTTTCCCCACCAATTTGATGATGACAGAGAACTCCTATGGTTTGTATAGGTGCGCTTGTTCCTCAGGGAATTGGGAAATGTCTTCTCCTTCGATTAGGTGAGTAGGAGTAGCTTCCTTTATCTGAGGATTGTGATCCTGAGGTATAATATGACCCTTTCTGATTTCCCAATAGGATAGCTTCATTGGCATTTCTGTGGCCACGACCATAGAGATATCCGGGGAATCTGAAAGTTCCGGTGAAATCGACGGGAGAATATGAGAGATGGTAATCCTTTTAGATCAAGTGGGTAGAAGAAGGGGAAAAGAGAGAAATTTTAGAGAGAGGCTGTTTTTTCTCTCTCTAAAAAAATTAAATTCACGTGCATTATTTTTAACACCTCGAGAAGGCATAATTTCAATGCAGGTAAGTTGGGTTATAGCATACAAATAGTGCCAATACTTAGGAGTAGTAGGATTAGTTATAAGACGAGGAAAAAAAATAATATAGTGGCAGTCATCATGGTAATAGTAACAGTGGCATAATAATAATAATAATAATAATAATAATAATAATAATAATAATAATAATAAATACACATTCCTCACTCAAATTACCCACGCTGATCAAAATTGCTACTTTAAAATTTTGAATTGATAAATAGTTATTTGGTTGCATGTACCTTTTTTTATAGCATATCCTCCCTTTTAATAGAAAATAAAAGTTTTTACTCTTCTTTTTATTTTTATTTTTATATTTATATTTATCCAATCAACATTTTGATTTTCTTATAACAAACTACTATAATATTTTAATTTAAATTTAAATTAAATTTGAGTTGCAATAGGTTTCTTACTTCTTAACCTCTTATATATATACATATACTCCTACAATGATACATAATATTAAACTTTCTTTTTCTTCTTTTTTTATTTATCATTAGATTTAATCGTAAATTTATTTATTACACTATTGGTATTCTTTATGTTTTAGAAATTTAATTTGTTTTTATGCAGATGACTAATGGTGCTATTACAGAATAACAACTAAGTAATATTTTTCTGTTAATTTGATTTCTGATAAAAATAAATTTAATTATTTAAATAAAAAATAAAATCATCTTTAATTGAGAAGTTAAATTAATGATATGCATAACTTAATGGTCATTGTTTATGTCTTCATGAATTGATTATTTAAGCCGTCCAACTGACAGAAATTATATGAAAAAGCTAATTTTTTGTTTTATGATTAAAAAAGTCATTTTATAGTTGATTTTTTATTTTGTGATAAAAAAGTCCACTCTTTTTAAATACTAATTTTAGTTATTATTTTAATATAATTATTTTAAAAATATAAATGTTCGTGTTATTTTGTGTGTTTCTATTTTATGTGATGATTCAATGATTTAATATCATATTATTTAATATGATGTTTTCAAAATTAACAATAAAATATACTAAATTTAAAACACCAATCAAATTTGATGTTATTCATACTATTATATTTCAGTATGGAATAATTTATGACATCTTATTTATTATAAGTGTGAGACTAATTGAAATGATAGTGTATATTGCGAAAATGATGCATCATTTGCTAGTTCTTATTTAATTCATGCAAATTACAAACGACGATATCAAGTGTAGACATTTTTTCTTGAAAGTCATATATGTTTTCAATATCTATATCTATATCTATATATATATTATAAAGCAGAGGACGAAGCAACGAGAAGAAGCCACGTGGTAAGCTATTGTTAAACCCCGTGGCAATTATTAGGACAGAAGTATTAATATTGTATTAAAAAATTTGTATTAAAGAATATTAAAATTTGAATTTGAAAATAAAAGGGAAAAAAAAAGAGTCCAACTAAGCTCTAAATATTAATGGGCAAAATTCAGATATAGCATACTTAAGAGCCTAATTATTAGTTTTATAACAACAGTTAGATAGTTACATTTTATAGCAACTTATATTTTGTATTTATAAAAAATGTTGCTGGAAAAATACATATACAAAACAATTACTGCATTTAAATAACTGAAATTAGTTGAGTTATATTTGGTATAATTACCAATCAAGTAATTATGTAGATTCCTTTTCCATTTAAAACTGTTAAAAAACGTGACTTTTGTTATAATTTGAGAATTCAAATTTCAGTTTTTCCCCATTAAGAACTGCATCTTTTCTTAGCAATTTATTCGAAACTTACCCTGTTTTGCTGAATCAAACTGGACTGCCTCTTCTTCGAAATCAACAACAAGTGCAAAACGATGCTGTAATTTGATTGAATAAAATTCAATTGTTGATTCATCTATTCAATTTGTTTGAATTCAACTGTCAGTTAAAAATACAACCATTACTACTGTTTAAGGTACATAATCATTATTGTTATTGAATTCATTTTTTTTTAACCATTACTAATGTGTCTATCAAGTTTTGGTTGTCAACTTTAATTTGTATGTGAAAAAATTAAAAAACAAATTTGAGTTACAATCAAGGCAGCAGTAAAATTGGAATTCAAGTATCTGTTGCAAATTTTAGCTTTAAATTTGTTTTAATGGGAAAAAAAATTAGAATTCGAATATTTTTTTGAGGATCGTTTGTTGCTATTTTGATTGTTTTAACAGTAGAACAAATTGTAAACAACTTTTGAATTGAAGTTGATTCAATTTTTTTTCTGAAATACTATATACATGAATGATCGAATGTATCTGTTGAATTTGATGATATTCTATGAACTCATGCAAAAGTATAAAATATCTGCTTCATATGTATTTTTTATTTGTTTAATGTTAACACTGCATATGTATTTTTGCTCTGTTGTTGGAATTATATAGTATAAATGTATATTTGAAAATATATTTTACTTTAAGGAAATGTAGTGTAAATGTATATTTTTAAATTCAGTTGCTGACTGTGTAACTTTGTTTGTACTTAAATCTGAAAAGTGCGTGTTATAACAAGTGACATTTGACAAATATGTATAAAACATATCAAATTACAAATTATGTATGTTCCAGATGTATTTTTTTGATATGCTTAATGTTAACACTGCATATGTATTTTTTGATATGATTTATGTTAACATTGCATATGTATTTTTGTTTTGCTTTTTGAGAATTTTAGAATATAAGTGTATTTTTGAGATGTTGGCTGGGTAACTTTGTCTGCACTTAAAGATGTAACTATTATGTTAAAATAAGTGATATCTGACAAATATGTATATTTGTTTATTTATTGGTTAAATCAAGTAGAAATGGAAAGCATACCAGTCCTTGTGAAGCACTCTGGTCGATGGACGTATGAAAAGAACTTTGAAGAATATGTCACAGATGCTATACTGTTGAGCACATCAGCAGCATTCGTTGACCTGCACGATGTTTTGGCATCACACTTAAGTGTGGATTTAACCAGAAAATGTATTTTAATGGAATATCAAATCACTGCTAATGCAGGGCAGATAGAAATACATAACGATATGGGTTTGAAGTTGTTTACACTGCAGAAAAAGCTGATACAAGACATGAATTGTCTTCCTTTATATGTAAGCATTTTGGATAAAGTTGTAGGAAGCAACTTGGCAAGTTCATCTATATGTGTTGATGAAAGAGATATCAACTGTAACAACTTGCAAACAGTGATAAATATAACAAATGAAGGAGCTTTGGTGGTTTGTGAAGATACACAAGCATTAGATTTTTTTAGATGGATACTGTTGAGGTTATTATCTCAGACCCACATCACAAGCATGTTGAGGATGATCAGGTTTACTTGACAATTTTTTTTTTTAAAGTCAGTCATGAAGGACTATGCAATTAGGGAAAAGTTTCAAACGCGCAATAAAAGGTCTAGTAAGAAAATGTGCGTACATTCTATATCACTCTGATTTTGTTAAACATTACATTGGATATGTATTTTGAATATATTTAATCATGTTTGATGCAGTTATACATTATTTTGCAAATTAAGAAACTGGGAGTTCTTAATGTGTGCATCAAGCATGGGAGACACTAAAATATTTAGAATTAGAAGATTCATACCTGAACATACTTGCCCAGTGAAGGACAAGATCTATCCAAAGATTCATGCAACTAGTATGTTGATAGCTGTTATGGTTAAATAGAAATTCAAAAACCACAAATAAAAATACAGTGCGACGGAAATAAAAAATGACATGAAGGAAGATTTTGGTATGGATTTGACATACACTTTATGTTGGAGGGGCAAGGAAAGAGTGTTAGAAGAGTTGAAGGGTAAGCCATCAGCATCTTATGGGAAACTGTCATCATACTTATATGTGTTGAATACTACTTATCCGGAATCACATATAAGAATGAAGAAGACAGATGATAATGCATTCTTGTATGTATTTATCGCTCTACATGCATTCATTAAATGATTCGATCATTGTAGACCATTCGGAGTTGTTGATGCTAGTCATCTAAGAGGAATATATACTTAGGCATTTGTAATAGTATGTACAACAGACGGAGTAGGTTAGTATCATTTAATATCAATTACATTATATAATTGGTTGTATTTTTTTTGTATTTCTGCTGTTGACTTGAAAAATACATATAGCCAATTCATATATACATATCTGTATGTAATTACTTATATTTTCAAAGTTTCCTGAATGGAACATGTAAAATTAATTATGTTTCATAGTTAGGTGAAATTATATTTTATTATATGTAATTAATACCATTTCTGGTAGATAAAATTTTCATTTTAATTGACCTATATTTGTAATAAATACATATCCAGTTCCTAACTTTATTTAAATCGGCCTGCGCAGATTTTTTTAATATGAGCAGTTTATATTTTTTCTTTAGCATATGGTGTGCTTTATTTTGAAATGATGAATTATGTATACAGGTCATATATTTCCTTTGGCATATGGTGTGCTTGATTCTGAAAATGATGCATCTTGGATGTGGTTCTTCGAGAATCTAAAGGAAGCGTACGGGGTTAGACAAAACATGTGTGTTGTGTCTGATAGGAATTCAAGCATCATAAAGGCTATTGGTGATGTGTACAAAGATGTTCCACATTATTCATGTATGTGGCATCTATGGGGTAATGTGAAAAAACTTTACAGAAAGTCACACGATGCATTGTCGGAGATCTTTTATACAATGGCCAAATCATAGTCAAAGTCAGAATTTCACATGTTAATGGAAAAAGTTGAGGCAGCTGATATGAGGGTGAAGAAATATTTGGAATTGGCGGGTTACGAAAAGTGGGCTAGATCATATGCAACAGTTCACCGAGGATGGACTTTAACTTCAAACATTGCGGAGTCAATAAATGAAGTGCTTGTATCAACTAGAGAACTGTTAATTTATGAATTTCTTGAGGAAGTTCGAATACTGTTTGCAAAATGAAATTGTGCAAATAGGCAGGAGGCTTCATATACCTTCACAACACTTATTGGAAAGTTTAATGACATACTCAGTGAGAACGAGGCTTTGTGTACCCGTAGGACGGTATGACCTTATTTGGATGCTCCGTAAAAAAGTACTCTGCATATGTATTTTTATTGCATAAGTTATTTTTTCTTTCAAAAACGTTGGTGTGCTTACAACATATCATGAAATATGGAATTCATCTTTTTGTATCAGTTCATTTAATTTTTTATTTTTATGTCAGGTTATACCAGCCACAGAATATGTGTATACGGTACACGACAAACAAAAACACTTCATTGTTTGCATCAAGGAAAAAAAGTGCCCATGTAATGCTTTTCAAATAGATGAGATACCATGTGCACATGCTTGTATGGTGTTGGAAAAAAATAATTTTGAGAAGGGGCCATACTGTTCTGATTTGTTTAAACCAAAAACTATTTTGAAGACATATGATGTTCCAATCTACCCGTTGCCACACAATGATGACTGGATAATTCCAGATAACATACGTGATGAAATAGTACTACCTCCAAAATTCAAAAGACCTCCAGGAAGACTTGCAAAGAAGGATCATGGAAAATTAGGTCGGGATATATTTGAAAAGAAGAATATCAACTCATGCGGTGGTTGTGGGGCTAAGGGTCACAATAGGCGTTCTTGTAGGAAATATCGCAAATGATGCATTTCTTGTTCTGTATTATTTCTTGAAACATTTTTTTTTAGTTTTTATAATGATGAACTAATTCAGTTTAGTTAATGCATTTATGAATCATTTGACAATTGAAGACAGTAATATTTGAATAATGGATCTATATATGTTTCAAAATATGTACATTACACATGTATTTTTTAGCAGCAGTTCATATGTAGTTTTGACATAGTAAATATATTTTAGGCCAAATGTGACAACTTTGATTAACCAAACAAGTATATGATTCCTAATTGTTCAAGTGTTTAAATATATGTGACATATTCTGCAAATATATGTTTGAATTGCATAATGTTATTACTGCATATGTATTTACATTTTAAAAATACATTTGATGTATAATCCATATGTATTTTTAATAAAAATATCATCATTGCATATGTATTTTGTAACTAAAATCAAATCTATAACTGCATATGTATTTTCTTGGCAAATATCTTTAAAGTATAATCCATATGTATTTTGTAGCAAAAATATCAACACTGTATATTTATTTTGTAAATAACTACAATAATTTTTCAAATTTCACTTTAATTTAAATCCTAATTTATAATTATAGTTAAGGAATACATCCTCAAAATGCATATAAGGTATGTTGCAGTTGTATTTTTGTAATGTTTGATTCTAACATTTCATATGTATTTTTATGCTGAAAAACAATTGATTTATACAACATATGTATTTTTCTACATAATATGAAAACTACATATGTATTTTTTAAGTAAATCTCACATTAAAAGGTAGAACTCCAGAAATCTCACACTACATGTTATATTTAACAATATAGGAAGGTGGTGAAAAACTTTAAAGAACAACAACAACAACATAGTAAAATACATATTAGGAATGATCCATATGTATTTTTGCAATATTTGATTTTAACACTGCATATGTATTTTTAGGTTAAATAAAATTGATTTATACGATATATGTATTTTTAAACATAATATAAAAACTACGTAAGTTTTTTTTAATAATATCTCACAGTAAATAGCAGAACTCCATGAAATAGAACCAATTCAAAATATAAAAAGTAGTCTGTACAATCAAAACCTATATCCATAAACTAGTTTCTAAAATACAAAAAGTCAAAAATCCATCAACCATCATACATCAACAACTTCAGTGACACTAGTTATTCTACTTTGCCTTGCAGGCCTCAATGGTGCTTCGACATCACTAATGGCATTTGTTTCTTGTTTTCGGATCCCATAGTCCCATAAAAGTGCAACATATCTTGTACGAAATACGTTGAGGTCGAACTCAGTCGCAACAACTTTGTGACCATAAGAAAGGCACTCTGCATACATAATCATAAAGACACCATAATCACTACACAAAAGAAAAACCAAATCTGATTTAATAGTGAAATATATTTTGTTCCAACATATAATTTTGGTATATGTAAATTCAAAACTTGCAAGCTTCCACTCGATTGTTGAGGCAAATCATCTTCAAATAAAACATCAAACATGTCTGAGGATTCTTTGTCTTTGTATCTTGGATGATTTTGAAGATCAATTCCTTTCTTAACATAGAAATCACAATCTTGGAGACATAATAGAATAATCGTTGCTATTTTCTCGATCTCAGCAAGAACAACCGCATAATAACCACTGGATTCATATGAATCATACAAAAATATACACCTCTCTGAAAATGATAAAACCGCGAGAACCCAATGATGTTTTTCCTTTATATTGATCGAAATAAAAATGTCTTCCACTGTATGCCATGGCACTGCAACATGCATACGAAACCCATTGATGTATTCAATAAGATGGTGCTCCTGTCCTCCAGCATTAAGGTTTTGATGATTTATAGAATATACATCATGCAAAGATCTAATCACGTTCATAAAGTTACAGTCACCTGTACTGTATTTGTATAATTTGTTTGACTCATTTTTGTATGAACTGTGTGACCCATACTTTGACTTCTTCCTCAAGTAGTATAAGCAGACATCAATATGCTGCATTAGTGAATACCACAAAATTTAGAGCATTCAAAAAAATTATTTTATAAATATTAAAGGGTATGCAAGTAAAAAATACATATGCATTTTTTTCATATTAATGTAGAAGAATTGTGTAACAAAAAGTGCATTCTTAAAGTTCAGTTACATACAGACAATGTTATGTAATAGTATATGCAGCAGTATGTGATGTAGTATACTATATCATACTTTGAATACTTAAAAATACATATATGTTAAACCGTATATATTTTCAATGTAACCTAATATGATTTTTAAGTATTGTTACAGACGAAATGGAAAAAAAATTAAAATAATATACTAACTGAGTCTGTCCATGTCTGATCTGCAAACCCCATCGTATAGAATCAATTTTTGTCTTCAACAGTTTCAACACCAAAATGCATCTTTGGAATTTCTGATTTTCCCCTCTTGTAAAGATCCACTTTTCCTTTCCTAGGTATTTTACGGAGATGGTAAACCATTAATTATGATCGTGATACTTTTCAGGGGGAGATCACTACCCTTTCTGAGACATCTGACTGGGGTGGCCGTCACCTTCTCGTCGGCGATCACCGTCGCCAAGAATGGCATAGTCGCAAAGCTTCAAAACATGCATTGATACAAAAAAATAATTTGAAGCAATTCAAAAGAACTACCTCTTGGCAGTAGCTTCTAATAGGTCGGCAGAAATCCAGTCGTTGAAGTTCTTGACAATCTTCGTATCTATTATCCCATCAATCGGGTGATATAAAAAATGGATGTTTTTAGGGGAATATGCGTATTAGCCCTGCTAAGCTCCCTATATAATTAGAGAATACAAAAACTTAATAAATACAAACGTATTTGCAAGACATATTACATACAAAAATTATATATATCGTATTTTACTTACCAGCTGCTGAACTAAATTTTTTGGTGTATGGAGATTCCTTGAATTTTGATGGTCGCCTAATCCTTAACTTTGGTCTGGGAGTGTTAACTTCATGATTAGCGGATGGATGAATCATGATGCTTTTTTGATCGTAGACATTCAAGCTAGGTAGAAACTCATCTGAGATTATGTTTTGAGAATCAGGCCACAAATGTTCATCCCTCTGTTCATCATTGGTTAATTCTTGTGTATTAGGAGGTGTCCTAACTTGCTCCTCTGTAGCAAGTTTGACCTCTGAATTCACGAGTGAATTTGAACTCAAATCAATGATCCCTTTGTTCATCTAACAAAAAAATTGAAAAAATAATATTACTTTTTTTCTGTCAAATTGAACCAAAATAAACTCTATATATATTATAGTAAGATACATACTTGAGCATGATCTTCAATAACAGTCTCAGAAGTTTTTGCATACAAATTTTCATGTTCTTCTTAACGGTTTGCCGATGGATGTATGATGATGCTTTGTATTTGATAGACATTTAGGCTCGGTAACATCTCATCAGGGATTGTGAATTGTGAATCAGATAAAATTATTTCATCACTGATCTGCAAAAAAATAAAATAAAAAATTTAATTTTCCTTTGGATTATTACATGACATGAAGACAAAGTTAACATCACTATACGTACTCGACAATCATGTTGAACAACCTTCTCAGAATGTAAGTAATCCAAATTTATACTTCGGAGAAGCTCATCAGGGATTAATTGTTGAGAATCAATTTCAACATTCATTTTTTCGGAATGCAAATCAGTGCACCCCTTGAAAACAAATTAAACATCAAACAAACATGTACTTGTATCTGTTTATATATGTGAATTCAAATGAATATATAAATGACACATAATTATTTACCTTTTTACCAAGCAAATTTACCTCCAATTCCTGATCAACCTCCGAACTTAATCGTTGTGATGATCTTTCGGTACCAACATAATCTATATTCTGGAGGACCCGATCTTTATCTGCATGTTGTTGCTACAAATACTTATACAAATTGAAATAACCTATTAATACTTGAGTCAAACAAAATATGTATTTATTTTATAAAAATGAATATATGTATATACAAATACAACAAAATACATATTGATATATAACATCAAAGTCATAAATACATATTAAAGAACATAACAAAAAAAATACTCTTCGTTAAAATACATATGAATTGTTAAAAAATACATATGAGTAGAATAAAAATACATATGCAGTGTATACAATTCATTAAAAATACATATT
>NC_061111.1:209439537-209485631 GCF_002878395.1 Capsicum annuum | reverse complement strand
TATATATATATATATATATATATATGTAGTGTTAAAAAAATACATATGAATAAAACTAAAAAATACATTTGCAGTGTGTAGAACACATTAAAAATACATATTGATATATAACATCAAACTGAATAATACATATATTTGAACAAAACTAAAAACCCACTGTGTTTGAAAGTTCTATTAACCTCAAATATAATTTGAATATAAACTTTAAAAGTACAACTAAATCTGTATTTGAACTTTAATATTTACCTTTGTACCTTCAGAAATATTATCCGAAGATTGAACAACATCAGGACTGAAATATTGCCCAGATTGCTCTAGCCCTCCCTCATTAACATTTGGTTTATCAGCTTCTATATCTACAACTTGATCCTGAAAAAATTAAGTCTAATAACATAATGAGTGATTATGTTGTATTTGTATAAGGCAGTCCAATAAGTATACATATTCAAATTCAACTAAGATTTTCAAAGAAAAAATTAACCTTGGTTTGAGCAAATGCTTTCTTCATCTTTTTGAATTTTTTTCTCATTAGTCCACGAATTCCTTTAAACTCGCGACGAACCTGTTTTGATACAAAATCAATAAACAAAGTTTTTTCCATGTAAAATAAATATTTTTCAAAAAATAATTACCTCATCGTGGAATGCATCAAAATCTTTCTTAGAAATAAAGGCTTCTTTATTAACATGACTCTTAGGCTTTGACACGGCTACTTTCTCTACATGAATATCTGACTTTGACTGAACCTGAGGAAAAATAACCCGAGTTGTTTGCTTTCCTTTCTTCGTTTTTGAAGAAGATGCCTGTAGTGTTGGAATTATCTTGAAAACTGGTGTCTTCATTCTATCAGCCTTTGCAGCACGGGGAGCTGGTATCCTCGTTTGGGTATGCTCGTTTACTTACTTTTTCCTTAAAGGTTTCTTCACTACTGGTGTTGATGAATCAACCTTCTGATTCTTCTTTGAATGTTTGTTGATCTTTCTTGGTGGTGGATCCTGGAAATCGTCATCAGAATCAACAGAACGTTTATGTTGTATTGTATCCTTCCTTGGTATTTGCAATTTTGCCAGCTCCTTTTTTGTTGGCTCTATGTTCTTAAAGACAACCTACAATAATAGATAAATAATATAATATATGTTAAAGAATCATTTAAACAATTGTAAATGAAAATGTATATATGTATACTGTAAATTACATATGAATACATATGTATTTAGTAACAACAAACCTTGCCATTGTCATTGAACATAGCATTCATCAAAAACTCAAAGCGTGGAGGAGGTGCAATCGTCTTCCAATTTAATAATCGGGGAATTCGATTATCAACCTTCGATGCAATCTTTGGTGGGACATTAGAACAACACTCGTAAAGCAACACTTGAATAGCCAGTGCCATTCCCTGAATCAAATAAAATTGACCACCATCTTTCAACCGATTGTTCAAACTTCTGGCCAGATCTTCAAAAGATAAAGAACCCCATGGAAAATCCTTATATCTTCCACTATCGACCAAATCGAAATGAAGACAAGGTATAACCATAGTTTCAACATTAGATAACACAAATGAATGAGGAAATACAGGATTGCAAATTTCTCAGCATCCTCATCATTGTTCTCCCCCCATACTTTCTCCATGAATGCTAGAAATAGTTGCCTTTTCTGTATAATTTCTGCCCCATTGAAATACTTCTCAACCATCCTAGTTGGTACACCCTCGTCAAAAATAAAGTCATATCTATTTGACACACAATTCAATCCAGTTATGATAGCAAATTCCCTGGGAGTAAAATTAAGAAAGGTGTCATTAGCACAAATCAGAATACCAGAAGAAGAACTACCCTTCACCTCAAGTGTCATAACGCATCTGGACATCTGTGCTTGCACTACACATTGCTGCTTATTCATAAAATAACCAAAAATATTACTGTCGCAAAATTTTTTAAACTGTTCCTTGTTTAAAACTGCGCGTATGCTTCCATAAATATATTTGTCACTGTACGAGCACATGTGTGGTGCAAATCTTGGAAGTTTTCTGACTATGAATATTTCGTCCCGAATAACCTATACAAAGTACAACTACCACTTCTTAATCTGTAAACAAAATTCAAGCATACAAAAAAAAAATATAACATGGAACCAACACTGAAAAAAATATATCACATATAATTAAAATTACAAGCAACACTAAAAAATACAAATCAATTATCCTAAAAATACAACCAACACTGGAAAATGTAAATCAATTATGGTAAAAATACAACCAAGACTGAAAAAAACATATTAAGTAAGCCAAAAATACATATAGCCAATCACATATCCTATAGCGAATATAATGATATGGTAGTTAAACTAAAAGTAACATGCATATGTATTTTATCAGTCCAAAATATAACAAATTCTTAAAAAAATACATATTAAATAGATAAAAATACATATAGCAAAATAAACCTGTTCATGAGTATTAATCTATTTATTAACAGTATATTTTCACAATTATCCTATCATCTTATTTTCCCTCCACATATCATCAAAAACATAAAATACACATTCATTATTTCGAAAAATACATATAACTTACAACTTTAGTAACATCTAAACTTATAGCAAAATACATTTACATAGAAAATACATTTACACGAAATTTTGTCCAAAAAATTACCTCTTCATCACTATTGTCTTGAGAATCATCAGCAAAAGAATTCTTCACTTCCTCATCAACCTTACTACTCAAAACTTCAATTTTTTGAGCTTTTTTTTCTTCTCTGTCCCTTTTTTAATTTTTGTTTTCTTTGGAGAATGCTTTTTCTGCAATCTTTTTTTTTTTCATAATTTCTGTCATCTTAACCAGATTGTTGCGAAATTTTGACCTAATCTCCTTCGATATGTGAGATTTCTATAAAGAAGATGAAACAACTTTAACAACTTCTTCTTGAGTTAAACCTATACTAAAAAGACGGTCCACAATCTGAACTCAAATTTAAATTTCGTATGTCAGTAGTTTTATTTTGTGATTCTATTGTTTGTTCATCCATTTAAGAAACCAAAAAAAAATTGATTTTGAGATGTGTTAGAGTCGAAAACCCCCCCCCAAAAAAAAAACAAACATGCAATAGCTAAATTAAGAGTTACTTAAAGTAGTTAAAGATTTGATATAGCTAAAATCATGCAAAAGAAAGTAAAACTGAAGCTGGAAGATTTTGTTAATGGCAAAATATCTTTCAAAAATGGAGAGAGAAGGAATAGTGGCGTGAAAAGAGGGGTAACTGAGGTTACTTTTCTAATGCGGAAAAAATAAGAGAAATACAATAAAAATATGTCATAAATGCTATGAAATGTAATTTCATAAAACTAGTGCTATTTTTTATAATTTAATACATAGATATGTTACTCTATGTATTTTCCACAATATTAATTAATGAATCTTTTCAACCCAAAAGATAGACTTAAAAAGAGGCCTGACTAACTTTCAGGAATTTATAAAAAACTTCGTAAAAATTTCTATTTGAAAATAAAGGAGGAAAAAAAATCCTAACTACTTTTGAACGTAAAAAGAGGCATAGCTTTCAGCAAAGTTTAAAAAACTTTTTAACTCAAATAACTCTAACTTAAGCAACTAAAAAGATATTTTAACCACGTAACAATTTTGAATTTTACTGATTATAACTAACTCTATAACTTTAGACTTTTAATTGTATCTAAACTCTTTGTGTTTATGATGAATTAATTTGAGTTTGAATTTTGAATAATGTTATCTCAACTCTTTTATCATTATCTCTTTGTAATTAAAAAACTACAACCATACTATAAACATATATCAATGTATTTCAAATTCATCATCAGAAAAAAAAAAAAGATAATGGGACAATTCAATATTAAATTAAAAACCGCCAATACACAACAACAACAGCAACAACAACAACAACAACAACAGCAATAACAACAGCAGCAACAACAACAACAACAACAACAACAACAACAACAACAACAGCAACAACAACAACAGCAACAACAGCAATAACAACAACAACAACAACAACAACAACAACAACAACATGTTATTTACTATGAGGAAATATGTCATATTGAGTTTGATTTCAAATCATTCTTTCAATTCAAATATAACATTATAAGATAAATATGAATTGTATTAAATATTATCTTTATGTTCTAAATAGACTTCTACTCTTTCATAAACTTATTTCTATTAAAATTTAAATTTTATATAATATATTTGAATATAATTTATTTAAATGTTAAATAAGATGAAGCTATAGTAATTTAATAATAATAATAATAATAATAATAATAATAATATAATTTCTTAATGATAGAGCAAAAAAGAAATAGGCTAATGATAAAGAAGTTTATCTAATTCAAAATCTTTCACCGATTAGGATAATGGATAAATATAAAATTAAAGATAGACTTTTAAAAAAAAAAAATGTTATCACATAGCTTTGTATTAATAGACTTATGAATATTTGTTAAAAGAATTCCTCATTCTTTGTTAATGTGGTAAACGATTTTTTAAAAATTGGAAGTTTATTGGTAACCGTTTTCAGTAATTCTGTGGAAGTGTTTTTAATTTTTAAAAATAAATTTGTTTTGTGATGGGAAGGTAATTATTTTCTTTTTGACATTCAACATATTAGATATAAGGTAGAGAAATAAATTTATTTTTTTATTTTGTTAGTATTTATTATAAAAAATATGAATTAATCTTATTGATTTCAAATATTTCTCTTAATTTAAAGATATATTTAAGATAAGCATGTCAAATTTTAAAAAGCTACGGATAAGCATATTTGAATTCAAATATTTCTCTTAATTCAAGTTAAGATAATAAGGACAAGGATATTTGAAGTTGTATTTTTAAATGGAAATTGAATTGGAATAGAATTCTTCCTTCATAATCTCTCTTATATATATTCACTCGTATCCTGTTATGTAATGTTAAGTTTTCTTCTTTCTATTATTGATTACTGATTATTAGGTTTATTTATGAATTATGAATTTACTTATTACACTCTTTATTTTTTTAAAAAAACTTCATTTGATTTAACCTTTTATTTTTATATGCAGATGATGATGTTTAACAACTATTTTTCTTATATTCGGGTCTGAATCCAAGTAAGTGATATTTTTTTTATTTTTTTTGTTCCATTCGGTGTCCGGTGCCCGCTTTGGAGCCCGACTAATTCGGATCGCGCGTTGCAGGACCCATTAAGGTGGCAGTGCTCCCAACAGAGTTTTCTCCATACCCAGGGTCGAACCCTCGACCTTTGGTTAAGAGCGAAGCAGCCCCATCCACTGCACCACAACCCATATTGGTTATATTCTGGTATGAATTCAAGTAAGTGATATTTCTTATATTCGGGTTTGAATTCAAGTAAGTGATATATTTTTTTTCTTATATTCGGGTCTGAATTTAAGTAAGTGATATTTGTTGAATTTTACTGTATCTATATTTTATATATGATATTTTTCATTATAATTTTGTAAAAGTAATTAAATACATTCTTAAAATTATTAATACACGATGTTAGACTAGGTAATTGCTATTTTAAGTAAACTTTGATTATTAGGGTTTAAGTTCGAGTTTTGATTGAGGAATATAATGAAAAATTACTATTCATAACTTTAAAATTTTATGCTTATGAATAATTTTTGCAGTTCATGAAAAAGCAGATTGCAGGTTCTGAAATGGTTAGAGAAAATTTAAAATAAATAAATATTATTTTTATTCAATTTGCAATATTTTAACTCAATTATTTTGACGGTTAAAATAAAATATTTTACAATGAAAGTATGAATGAAAGGTAAAAAAAAAGACAAAAAAGAGTATAAGTAAAAAGAAGATATGTTTTAATATTTTTTTATAAAATTAACTAAACTGAGAGAACTAGCCTAGCATAAATAGGAAAATAAAATAAAAACAGTAAATGTAAAAGTATTAAAAGAAACATACATATTATGATTTAAATAAAAAAAAGAAACATCGTATTTGTAAACATATAAAATAATAAAATATTCATGATTTAAATTTATGCACGTATACATATAAATTATTTTTAAAAAATTAAATTTTGTTCATTCTTTTTCTTTTTTAACTTGGTTATTAAAGAATAGAAAAATACGACATTATCTATATTAGTTTATTACAATTTGAAGATAAAAAATAATTGTGTGAATTTACAATTTTAAAATATTTATGTATTTTACTATTTTAAATTTTAATGGCATGTATAACAATTTTTATCTTATTTTTCATCTTCTTATTGCAAGAGAATGACTGATTTATTAAAATTCAAATCATAATTTTCATGGTAGCTCAATAATAAAAGTAATTATTGTAATAATTTTAATTAGAATTGATGACTAAAATTCTCTTTTTTATTTAAATAAAATTTTACAAAAATTAATTATTTAGATACTTACTTTAATAATGCAATCTTAAGTAGAAGGACAACTTTATGAAGCACTATTACTATAAAACAAAATAATTTTTTTGTGAAGATTATAAAATAAATTTTGTTGGTTTTAAGGTTTCAGTTAATTTATTCTTTTCTTGATTTTACTTAAAAATCTACATCTCTATTTGTTTATTTTTTAATTGATTATGTGTAGTATAAAAAATAAAAATAAAAAATTTAAAAGACTAAATGAAATATTTTTTAGTAAATGTGATTGAGTCATAATCATTGAATGTTAAATTACAATCTAAAAAGGTACATTTAATAATGTAACTTAGAGTTAATTAAACATAATGCACATAGGTTATATATTAAAATTCTTTTTTCTTAGAATAGAACTCATGATTTTACTTTCTACTTTAAAATTCATATTCAAAAAAATTTACATGCATTATGGAATTCATTTTAGTTGTAAGAACATGTTAGTAGTTTTTTTGAATTTAATTTTAAAAACAGAAAAATTTTAAAATCAAATATATGAGATAAATTTATATTTTGATAGATGTGAAAATGTTTGACTTAAATTTTAAATTATAACCACTTCTAACAAATTATATTTTTTTAGAATCTTCATCTAATATATATTTCATATATTTTGTCATGCATAACAAAATTTATCTATTTTTATTTCATATTTTGATATTACAACAACAACAACAACCCAGTATATTTCCACACAGTGAGATTGGAGAGAACAAAACTAAACTGCTTATGTGTGTAACACAAAATATAATCTAATTCAAGATCAAATTAGAAAAAGTAAAGTAATCAAATAACAATAGAAAAAGGGGGGGGGGGGGGGGGGGGGAGGGGAGAAAATTTCAACGATTTTTTGAGAATATAATGAAGAAATCATAATACACATATTACTATTTGTAAATTTTTGCACGGAAGATATGGAGGGACAACAAAATAAAAATTCAAATTATTTTTAACAATCTGAAATCTTTAAATGGGATAATACTCACGAAAATACCTGAAGTTTGATCGAATTACCAGTTGAGCATACTGAACTTTGCGGGGGTCCTATTACCCTCCCCCCCCCCCCCCGACTTTTTTTTTCGTATTTTAATGGCATATATCTGCCACTGGGCACACTGCGAGTGAATAGTGTTAAAAACGTTTTAAAACTCTTTTTTTCGCCAAACAGCCCCTTAATTTTATAATTATTTAAAGTTTTATTTTTTTTTTATTTTTTCATTCTTGTTTCTTGTTTCTTCTTTCTTCAACAATAGTTGCATGGTTATAATTTAATGGAACTCGCTAATTGAAACTCAATGGATGATTCGGAAGATTCAAACTCGGAATCTCGCTAATTTAATTTTGAGCTTCATTAATGAAAATTGAATCTTCCGAGTTTCATTAACAGAAGATTGAATAGTTTCATACATGAAATTAAATTTTTCGAATCTTCTGAGTTTCATTAATGAATTTTCCGAATCTTCCGAGTTCCATTAATGAAAATTGAATCATGAAATTAAATTTTCCGAATATTTCGAGTTCCATTAATGAATTTTCCGAATCTTCCGAGTTTCATTAATGGAAATTGAATCATCCATTGATTTTTCAATTAGCGAGTTCCATTCAATTAGCGAGTTTCGTTGAATCTTCCATTAATGGAACTCGCTAATTGAATCTTCCGAGTTTCAATGGAAAATTAATGGAAGATTCCATTCAATTATTTGAAAAAACTTTCTTCATAAGCTCAATGGAATCATTTGGAATATTTAATATAGTTGTAATGGTGAAAAAATATTGAAAAGTGATAAAATGGAGAAAAAACGGCGCGTGTACCACACTTCCCACCAAAAAAATGGGGTATACATTTTGACGGGGGATTAATTTCACTTTAAAAAAGTTTGAGGGGGAAGTAATTCCAATTAAAAAAGTATAGAGGGTAATAGGACCCCCGCAAAGTTCAATATGTTCCACTAAAAATTTGGTTAAACTTCAGGTATTTTCGTGAGTATTATCCTTCTTTAATTGTAAACATATAATTAAAAAATCTGAAACATAAAAATATTTTTACAATTACATGATTATTTTTACTCATATATACTTGATTTTGAGGGGGGGTGAGGCTATTATCAATCCACTATCTTTTAATTGTGAATGATATTATAAAGGAGAATCTGAAACATAATTTTTGTTTACAATTAGATGATTGTTTTTCCGTATAAATTTGATTAGCTATGGGGGGAATTGGGTAGGGGTGGGTAGGGGGGATTGGGTTAGAGTGGAAGCGTGAGGGGAAAGGGGTAGAAAAACGTTTATATTCAAAAAATGAAAAAAAATATGATTTGGGGATGGGAGCAGGCGGGTAGATTTTTTCTTTTTTCTCATTTTATTTTATTGAAAAATAAAATGATTAATTATTTTATTAAGATAAAATAATTTAACAAGTTCGAATGAGACATTTCAATATGAAGCAATCAGAAATATTACTTGAATATTATCCGCGCATCGTGTGGGTATGTATAAAGCAGAAAACGAAGCATTCAAGTGGCAAGCTGCTATGAAGCCATGTGTCAGTTTTAGGACAAGTTTAATTGTATTGTAATAAAGTTTTTATAATTATTTAAATTTAAAAATACATAATCCTTTAAAAAAATATGATTAATTAGTTTAAAATAGAAACCCATGATGAAGGAGTTCTAAATGAACTCTTATATTTCATAAACTTATATATATCAAATATAATGATAAATATGTTGTTATTATTATTATTATTATTATTATTATTATTATTGTTATTATTATTATTGATAAATATAAATAATATATATTTGTGGTGTGTTTCTAAAACTTATCCTTACTTGAGATTATTTTAAAATTTTAAATATAAATTAAAATTTAATAATTAAATTCAACATATATATCTACTTGAAATACATTTATATCTCTAAGTTGTAAATTTATTTTTATAAAAAAAATAAAATTAACAAACAAATAAAACAAAGAAAGCAAGAAAGGAAAGAAAAGAAAAGAAAAGAGAAGAAAACAAAACAAAACAAAAGAAAAGAAATGTTAAAAAAAAAGGTGAAAAAAATTAAGCTATCAAAGGATAATTAAGACCAATAAGTTATTAATTTTAAATTAAAAATAATTATAAAATAAAATTACATAATATAATTAGTTAGTTATCACATTAGAGAGTTCTAATTGGACTCTTATCAAGTTTTGAATTAAAAGATTATATATTTGAATTTGAAATACATTATCCTTTTAATAAAAATATTTTCATTATCTTAAAAATTGAAACCCAAATTGAAGAGTTCTAATAGATATTTGTTATTTCAAACTTATCTCTTTAAAATTTAAATGCTATAAAATATATTTAAACATAATGTATTTACATATTAATGAAAGATGAAAATTTTATTAAAATATTAATAATACTAATAATACTAATAATAATAATAATAATTATTATTATTATTATTATTATTAGTAGTAGTAGTAGTAGTAGTAGTAGTAGTAATAGTAGTAGTATGGTCATAGAAGCAATAGTAATATGTAATATGTAGAAGATAATACTAATACTAATACTAATACTAATAATAATAATTTAGAAAAACGCGATTTGTCTTTTAAAAATAAGGAAAAGGGAAATTAGAAGGAAAAAAAGAAAAAAATAAATGGAGAGAAACCTATTGATAATAGGTCATTCATGATCCATCTAATAAGATAATTGTAGTTTCATTATGATTTTGAATTTAAGTTTATCAATAAGTTGACTATTTCCATTTTGAAATTTCAAATTCAAAATGCTATCTATATAAGGCCATCAACATCCATCCTTCCACACAAATATGTTCTTGCTACTATTTCATATTTTCTCTTCTTTTTTTCTTTAATTCTTCTAGGTGAGTAGACCACACAAATATGTTTTTGCTACTATTTCATATTTTCTCTCTTTTTTTCTTCTTTAATTCTTCTAGGTGAGTAGAACACACAAATATGTTTTTGCTACTATTTTATATTTTCTCTTTTTTTTTTCTTTAATTCTTCTAGGTGAGTAGACATACTGAAACTTGAAAGTAGGTCGTTAACTCTTATCTTTTGAATGCAAACATTTATTTATTGTAATTTTATTATTCTACAGTGTATATATATATATATATATATATATATATATATATATATATAAGTCACTAAGAAGTTGATTTATTTTTTAGGCAATCAATAGTTATTTAATGTATCCAATGTGCAATATTGGTTATTTTTCTTCATTTTGTTCTTTGTTAGAAATCATGTACTTTTATGATATTTGGCTTACCTTTATCACTTGATATGTAACGCCCTGAGTCTGTATCTCGGATGCTACATGATGCTAGCGACCCCGAAGAACCACCAGCTAACCCATGACTGGTACCTACTGTGAGCACTGAATAATAACAACACTCTAATGATAATATATCTGAAATAAATATGGAAGATAGGCTGAAAATTGTCATAAAGTTCATAACTAAAACAAATATTGAAAACTGAATACTGAAACATCTGTCTAAAATACTCTAGTCTGAAAGCCTCTAATTGTCTGAATATGGAGTAGATGGGATAAGTCCCCAACTAACTCAGACTACTGAACTAAACTAAAAACTGAAATAATGAAATGATATAATAACTTTGTCCTCAAACTATGAGGACTCACCACTAAGCCTACTGCTGATAGATAGGCTACTAAGTGCGGTCAGGAGCCCGTACATCTGAACCTATGATATAAATATCATAGCGCAAAAAAAAAGGTATGCGTCAGTACTTTGAATGTACTGGTATGCTAAGTGAGGTAGGCTGATATGCATGGGTTCATACGCACGAATAAATAACTGACTGAGTAATATGAATTTAACTAAATAAGAATACATATATATAATGGAAAACTGATGGAACACTAATTATGCAACACTATGCACATATCTACATATACTGTGACTGAGATCGTGGTAACACTGGATACTGAGTTCTAACCACTGAAAGACTGATATTTGAGTTTATTGATACTGCAGTATTGATAACTGAGTGACTGTTTCTGACAATCATTATTCTGTGGAACTATGCTGAGTTCCATACTGAGCTGAGTAACTGTGTCTGATAGTCCTAATTCTGTAGAACTGAACTGAGTTCTATACTGAGACTAAAACTAAAACTGTGAGAGGTATTCATCTAACCGACATGCCCCTTCTCTAAACTGATTTGGGGTCCAACCTATAACCCCAGTTGGAAGGATATCAGTACCGTGCCATGGGTAAAGACAAGTGTTGAGTCTCCCTCATCTGGCAGGTGCTCTAAATGAGAATGGTGGTACCCTCAACTGGCAGGTAAAATACCTCATCAAACCTCAACTGGTAGGTTGATGTCTCAACCTACGTTGGCTATGTAGTTCTGGAATACAAGGACTGCTTCTAAGGATCACACCTTCTGCTGGCAGGTGAGTCTCCATCCTTGGGCTAAATCGGTGCTGAATCCTACTCCCAACTGAATAGACACTGAACTGATTTCTAAACTGTACTAGGTTGGACTGACCTGTTACTGATCGTGCTGTCTAACTGAACAGAATTGAGTTAACTGGGTTTCGTTAACTGATGGAGTACTACTGAGTTTTGTTAGCTGACTGAATTTACTGAATTTTAAACTGATTACTGAACTGAGATCGGGACTGGTTTCCGAGTACCACTGTTTGTGACACTACTGAGACTGTTCTATAACTACTGTAGCTATAGGGTAAACAACTAGATTTTTGGGTATTGAATACCCCCAGGACTCGATATCATAAAAGCAAAACATAGCATGAACTTGAAAAACACAATGATGCAGACTTGTTCATAACTCATTCATAGAGATATTTCATTAAATACTTATGAGATATAAGTTTGCACATATACTAGCATGTCATTATTTTCACCTTTAATTCACATGAGCAATTTATCAAACACTTGGGGATCATAATCTATACACATGAGATTAGACAACATGTAGGCATTATACTTTCAAATCCCAATTTGCAAATCAAGGGCTTTTAACATGAGTTCACATAAAACTTGAAATAAACCATGGATTAGAACACAATTTTACATCATAATCATGAGTATACTCAAATCCAACATGAAATTCATGAAATCAATTAACTTTTAGTTTAAAAGAGTTTCTTGAACTCCAAGGGTGGAAGAAAACCCTTGGATAAACACTTCACATACCTTGGTGCTTGAATTAGTGAAGGTTGGTGGTGCTTTCTTGAAGCTTGAATCTTGAATTGGAAGCCCTAGGGTTTTTTTCTTAAGTAATTTTGAGAATAGAGAATGGATTTTGCCTCTAAAGTGGCTTAATCTCGTGTTTTGGGGCTGATATCAGGTGGGAAAAGATCCATTTACCCCTCTAGATGCGGGCTTCTAATGACTAAAAACGTGACCAGTAATGTGCATCCCAACGCACCGCGTCGATGGGATCGATGTTATGGCTGGTGCGCCGCATCGGGTCCATGTTGGCTCACTGGAATTTGACACTGAGAGCTGGGAAAAACATTTATCAATGCGATAGGCGACGCGGCATGTTGAGATCGCGTTGATCCACTGGTTTGGACTTCCAAACATGCCTCAAACGAAGTTTGAAAAATCTTAAACTCGCCCGAGAACGCCTACTGACATTCTTGATCATGAATCAACATAATGATCTATATTTTAAGGTCATAAGGATCATGAAAAAAGCTCACCAACTTATAAAGGCTAAAATAGTTCTAAGTACAAACACCTAGCTGACATTTCTAAGTATGGGACCCCTTGTCAAGCTCTAAGGGCTGAGTTAATCTTAGAATTTTTGCAGAGTCTTACAATATTTCCCCCTTGAGAACATTTGTCCTCGAATGAGACTGACTAGGCTGAGAATACTGATAGACTAAACTTACATACTGGACATGTACAATTGAAGTATATTTTCATGACTGAAACTACTGATATACTGAGTTTTCATAATGAACATGCATAACTAAAGCATGACTGAGTTCTGAGGATATGACACATGACTGAGCTATTTCATGAGGGTATGAATGGTATAAAAAATGCTATGCAACTGAATCAATACAAATTTGTAAAGGTAATCTGTGCATGGAACTGAATATATTCAAGGAAAATTGTTACCTTGAGCTGAATCTGAGTTTGCGGAGAAGAGGTGAGGATACTTAGTTCGCATATCTGCTTCTGCTTCCCAATTAGCTCCCTCAATGGACTGATTCCGCCAAAGAACTTTGACTAGAGGGACTTCTTTGTTCCTCAGTCTGCGAATCCGATAATCAAGGATTTCGACTAGAACCTCTTCGTAAGAGAAACTGTTCTGAACATCTATATCCTCTATAGGAACTACAACTGCTGGATCACCTATGCGTTTCTTTAGAAAGGAGACATGAAACACTGGATGGACTGAAGCTAAGTCTGAAGAAAACTCAAGCTCGTAGGCTACCTTTCTGGAACGGCTGAGAATCCGGTAAGGACCGACATATCGGGGACTAAGTTTCCCCTTCTTGCCAAACCTTTTCACTTCTTTCATAGAAGAGATTTTCAAATATACATAGTCACCAACCTCAAACTCGAGGTCCTTTCTTCGCACATCTGTATACGATTTCTGCCGTCTCTGAGCTGTCTTGAGCCTTTCCCTGATCAACTGAACTTTTTCTAAGGTATCAAATACTAAGTCAAGCCCTACCACTGTGGCCTCACCTACTTCAAACCAACCAATGGGAGATCAACATCTCATCCTATAGAGTGCCTCAAATGGAGCCATCTGAATGCTGGAATGGTAACTGTTATTATACGCAAACTCAATCAAGGGAAAATGATCATCCCAACAACCCTTAAAGTCAACGGCACACGCCCTTAGCATATCTTCTAAAGTCTAGATGGTCCTTTCTGCTCGACCATTTGTCTGAGGATGAAAGGCTGTACTGAGGTGAACTTGGGTACCAAGACCCTTCTGGAAGGCTTTTCATAAATGAGAGGTGAACTGCGTACCTCTATCTGAAATGATGGACAACGAAACTCCGTGCAATCTGACCAACTCTTTAACATAGAGCTTGGCATAATCCTCGGCTAAATAAGAGGTATAAACTGGTAGGAAATGAGTTTCTTTGGTCATCCTATCTACAATGACCAAAACTGAATCATGCTGACGATGAGTATGAGGTAAACCCATCACAAAATCCATGTTTACCTCCTCCCACTTCCAAGTAGGAATACTGAACTCCTACATAGACCCACTAGGCTTCTGATGTTCAATCTTAACCTGCTAATATGTAGAACACTTAACCACAAACTCTACAATGTCTCTCTTTATCCCACTCTACCAATAGACCTCCCATAAATCGTGATACATCTTAGTGGCCCCTAGATGAATGGAGTAGCTTGCACTATATGCTTCTGCAAGAATCCGCTGCCTCAATTCTTCTATACCTGGCACACATAACCGACCCTGACAACGTAATATACCATCTCCCCCTTGGGAGAAAAGCTCTACCTTCTGATCTCTGACTGACTCTTTTAACTTGATTAAACTGGGATCTCTGTCCTACTTTTCCTTTACTTCAGAAACTAGAGATGATTCTGAACCGTTCTACACCCACGTACTTTCCTCTGCTGAATCGACTAAGCGGACACCTAGTCGGTTAAGCTGATGAACTTCCTAAACTAACTTCTTATTATTATCCTCCACATGAGCAACACTACCCATAGACATTCTACTGAGAGCATCAACCACTACATTGGCCTTTCCTGAATGATATAGGACGCTCATGTCATAGTCTTTTAACAAATCTAACCACCTTCTCTGATGGAAGTTTAGGTATTTATGAGAGAACACGTACTGCAGGCTCTTATGATCAGTAAACATATCAACGTGCACTCCATACAAATAGTATCTCCAAATCTTTAAGGCAAATACTATAGCTACTAACTTAAGATCATGAGTGAGATAGTTCTTTTCATGGAGCTTAAGTTGTCTAGAGGCATAGGCTATGACCTTACCTCTCTGCATCAAAAGACACCCCAAACCAACTCTGGAAGCATTACAATAGACCATAAATCTGTCTGAACCATCTAGCAAAGTCAAAACTGAGGCTGTAGTGAGTCGCGTCTTCAACTTCTAAAAACTCTTCTCACAAGAATCTGACCACTGAAATTTGATTTCTAAGTCAATCTGGATATGGGGAATGCAATAGACGAGAATCCCTTAACAAACTGTCGGTAATAGCCAGCCAAACCTAAGAAACTCCTGATATCTAATAGAGAGATGAGTCTGGGCTAATTTTTCACTGATACGATCTTTTGAGGATCCACTCTAATACCATCATCAGAAACTATATGGCTAAGGAAATCTACTGACCTTAGCCAAAATTCATACTTACTGAATTTGGCAAATAGCTAATGGTTTCTGAGAGTCAGTAATACTATTTTGAGATAGTCTGTATAGCCGTGCTCACTACGAGAGTAGACAAGAGTGTCATCTATGGAGACTTTTACGAACATGTCCAAGTACTGCTTAAACATACGGTTCATCAAGTCCGTGAAAGTTTCTGGAGAATTGGTAAGACCAAATGACATGACTAAGAATTTGAAGTGACCATACTGAGTTCTGAAGGCTGTTGTCGGAATGTCACATTCTCTGACTCTGAGCTGATGATAGCCTGATCTGAGGTCCATCTTAGAGAAGTAACTGGCACCCTGAAGTTGGTTAAAAAAGTCATCGATTCTGGGAAGTAGATATTTGTTCTTGACCGTGACTTTATTTAGCTGACAGTAGTTAATGCACATTCTGAAAGAACCGCCTTTCTTATGCACGAATAGAACTGGTGCACCCCACGGAGATATACTGGGTTTGATGAATCCCTTATCTAGGAGATCTTTCAACTATTTTTTAACTCTTTGAGTTCTGCTGGAGCCATTCTGTATGGTGGAATAGAGATGGGCTAGGTATCTGGAAGAAAGTCAATTTCGAAGTCAATTTCCCACTCGGGAGGGACTCCAGGAAGATCTTCGGGAAACACATCTGGGAATTCACATGCTATTGATACTGACTCAAGATTAGGGGTTTCTAAACTAGAGTCTTGAACTCAAACGAGATGATAGGCACATCCCTCAGCTATCATTTTTCTCGCCCTAAGGTATGAAACAAGTTGACCCTTAAGTGCTGAAGTACTATTCTGTTTCTATAGAAACTGAAAATGGACAATTCTGTTTCTATAGTCAACTGAAGCATAGCATGAATAAAGCCAATCCATGCCGAGAATGACATCAAAATTGGCCATCTCTAATTCTACTAAGTCTGCTGAAGTGACTTTCTGAGATACCATAATCGGACAGTTCCTGTATACCCGTTAGGATATGATAGATTTACCTACTAGGGTAGAGACTAAGAAGGGCTCTGCTAGGATTTTGGGACTGACTTTGAAGTTTACAACTATATACGGAGTTACAAAGGACAAAGAAGCTCCTGGATCTAGCAAAGCATAAATATGTAAATGATAAATTTGTAACGTGCTAGTGACCACATCAGGAAAACTTTCCTGATCCTGTCTAGACTGAAGTGCATAAAGCCTATTTGGGCGCTGCCCACTGGTGGCACTGGAAACGGCACCCTGCTGATTCGACGACCAAACTGAGCTGAAAGACGATTATACTGGACCTGGGAACCTTACTGAGGACAATCTCTAACCCTGTGGCCTGGATTGCCATATCCAAAACATACATCACTACCAGCTCTGTAGACACCCTGATGGTTTCTGCCATATTTCTGGCAAAGAGGGTTTGTTCGGGCACTGCTAACTCAATCCTGAGGTTTAAGGCCTGGTGCCCTATCTTTATTACCGTCTCTAAATTTTGGCACTGGTGCACTAGCTAAGGACGGAGCTGGGACTGAAGATTTTGGGCGAAACTGAGAATGATTTCCACCTTCTGAATTAGGTTGAGCGAAGTTGAACTACCTATTCTAGCTCTTTTGTTCTCCCTCTCCTTCTCCCTATTCTTAGCCTGCTCTATCTACTGAGCATGGACCATGAGCTTAGATATGTACATCTCTTAATCAGTATTACAGTCCTACACTCCTTGACCACACTGTTAGACACTCCAGACACAAACTTACTCATCTTAGATCTGTTATATGCTACCACATGAGGAGCGTATCTCGCTATCTAGTAAACTTAAGAGAATACTCTTTCACTATCATATTTACCTGCTTCAGATTAATAAACTCTAAGACCTTAGCTTTTCTCAACTCCAGTAGGAAGAACCTATTAAGAAAAGCAGTGGTAAACTCCTCCCATTCTATAGGCCCTGTATCACGGCCCTCTCTACCTTCCACTGCTTGAACCATGAGTGAGACACATCCTGCAACTGGTATACGGCCAACTCAACAATCTTACTAGCTGTCACCCTCATAATATTTGTGACCTTCTGCATATGATCAAGGAATTTTTGTGGGTCCTCATCTGACTTAGACCCTGTAAATGTTGAAGGATTCATTTGGGTGAAGTTCCAAATTTTAGCTATAGCAGTATTGGCCACTGGATTGGCCGGAACAACAGCTGGCAACGAAATTGGCTAGGGAGGTGAAAACGGCTCTGAATTCAGCATGGGAGACATGTTCATCCAAGGGATCTAGCTGGATGGGCTGAGGTGCTGGGTAGTCTTTCGTTCCTCTTTCTTTAGTCCTTTTTAGAGGCATATTCTATAACAGAAGAGAAACTTAAATTAGACAGAGGGTTCAACTTGAGATCATGCTCACTCGCACGATATGAATACTAAAAGAGGGAAAACTTTTCCTAAAAATATCTCATAGCCTCCTGTCCATAAGTGTGGCGCGCTATACACCCATGCACAAGACTCTACTAGATGCATCTTTCAGATTGCCTAGGACTCTGTTGAACCTTAAGCTCTGATACCAAGTTTGAAACGCCCCGATTCTGTACCCCGGATGCTACATGCTGCTAGCAACCCTGAAGGACCACCAGCTAACCGATGACTGGTACCTGCTGTGAGCATTGAATAATAACAACACTGTTGTAATAATATATCTAAAATAAATACAAAAGATAGACTGAAAATTGATATAAGGTTCATAACTGAAACAAATACTGAATACTGAAAACTGAATATTGAAATATCTGTCTGAAATACTCTAGTCTGAAAGCCTTTAACTGTCTGAATATGAAGTTGATATTACAAGTTCCCAACTAACTCCAACTACTGAACTAAACTAAACACTGAAATAATGAAATGATATAATAACTTTGTCCTTGAACTATGAGGACTCACCACTAAGTCTCTTGCTTATAGATGGGTTGTTAAGTGCGATCAGGAGCTCATATGTCTGAAACCTATGATATAAAACATTATAGCACAAAATAAAGGTATGCATCAGTACTTTGAATGTACTGGTATACTAAGTGAGGTAGGCTGATATGCATGGATTCATATGCGTGAACAAATAACTCACTGAGTAACATGAATTTAACTGAATGAGAATACATATGTATAACTAAAAACTGATGGAACACTGATTAGGAAACACTGTTCACATATCTACATATACTGTGAATGAGATCGTGGTGACACTAGATACTGAGTTTGATAACTGAAAGACTGATATCTGAGTTTACTGATACTGCAGTACTGATAACTAAGTGACTATTTTAGACAGTCCTAATTCTGTGGAACTATGCTGAGTTCTATACTGAGTTGAGTGACTATGTCTGACAGTCCTGATTCTATAGAACTAAACTAAGTTTTATACTGAGGCTGAAACTAAAACTATGGGTGGTATTCATCTAACCGATATGCCCTTTCTCTGAACTGATTTGGGGTCTAACCTGTAACACCAGTTGGAAGGGTGTCAATACCGTGCCACGGGTAAAGATAAGTATTGAGTCACCCTCATATGGCAGATGCTCTGAATGAGAACGATGGTACCCTCAGCTAGCAGGTAAGACACCTCATTAACTCTCAACTGAAAGGTTGATGTCTCAACCTACGCTGGCTACATAGTTCTAAAATACAAAGACTGCTTCTAAGTATCACACCCTCTGCTGGCAGGTGAGTCCCCATCCTTGGGCTCACTCAGTACTGAATCCTACTCCCAACTGAATAGCTACTGAACTGATTTCTAAAATATACTAGGATGGACTGATTTGTTATTGATCGTGTTGTATAACTGAACTGAACTGAACTGAGTTCACTGAGTTCTGTTAACTGACGGAGTACTACCGAGTTCTGTTAGCTGACTGAATTTACAGAATTCTGAATTGATTACTGAACTGAGACTGGGACTGGTTTCTCAGTACCACTGTTCGTGATACTATTGAGACTGTTCTATAATTATTGTAGCTCTAGGTAAATAGCTAGATTTTTTGGTATTAAATACCCTATGACTAGATAGCATAAAAGCAAAACATAGCATGAATTTGAAAAGCACAATGATGGACACTTGTTCATAACTCATTCATAGATACATTTCATCAAATACTTGTGAGATATAAGTTTTCACATATTCTAGCATGTCATGATTTTCACCTTTAATTCACATGAGCAATTTATCAAGCACTTGGGGATCATAATCTATACACATGCGACTAGACAACATGTAGGCATCATGCTTTCAAATCCCAAGTTGCAAATCAAGGGCTTTTAACATGAGTTCACATGATACTACACACATGATAAATAATTTCACATGAAACTTTAAATAAACCATGGATTAGAACACAATTTTACATCATAATCATGAGTATACTCAAATCCAACGTGGAATTCATTAAATCAATTAACTTGTAGTTTAAAAGAGTTTCTTAAACTCCAAGGGTGTAAGGAAACCCTTGAATGAACACTTCATATATCTTGGTGCTTAAATTAGTGAAGGTTGATGGTGCTTTCTAGAAGCTTGAATTGGAAGCCCTAGGGTTTTGTTCTTGAGTAATTTTGAGAATAGAGAATGGATTTTGCCTCTAAAGTGGCTTAATATCATGTTTTGAGGGTTGATATTAGGTGGGAAAAGACCCATTTACCTTTCTGGATGCTGGCTTCTAATGATTGAAAATGTGCCCAGTGACGCGTATCCCAACGAGCTGCATCGAGTTCGCATTGACTCACTGAAATTTGACACTGGGTTCTGGGAAAAACATTTATCAATGCGATAGGCAACGAGGCGCATCGAGATCACGTTGATCTACTAGTTTGGACTTCCAAACGTGCCTCAAACGATGTTTGAAAATTCATAAACTTACCCGAGAATGCCTACTGACATTTCTGATCATGAATCAACATAAAGATCGATATTTTAAGGTCATAAGGATCGTGAAATGAGATCGCCAACTTATGAAGGCTAAAATAGTTCTAAGTACAAACACCTAGCTGAAATTTCTAAGTATGGGACCCCTTGTCTAGCTCTAAGGGCTGAGTTAAGCTTAGAATTTTTGCGGGGTCTTACATGATACTTTTTTCAAATAGGTTCTAAATTTAAGTTGGTAAAGATTTTGATTGATTATGTTCATATAATTCTTAACTTATGATTTTATGTGGATGGAGGACTTCTTCGATTATTCTATATTTACATGTAATACTATTAGAATTTTTTTTAGAAAAAATATAACAAAGAGAGTTAAAAACATATTGCTGATGACGATATTATGATTTTTTAATGAGTATTGATGTTTGATACATTTGTAATGTATTTAAATCTTCAATGAAGATACACTCTAAAATGTCTTTTATTTGATTGAATAAACAATCATTCCTCAGCAATAATCACTTGTATAAAATATATATTTATATTTTTTTATAGAATATTTTTATCGTGGATAAAAAAATTATTGGTAATGTTTATTAGATTTCTTAACAATCAAGGTATGTTGTGCATGAATCTTATTATGTCACAACTTTTTATCTTAATAAATTTTTCTTAAGCATAAAGACAACTCTGAAAAAATACTATATTTACATATCTTCTTTTTCTAGGGGGTTTATCAAATAAATTTGTAGGCATTTAAATACTTCAATTTATTTATTCTTTTCATATTTGTACTTGCAATTTATATTTATGCAAAGAATTTATTATTAATTCTGCGCGTCGTTTATATTATAATAAGTGACATGTTTTCATTCATCTTTGAGTAGTTCCATGTAATATTTAATTCTTTTTAATCCCAGAATCAAAGGTAATAATTTTTTTAAAAAAATTGAATTAAAACAAATTAAAAGTGAACATAAGATAAACTTATCTCCAATAGACGTGAAGTGTTTAGCTTAAATAAGGATTTAGTGAAAATTTTAAACAATAAATACTCTTAAAAATAAAATAAAATTATATTAGAATCTTTTTCTATTATATATTTCTTTTTGGTAAAATCTACTCCATATTTCATTTTATTTTTTATGTTACACATAAAATGAAAACCTTACAATTCTAATTTCACGTAATACAAAACTTATTAATCATAGAAATTTAAATAGATAAACAGTCAACCAATATTTCTATTTATATATTATAGTAATAGAAAATTATAATTTTAAAAAGGAGATCTTTAAAAAATAACAACATTTTGCTATAAAATTCATCTTTCATAGCCACATTTTACATAATTACCATTTATAACCGCTGTATTCGATTTATGCCCGCTGTATTCAGTTTTACAAATAGTATGTATTCATATAAAATATGAATACAGTCTCTATTTAGTTGCGCCAAAAATGAAATTCAATATTTTTAAAAAGAAAAAAAATCTCAATTGCGCTTATCTCGTTGAATTGAATATTTTTTTGCCTAATACTACCATTATCTTTTATATATTTTTTTTTATTTTTTGTGTTTTTTCCATTTTTTCTTCTTCTTTTTTTCTACTTTTATTTTTTTCGTTTCTTTCCTTTTGTTTTTTGTTTTTTTCTCTCTTTAATCTCTAACGTCTATTTCTCTTTCTTCTTTTCTGTTCTTCTTTGATTTTTTTTTTCTTTTTTGTACTTATTTTCTTTATTATTTTTTTGTTCTATTTTATATTTTCGAAAAATATGACTAGTCGAGCACAAGTCATGGATGATAACGTAAATACCACAATTATTTATTATATTTGTAGTCACACCGCCATTTATATTTTGTATTTATTGATACAACTGTATTTGTATTTTAAAGTTCGCACTTGTATTTATATTTTATAGTTCGCATTTATATTTGTATTTAATAGTTCGCACTTGTATTTGTTAGTTTGCGCCATCATTTATATTCTATATAATCCACACTTGTATTTTAAAGAACTATTTTGTATTTGTATTTCTATAATTGATTGCATATTATATTGGATTATATTTATATTATGGTTTTATTGTGTTTGTATATTTAGATTATATTTGGATTATACTTGTATTTGTATTCTATTTTCTTCATTACCTTTTTATTTTTAAGAAATTCTTTTGTAATTGTATTTGTAAGTTGATTGCATATTGTATTTAGTCGTGACTATGCACAATTTAACATTTGTATTTGTATACAAAAAAATAAGTGCATTAATTGTATTTACGTGATTCTAAAATATATAATGTATCATTTGATACAAATATACCGTTTTGTATTTGTATATGAAAATTATAATTCATATTTGTAAATAAACAAATATCACTTGATGCAAATACAATGACAAACAAATGAAACAAATGATTTTATAAATACAAATACAATATGTATTTGTATAAAAATTTGAGTTGTATTTATTTATATAAATAAATACAAATAGTATCAATAAATACAAACACGTACTCGCAGAAAGAAAATCAATCGTTCCTTTTCAATACTTAAAAATTACAAATGATAGTTCACACTTGTATCTGTGTGTTATAGTTCGCATTTATATTTATATTTTATAGTTCATACTTATATTTATATGTTATAGTTCACATTTGTATTTGTATTTTATAGTTCGCATTTGTATTTGTATTTGCTAGTACACAAAAATGAAAAGAAGGGGAAAAAATGAAAAGAAAAACAGAAGAAGGAGAAAAGATGAGAGAAAAAGAAGGAGAAAAAACTAAAAAGAAGAAAGAGAGTAATAGAAAATAGAGAAAGAAATAAAAAAAGGAGAAAAAATAAAAAGGAAAAAAAGAAGGATAAAAGATAAGAGAAAAAGGAGAAAAATAAAATAAAAAGAAGGAGAAAAGATGAGAGAAAAAGAAAGAAAAAATTTAGAAAAAGGAGAGTAATAGAAAATAAAGAAAAAAAGAACGGAGAAAAAATAAAAAGGAAAAAAAAAAGAACAAAAAAGAAAAAGTGGAACAAAAATGAAAAAGAAAAAAGAAAGAAAAACAAAAAAAAAAGGAAAAAATGAAAAAGAATTGAAAAAGAAAAGGAGAGTAATAGAAAATAGAGAAAAAAAGAAAATACATGAGAGAAACTATAAATTGTAATTAGAGACAATTAATAGGCAAGAGGATGCTATGAATTGTAGTTAATTAAAAATTAGGCTTTAAGTACTAATAAAAGTCCAATAATGACTAATTCGAGTAATTTTTTCGTTAAAAAAATACTCAAATTATATCTTTATTTATATTTTGTAGTAACATAAAACTATAATTTAAAATAAAGTTTAATACATAAATTCAAACTATGGGAAAATTGTAAATCATACAAGTTAAAAAATAAATTATTTTTCAAGAATTAAAAAAGTACATATTTATACAAATAATAATTAAAGATATTAAGCAAATCGATAAGTTATTTACAAGTATAAATAACACATAAATCAGGACAAAATTAGAAAACAAGTTATAATTATAGTGTAAAAAGTTTGAAGATCTTGACTTTCTAATTAGATAAAAAGTATTTATAATTATAATAAGTCGAATCTTAAATAATATATACAATATAACTAACATTTTGATAAATAGTAACTAAAATTTGATAAATAATGAATTAAAGGAATGATTGCTTTACCTTGGAAACGTTTAGCGAAGGGCTGCTAAGCAACCACCACCAGACAAGGAACCAACATCAGATCAGGCTTTCCCTGTCAAGCGAGACCCGACGCCGCGAACTGTTACACCTAAATCTGGTCTTCTACGACCATTTGACCCCATTCAATTTGGGCAATGATGGGTCGGCACGGGTAGTGCTCCGATGGTATTTCAACATCTGTCATCCAAAGTGATAGGAAAGCCGATTGACCAACCATCAATTGAGCATAATTTACCAAGTAGGGCCCCTAAGCGGGATTACAGAAGGAGATTGATCAAAGAAAAGAGACATCTAACACTGCGAGGAAACTTAGCTTCTCTGCTGCGTCCAGTGGGGTTAAGGACTCTGAGCATGAACAACTGCTCCCCCGACCTCCGACCATGAAGGATATACTGGTGGGGAATCGGTCACTTCAACTATGTACGAAACTTGACTATTTTTTGACTATTCTAAAAGATGGGATTAAAGTTGTGAGATTGGATCCCAAAGAGGTACACGAGCAGACATTGAAATGCCAAGCATCGTTAATTGGTTATGTGGTAGGGGGAAACCCTTCGTTCAAAGAGATACTGAGATATGTTTATGGCGTCTGGAATTTTGTTGAAACCCCTCAGGTTTTCCTTCATACAGATGGCTATTTTATTTTCTGTTTTGCTACCGAGGAAGACAAAGCAGTAATTCTGGAAAATGGGCCATACACGTTCAATAATCGACCTCTGGTAGTACGACAATGGTAGATTGATTTTCAGATCCACGAAGAATCCACTCGACTACTTCCAATTTGGGTTAATTTTACTAGTCTTCATGTACGGTATTGGGCAAAAGAAAACCTAGGTCAAATTGCTAGTTGCTTGGGGAAGCCTATTTGTATAGACAAGCTCACAGACCAAGGTGAAAGAGTCTCGTCTGCACATATGTTGATAGAGATGGATACTTCACTACCATTCCCAGGTGCCATTCAAATTGAAGATACGGAGGGAAAATGCAAAGCATAGATGATCGAATGCGAATGAAAACCAAATTACTGTCCAGCTTGCCTACAAATAGATCATCATACTGTGAATTGCTCCACTATTCCTTTAGGAAAGCAGCAAAAACCAGACAAGAAAAAGGTACCTCCTAAGCAAAGGAAGAAAGAGTGGCATACAAATCTTAAGGAACCTAAAGCTCAAGAGACCACAACTGAAACTGTTGAGGTGAAAGCTCTTACAATACAGAAACAAGAGAGAATAAAGTTAAAAGGTAAACAACAGGTTGCATATGGTGATAAAGACACCTCTGGGCATACAACAAAAATAAAAGATGTAGAGAAGTACCTGGAAGCTAACATAAATAAGTCCTTCCGGATTAAGGAGAGGGAGGAGCCCACAAAGAGCAATGCGAGGGGAACTCAAGCCAGCCTCCAACCCCCATGATCTTTTGATCTTTGATTGTTAGGGGGATTAACCAGCCCCACAAGAAGAAAGTGCTCAAATCCTTTCTGCTTAAAAATAAAGTAGACTTAATAGGGTGTTTAGAAACTAAAGTCAGAGCTCACAAAGCTGACAAAATAAAGAAGTATTTAGGGGATGAATGGGAGGTATTTACTGACTATCTAGTAGTTTCATATGGAAGGATCTGGGTATGTTGGAAACGTCAAAAGGCGAAAGTAAATGTTTTGTATTCAGACTCTCAATTGGTCCATTGTGTTATAACTGAATTGGGTGCAAAATTTCAATGTTTGATGACATTTGTCTATGGACTGAACATTATTAAGGGCAGAGCTGGTATATGGGAGCAATTGAGAAATATTGAAGCTGGAATTACTGCACCGTGGGTGGTTTTAGGAGATTTTAATACTATTCTGTCAGTGAATAACAGGATTAATGGACAATCAGTGCAAGCAAATAAGGTGGCAAACTTTTAATCTTGCATTGAAGGCACAAGGCTTGGACAACTACCAAGAAGTGGATGCCGATTCTCATGGAGCAATAAACAAGATGTTGATATCAAGGTGTATAGTCTTATAGATTGGATTTTTGGCAATGATCTCTGGTTCTTGAAATACAGCAACTTAACAGCTCATTATCTCACTTCGGACATGTCAAATCATTCCCCTATTATTGTAAGAATTAAAGTGCAGAGACAAGAAATTCCAAGACCTTTTAGACTCTACAACACATTACTTCAACAATAAAATTTTCAGGAACTCGTTAACGTGATTTGGAGGCAAAACATACCTGGGCATACTATGTACAGAGTCAGGAGAAAGTTGAAATTAATAGAGAGAGGTGCAACTAAGATGAATAGAGAAGTAAATAACATTGACAGGAAGCTAGAAGGCTTGTAGGAATAATTATTGAATATTCAGATGCAACTGAGCAGTGACCTTTTTAACCCTCAATTAATTGAGGAAGAGGGGGTCACATTGGCTCAAAGAGAAAAGTGTCTTCTTATCCAGGAGAGGGTGCTTCGCCAAAAATCAAGGGCTACATGGATTGCATTCGGGGACTCTAATACTAAATATTATCATGTTTTATGAAGGCTAGGCAAGCAAGAAATAGGGTGTCTTCTATTTGCAACTCTCAAGGTGTTACAGTAACAGATAGTAAAGTAAACCAACAGGAGTTTATACAGTTTTTCAAAGGTCTTTTAGGTTCCAGCGCACATGAGCTCTAGAGTATTGATGTTGATATTGCTAGAAATGGCCATTGTCTACCCATGACACAACAAAGGCAACTGAATGAAGATGTGACCAGGGAAGAGATTAATATAGCTCTACAGAGTTTACCAATGGACAAATCACCCGGAATTGATGGGTTCCCAGTTGAGTTTTTCAAACATTATTGGGACTTAATTGGTGATGAGATAATACAAGCTATACTTGAATTTTTAAAATGGAAAACTCCTGTAGAGTATTAATGCTACCACAGTTACATTGGTTCCCAAGGTCTGTAATCCGACTTTTGTGAAAGAGTTTCGGCCAATAACATGTTGCACTACCCTTTACAAGCTCATTTCCAAAGTTCTAACTGCGAGGCTGAAGCTAGTAGTGGACAATATAGTGGGACCATCCCACGCTGCGTTTATTGAGGGAAGAAGCATCTTAGATAATGTGATAATTAGCCATGAACTTGTAAAGCGTTATTCCAATAAAGGCGTGTCACCTAGATGCTTGATAAAGGTGGATATTAGAAAGGCAAACGACTATGTCGAGTGGAGTTTTCTCAGGATGGTGCTACATGAGTTCAGCTATCCTGTGAAGTTTGTTTCTTTGATCATGGAATGTGTTTCTACAGTACAATACTCCTTAATTATGAACGGAGGCATCACTCCTCAGTTCCAAGCTAAAAAGGGATTGCGACAAGGAGACCCAATATCTCCTTACTTCTTTGTGCTGGACATGAAATATCTGAACAAAACTCTCAATCAATTAAGATATATTCCTAATTTCAATTACCATCCTCTATGTGAGAAAATACATCTGGTACTTGTATGTTTTGCCGACGATCTCTTGTTATGTCGTAAAGCTGAACATACTTCTATTCAGCTTATGCTACAAGCCTTTAATTATTTTTCTCAAGTGTCTGGACTACATGCCAACTTGGATAAGAGTTCTATCAACCTAGCAGGTGTCTCTCGAGTTATTAAAGATCAAATCTTGTCTGATATGCAGTTCATAGAAGGGAAAATGCCATTTCGCTATTTAGGGGTGCCTTTATCTTCTAAGAAACTAAGTATCCAACAATGTATGCCTTTGATTAATAAGATGGTAGCAAGAATAGAATGTTGGACTACGAAGCTCCTCTCATATAGTGGCAGATTGCAGCTTATAAAAAGTGTTCTATTCGAGATGCAGACATACTAGGCACAAGTCTTTTTACTACCTAAAAAGATTACTGAATTAGTTAATAGTGTATGCAGAACATTTTTATGGACTGGGAGTGTTGATACTTCAAAAAAGGCATTAGTAGCTTGGGAAAAGTTATGCTTACCTTGGTCAGCAGGAGGGTTGAATATCATTGATGTCTACCGATGAAACAGAGCAGCGATATGTAAGTTGCTATGGGCTATTGCTATGAAGAAGGACACACTATGGATACAGTAGGTACATGCATATTACATCAAGAACAACAACATTGACACTATCTCGACTCCCAAGAGAGCTAGTTGAATTGTAAGGAAGATTGTTGGTGCCAAGGACTGGTTTCCTAATGGTAATGTACTGGCAGAACTGAATAGTTTTTGTAAGAAGGGAAAATACAGTATCAAACTAGCCTACCAGTCCTTTATCCCCCAGTGCCCCAAAGTTACATGGAAGAGTATGACAATAGGGGTTGGTATCATCCCAAGGCATCAATTCATAACTTGGTTAGCACTTCAACAACGGCTAGCCACAGTTGATCGATTGTCCCATGGGGGATTCAGGTATCCAAATAATGTGTATTATGTGACACTCGATTGGAGGAGGCATTCTCCCACTTTTTTTACGACTGTACATACTTTAGCGCAATCTGGAGGGGCTTCTTGAAATGGTTAAATGTCACAAGGCAAACTGCATACTGGGAAACTGAAGTTAGATAGTTGGAACAAAGTGTCAAGAGTACAAGACCCAAAGCAGAAGTACTGCGGTTTCTTTTAACACAACAGTTTACCATGTTTGGTCGGAAAGAAACACCAAGCGATTCCAAGGGCTGCAACGAGTGTGTTCTGATAGTGAAGGAGATAATAGTTCAGCTACACCTCTGAGGGTTCATCAATCTAAATGGAAGCGCATGCTAGAGGCTCTTAATAGTTACCCGGAAAAAATAGTCATTGATACTGTTTTTTATTCTAAGAGTGTTTTCATAATTCTGAGGTCTAGTTCTAGTGTACACATGAACTAGCAGTTGTATGTTGGATCACTTTGGTTGAATAAAATTCTTCTGTTTTGACCCAAAAAAAAAAATATAAAAATTTAAGTAACTTGGAATTGGGGCTTAGAGCTATGAGCTATAACACATACGCAAGAAGGAAGAATGCCTTAATGGACGGGTACGCTAAGGAAGGGGAGTCGCTTGCAATTTTAAATTAGCATTGTATGTTTTGAAACAAGTAAGAACATAAATGTCAAAATACAAGAAAAGATAATTAAATATAGTAGAAAAAAAAATGTAAAGATGGGGGAACGGAGGTAATATTTTAAACTAATTTTAAGAATATAATATAGGAATTACGTAATACATATATTACTATCTATAAATTTAAATTGAAAAGACGTGAATAATAGAATAAAAATTTAAAAATAAAAAAAAATTACAAGTAAACAAAATAAATATATCTATTTCATATTAATCAAAATGATTTAATAACTACATTAAATCAAGTGATAACTTAAAAACTAATATGAACAAGTTAATAAATTTAAATAGTAAACAACATATAAATAAAATATGAAATATAAAAGTTTTCAAAATTTTACGATTTATAATAACTAAAATTTGGCTATGGAAGGTGGGGCGGGGGGGTTATTTTATTGAGGAACAATATGATGATTGAATTTTATTTGTTTATTTTATTGCTCGAACATCACAATTCAAAAAAATAGAAATAATATTTTTATTTGCGCATCACACGAGTATGTATACTATATACTAAATAGCAAGAAAGTCTTGCCTAAAAAGTTGTCAAGTCACGGCCTATGACGATGCCATGTGTTAATTTTAGGACAAATTAATTAAACCTAGGTAATTAGTTATCGTTCAAATTTTTATTTTTAAACTTTTCAATAAAAAAAATCGACAGTTATTTTATTTTATTTTATTTTACAGTTTTTTTAATTTAAATTTTTAACATTTTTTTAATTCAAATTTTGATAGTTTTATGGCCCCTTCAATTATAATGAGAATTTTATTTTACAAAAATGGAGTTACGCAAACACACTTTTTATGTCCCCTTTAAGTTATTTATAAAAAATAATCTTAATAAATTTTTAATAATGCAAACACATGCTTGGTGGCCTCTTTCATTTATTTATTTTATGAAAACTGATTATACTTAAAAATAAAAATTGCCGAATGACCAAAAAAAGGAAAAATTAAAATTCTTGAAATGAAAGAAAAAATATCCACAAGCCTAAAATTGAAAATTGAAAATTCTAAAAACTATCAATTGACAAAAAACTGTCAATTATGAAAACATGCACAAGTTTAAAATACAAAAACTACAAGGGACATGGATTATTATTTTGTTTTTCTTAAAAGAAATCTTGATCTTTTCAAAATATCTATATTTTGTGGCCTAAACTCACAGTTAGTTGAGACAATTGAAGGAAAGATGTCTTTAAGTCTTGAATGAAGGATTGGAGATATTGAACAACTTAAAGTGTCAAACATCATTAGTAAACTTGATTAAGTTAATTATGGACTCGATTAATATTTTCAGAACTTTCTAATCTTTTCATTTATACAAATCAACCCACACCCCTCTCAATCCAAATCAACCAGTCTCTCTCCTTTCTCTCTCTCTCGACAGCTTCTCTCAACTCTCTCCCAACCAATAGTTCTGAAAAATTCTCCCTTCAATCCTCGGCGACTTCAACCTCCGGCTAAAAATGGTCGGACGAATTTCCTTTCGACTTTCGACCGTCAAGCAACGTGAAGACTTCTCCGGCGATAACAACTTCTAGTTCTTTGTCGTCCCATTTTCTTTTTCACAAGTAAAAAATTATGAAAAAATAGAGAAACTTGAGCCAACTACTCTTCTAGTATTGAAATATGGACTGAATAAAATTTTAATTTCTGGCATTTCTTCTTCTTGTTGTCGGATTTGCTAGTGATTTTTGTTCACAGTTGATGTTCTGTGTGTGTGTGTGTGTTGTGTATGATGTGTTGGTGTGTAATACCCCAAACTTTCTTTAAGTCTAATTTAATCTCCAGAAGATTTAGGGATGACTTCCTAAGTGAATAATGTTTAAATCAGATAGAATTTCCCCAATTTCGACTTTTTAATATGTGGGAAATTGAATTAGCTTTCCAACGATACCAATTTCGCCAAAATCAAGTATCGGGGTAAAAAGTTACGGACATTTTACAGAGAACTGTCCGAACTGCCCAGGAGCGACGGGCAGGACGACGGACCGTCGCTCCGGCCATCGCAACTGAGGCAGAAAACCCATTCACTGACCAAGTGCGATAGTTAGGCCAACAGACCGTCGAGCTAGCGACAGACCGTCGCCCAAGCCGTCACAACTGAAGCAGTAACCCTACTTTCTGGACAACGTGCAACGGGCTAGCTGACGGACCGTCGAGCTTGCGATGGACCGTCGCTCAAGCTGTCGCACACTACCATTCAGCGAATTAAAGTCATTTTAAAAAGGATATTTGGGTTTTTTTCCACCCTTTTTAACACCTATTTATATCATATCAAGGCTCATAACTCCATATTCATCTATAACATCAAAAACTAGGGTTTCTTTCAAGATCAAAAACCCAAGAACTAGATACAAACCCTCTTCAAGAAAACTTAAGAATCAAACGTCACCATTCAAGAATCTTTAAGAAAAGTTAATCTCTTTCAAGATTCAAGCTTTTGAGGTATGTTAGATGTTTATTCTTGGGTTCCTTCCACCCAAGAAGTTCAAGAATCCTTTTTAAATTATAACGATTGTATATTTATGAGTTTTAATGATTTATGTGAGTTGAAATTCATGTTCATGTTATTGTTGAGTTTTGATTCATGTTCTAGATTGTAAGTTTCATGATTTAGTCCTAATATGTGATCATTTGCGTAATTTTCATGATAAACCCTTCAAGTTGCATGTTTTTTTTATGTAACCATGTTAATTAGATGTAGAAATTGTTGTATAACCAAAGCATGCTCCCCATATATTTGATAAAAGGTCTATGTGAAGAAGATAGTGCCATAATAGCATGTTAATATAAAATCCCCTTTTATGTAAAAGATAATGCATGCTAAGTGTTTGTTGAATGGTCTTAGTGAAAGAATTATGATATGTTAGTATGCATGCCTATTCATGTACAAGTTTATGAATTTCAAGCGCTTGATGAACTGCCTCATTGATTATATTGTGAGTTGTTGACCATTGTCAAGTATTCGAGAATTGTCATGTCTTGTTTATTTTTATGCTATTGAGTCTTGGGGGTATTTAATACCCGATAATTTAGCTGAATGTCTAGAGCCAGTGTCATTTTCAAGATAATCTCAGTCATGCCATTATTAGTAGAACTCATTCAGTTACAGAATTTAGAAATACTCAGTAATCTCAGTAGCTGTCTATTCCAGCTCAGTATGTAGTTCAGACCTCATTTATATTCAAGTATTCAGTTTAGAACTCAGTAGCATTTAGTCAGATAATAGAATTCAGTAGTATTTCGTCAGTCACTGGAACTCAATAGATTCAATTTAGCTCAATTAATCAGTATGATCAGTAAGAGATTCAGTTCAGTCCAGTGCAGTCTAAGAATCAGTTCAGAGTCTATTCAGTTGGGAGTAGGATTCAGCACCGAGCGAGGGCAGGGATGACGGCTTCCCCATTAGAGAGGCAGAGTCATTAGTAGCAGACCCTATACTCCAGAACTGCTTAGCCAGAAGGATAAGGATTCACTATTTAGATTAAGGCTTGGCTACCTCACAGGAGTCACCCGTTAGATTAGGCTTGACTTCCTATTTAGGGTCACTTGTTAGACAGGCTTGACCATAGAAATGTCTTTAACCGTGGAACGATATTGATACCCTTCTAGCTGGGGTTACAGATTGGACCCTATTAGTTTAGATTTGGGGCATGTCGGTTAGATGATTACCTCCCAAAGTCCAAATCAATAATAGAACTCAATTCAGCTATACAGAAATCAGGACTGTCAGATACAGTCAATCAGCTTAGTAAAGAACTTAGATAGTTCCACATATTCAGAGATCACCCATTAGATAGGCTTGATCTCACTTTCAGTAAATCATATTCATTATCGGTAGATTTAGAGATCACCCACTAGATAGGCCTGATCTCAGATACAACCAATAAGTACCAGTCAGTATCAGCAGATTCAAGAACCACCCGCTAGATAGGCTTGATCTCAGATTTCAGTATTAGTAGACTTAGTCATCAGATTTTAGTATCAGTAAACTCAGATAGCAGTAAGCAGTAAACCCAGTTATCAGTAATCCAATTATTAGAATTCAGTATTTAGTGTTACTAGGATTTCAGTTATAGTTTGTGCATTCATGCATTTATCCTCATTCAGTAGTCTCATGTTATCTAGTCAGCTATAGTTCATGCATATGAGCCTTTGCATTTAGCCTTACCTTATCTAACGTACCAGTACATGCTCACGTACTAACGCATACTTTTCTCTTGTGATATGGTGTTTTATACCATTAGTTCAGAAGCACGAGATCTAAAACACCTTTAGCAATTCAAATTCAGCCAGCAGCAGTAGACTTAGTAGTGAGTCCTCATCATTCGAGGATGTTCTATTATTTTATTATATTTTTAGATTCAGTATTTTAGTAGACGAAGTTAGTTAGGGGATTGTCCCATCAACTCCTTATTCAGATAGTTTAGAGGCTTTCAGACTAGATGTTCGGATTGTTGCCTTAGTATTTTTGATACTTTATTCAGCCGTATTTTAGTTTTGAACCTTATGACAAGTTTCTGCCAGTTGTTTATCGCATTTTTTACAGTATATTATGCAGTGCTCAGTTATAGGTACCCAAAAAGGGTTAGCTTGTGGTCCTTCGGGATCATAAGCACCATGTAGCATCTGGGGTTCAGAATTCAGGGCGTTACATGGTGTTGCTGGGTTGATTTATCATTTGTCTTGGTAAAAATAGTGTTGTAATAGATAAAACATATGATGCAACAGATTAAGACATCTGATGCATCAGATGAAAATATTTGATGTAACAAATTAAAATCTGATGTAACTATGAAAATATGATGCAACAAATGAATAATCTAATAGATCATTCATATGTTACGACAGACGACTCTTCTATTTGGAAGAAATCTAAATAATATTGATCCAACAGATAACTCAATTTGCAATAGATGAGTGATATGTTTCAATAGTTCAGTGATCTATTTTTATTGTCTCCAACGGCTTACTCATCCGTTGTAATAGGTTGGTTATATATTGCAACAGATAACATACCTGCTGCAACAGATATATGATCTATTTTTACTGTTTCCAACGGATTACTCATCCGTTGTAACAAGTTGGTTATATGTTGCAACAGATAAACTACCTGGTGTAATAGATTTGTGTTCTGTTATTACTGTTTTCAATGGATTACTCATCCATTGCAACAGGTTGGTTATATATTGCAATAGATAAACTACCTGGTGCAATAGATTTGTGATATGTTATTACTGTTTCCAATGAATTACTCATCCATTGCAATAGGTTGGTTATATGTTGCAACAGATTAACTACCGGGTGCAACATATATGTGTGATCTATTACTACTGTTTCCAATGGATTATTTATCCTTGCAATATGTTGGTTATATGTTGCAACAGATAAACTACTTGGTGCAACAGATTAGAGATCTATTTTTATTGTTTTCAATGGTTTACTCATTCGTTGTAACAGGTCAGTTATATGTTGCAACAGATAGCATATCTGGTGCAATAGATGTGTGGTCTGTTGGAACTATTATTTTATTGTTGTGCATGTTAGATTTACTGTTATCCCCTTTTAATGATGCATTAATCAATTATAATCTATTTTATGTTCCTATTAATTTAAGATAATATGACTCCCAAAATAAAAAAATCGAATCAAGTCCAAGTAAAGAAACAAGTGCAGCAGCTCGGCTACTTCCACTACTTTATGAGCTTGCTTTATAAGCGTTATCTCAATCAGGAGCAGAAGATAATGAACATGGGGAGGAGGAATGTCTCAAAAGGTATGATCCAAATGCTAATATCCCTTCCACCAAAAAGTTGGTCAAAACCTCTAGCATTGATCGTTAACCTGTGAGAATACAGTGTGATGGTGCCACAGACTTAACGGGTGATTTCTTGGTTAAGTCAACCATGGGAAAATCTTTCGATTCCTTCAGAAAAATACTTTAAGAACAAAAACTAGATGCTTATTTCAGGGAAAGTTGCTTTAGGCAATATCTAATTTGCCGGTGGACAACAATTCTCATTTTCAGATGAAAATGGTATACGATCTTCTTAAGCGTAAGTTTATGTATGAAAATAAAGACAAGATAGATGAGGAGTGGATAAATTACTGTGGCATTCTTGTTTGTTTTAGTTGGAAGGAGTTTGCCATAGTTACCAGACTAAAATGTTATCCTCCTTATCCTTCTCAAGTTATACCTACTCTGACAAAAAAAGAGTATCCCGCACACCCAAAAAAGGCAAAGGCAAGTCGAGTGATCGTGATGACCTAGTGTCGATTGTTGGTCCTAGCTTTAAAAATAAAAATTTGATAGAAGCGTTGAAAGGTAAAGGACTCTCAAAGAAGCACAAGCAATCATTGTGCTTAGTTTGGTTTGCACATAATATTCTTTAGGCGAGAGACGCTAACAACAACATAAACGTTGGTTTAATAAAGCTCTCTGAGGATCTTGAGGCATTTAACAACTATTCTTGGGGTTATGAAAGTTTCAAAATGACTGTCCAATATTTGTTGACTTCGTTAACGCCAAAGAGATTCAATGTCTTTCCATGGGCCTTCATGGTAAATATTTCTTTTAGCATGATATGATTCATCATTTTTTTATTCAATAATGCTTTTAATTTATTGGCGTTATGTTATAGGCTTGGGCATTTGAAGTCATTCCTTATTTGAGCAACAAGTGAACTACCAGGAAGAAGTTTTCTGTCCAAGAATCCTGAGATGGTTGTCGGCCAAAACTGATAGAAATACAAAATTTCTTGATATTTTCAACCCCCCAAGGAAGCAGTAAGTTCAATTCTAATCAAGTTTTTGTTTTAATTAATGATTATGTTAAATGGAGAAAATGGTCTATTACCCCTCCAACCTTTAATCGAAATCCCAACTACATACTCAACCTTTACAGAATTTCCATTACCCCTCTAAATAATTTTTTACTATATTTTATATCCCTTCAATTGCTGACGTTTCATGGAAGGTGAGAACACCCCCACTAAGCGCGTCAGTTGAGATACTAACCCTTTAAAATTATTATTTTTAGTGCCACATGTATAATACACATCATTATTTTTAATTATTAATTAAAAATACACGTGTATAATTAATGTTGTCTTCATCCTTTATCTCCAAATGCCAGTTCCTGTAATTTTCATTTTCCCCTTGTTTTACTTAATTTTCTTGATTTGAAATATCAAAATTTATTGCAAGATTGCTTGATTTACTTTATTGTTTTTTTTGCAGTTCTAATTCAGGGAAAAGATAGTTGGGTTCTTCTTCTTCTTCTTTGTCATGGGGTTTTGATGAGAAGGAGAATGAATCCAAAGGGCAAAACTGAAATCATTGACAAAGGGGTCCAAGAATTTCATGTCTCCGACAATTTCAGCTTCTTCCAAGATTACTCAATCCTCAAAAAAGAAAATATTGGAGGAAAGAAATGATCCCGTAAGGACTTCAATCACTTTATTCAACGGTAAAGCTACCTTCTTTTCTTCAAATTCTGAAGAACATAATCAAAATTCTGAGAATGTTATGGAGCCTAAGTAGACTGTTCCTGTTGATGGTCTTCCTCCGATTACCAAAATGCAGACTATTTTTAAATTTGTTCAATAACTACGGTGAAATTTCACCGGAATAACTCCAAAGAAACATCCTTTTAAAATCCAAATGACCACCAGCTTCTTTTTCCCATCTTTTTCCAATCAAATTTCACTAGAAAATGATCGAAAACATAAAAACGGGGACGAAAACACCCAAACAAACCCATCTTGCCATGAATTCACCAGTTCCATCGAAATCCACCACGAAAAAGGGTTGTCGTTGAAGGTTCTTCTGGGTGTAGAATAGATGTTTTTAGAGGTTCTTGGATGGGGTGGAAAGGATTTTGTGGAGAGTGGAGAAGGAGATTTATTAGTAGAAGAAGAAACCGCCATTGATGATTATGTTGTATAACAAGAAAGGTAAGTGAATCGTCAAATCGTCTACACAGAAAAATACCGAGAACAAACGAAAATGAAAATAGTGCGAGTTGAGAGAAAGGAAACTTTAATTTAGTAATTGTTGAAATTAAGAAGAGAGCTGAGAGATGAGAGTGTCATCCATGGAAATGGTGTTTTAGGAGGAACTGAAAAAGTAGAAATGGGCCCGGCGCATGTAGACATGCATGTCTAATTATTTGATTTATATTGACACGTTAGCAATTGGAGGGGTATAAAATACAGTAAAAAAATATTTGTAGGGGTAATGGGACTTCCGTAAAGATTCAGTGTGTAGTTGAGACTTCGACTAAAGGTTGGTGGGGGGGGGGGGGGGGGGGTAATAGACCATTTTCTCTTTTAAATGATTTTATCATCATTCTAATATATGTACCGATTTATTTTAGATTGTCCATCCGTGGCTTGTTCCGACCAACCGAAAGTTTAAGATGCCTTTTTTTCTTACTTTACGGTTTTTGCAAACTTTACTAGATCCTAAGGTCATTGATGGAATAAAAATAGAATTGTTTGGAGCAACAACCATCACAAGAAAAATAATTTTGGAGGGTGGGCTTGTTACTGTTGACAATGCTAGTCGTAGTGGTAGTGATAGTGGTGCTGCTGTTAGGGCTAATGATGCTCTTCTTACCGTTGTTGAAACAACAAACAATTATGATTATGATCATACTGGCTATACAGATTTTTCTTCAGATATTACCACATGTAGCGAATGTTCTGTATGCAAATGTCAAGACTGCAAGGCGAGATACGATGGAGTGATTAATGCACTAACTGCTTCTATAAAGGAAATGGCATCTAATAAGAGTGTCATTCCATCAAAGAGGATTTCATATCCATACACTCCACTAGAGATCAAGGCAACTAAGGGGAGAAGGAAAGATACTTCCAAGGCATCATCAAGCATAAAAAAAAGTAAAATTGCAACGCCTCTGTCTTTGTTTTGCATCAATGTTCATTAAGAAAGGGCCACAGGAGAGCAGCATAAGCTGAAGAAGGTGAATGTACATCACCTGTTCCAACAGATGATACATTTGCTGAACATTATCAAATAGATATATACATCTGTTATAACTGATGTCTAACCTGTTTTATCAGATGCATTATCTATTGCAATAGATGAGTTTTATGTTGCAACAGATGGGTCATGTGTTTGAAATTATCGTACTGCTTTAATCTACCTGTTCGAATTTGTCCCAATAGATGATCCATCTATTGTAATATAAGGTTCATCTGTTGCAACAGATGGATAATCTGTTGTATATCTGTAAATAGCATTGACAATTCTGGCTTTCCAGATGGATGTCACAGTAGAAGCCACTACTGAAGAGCATAATATCACAGTTGATAATCCATCAACTGCTTCCAAAGATGAAGAAAAAGTGGAGCCTGTCAGTTTTAAAAAATGGAAGAATTATCCATTTGAAAGGTTTAACATCTCGGACGAGGCTCCAATAAAACTAACACAGTTGATCAACGCCTATTCAGAATAGATTGTCGATGGGCTGCTAAAGCATCATGCCGGCAGGTACATAAATCAATTTTTGAAGATATTGGTTTATACTATTCTTGTTGTAAGAACGTGACATTAGCACATATAAATTATCATGTAGAAAATAAAATGACGAATGCTATAAAGTGAATGAATCGAGTCTTGGTTTTAATATGTTCGACTTTGTTGTTGCACATCCCGAATCGAAGAATTGGTTCTATTTGATGTCACAGCCCCAAACTTGCTGGAATAATGAGGTTTAAATGCCATGCATATTACTATTAATTAATACTTTATTTAATTACATCTGGGTATTAATTTTTTTATCACATAATCCAAAATGTTTGATAATATTTACAGCACATTGATGTCATTTTTTACTACCTCCGAAAGAAGGCCAAGTTGCAAACATAAGAATAATATAGATACACGACAGACAATTGTTTGTACAAAGTTTACATCAATAATGCCTACCTTGGCATTTGATCGATGAAGTGTATATCCCAATCAATTATGGTAATGAATTCCATTGGGTGTTGGCTGTCGTCGTTCTAAAAGAGAGGCGCATCCGAGTGTATGACTCAATGTAGTGAAGGGGACATTCTGGGCCATCGTCTGAGATACAAAAGATGGCCAAAAACTAGGGTTTTCTCAGGTGCTTCCTACTTTTTTAGCATCAAAACACAAAATTGTTAACCCATTCTCGAAGATAATTCAACTAAAAGTCTTCTTTTTCATCATTAACTAAAAAACCCTAATTTTTAGAATAAAGAACAAATGTAGAACTCTTCTTGAACTCTGTTACCTATGAAGACAGAGAAAACGATAGATACAAGTGAGAATAAAGTCAAAAATAACAACTTTATGGTCGAAAATGGGAAGAAAATTGATCTGTTTTGAAGGGTTGAGCAATATGTTGAGTAGTTATCGTCTGTATTTTGAGAGAGAGAGAGAGAGAGAGGAGCGATAAATTGAAATTTGAAATGAAGAAAAGTTTTTCCCACAAATAGATGATTTGTATGGGTTGATTTGTAATTTTGAAAAAGAATGACAAGTTTTAAAATTGTTAATTTAGTCCGAATTGATCTTAATTAATTTGAAAATTTCAAAAGATATAGTTTTTAAAATATTAATTTGATGAAAACTCATTTCAACTCAGAGTGATCGATCGACGACTCGAGTCGGGATGAATGCAATACCAACACCATGCAAATACAACGGGTCAATTGAAGTTGTTGTTGACCCTGTGAGCTTCATTCATCCCTAGTTACACCTAGATCAATGTAGGTACTATTATTAATCTTAACATTAATTTGATGAGAACTCATTTCAACTCAGAGTGATCGATCGACGACTCAAGTCGGGATGAATGCAATACCAACACCGTGCAAATGCAACGGGTCAATTGAAGTTGTTATTAACCCTGTGAGTTCATTCATTCATCCCTAGTTACACCTAGATCAATGTAGGTACTATTATTAATCTTAACATTAAGTTGATGAGAACTCATTTTAACTCAGAGTGATCGATTGACTACTCGGGTCGGGATGAACATAATACCAATACCATGCAAATACAACAGCTAAATTAAAGTTGTTGTTGACCCCGTGAACTCATTCATTCATCCTTATTTCCACCTAGATCAATGTAGATACTATTATTAATCTTAACATTAAGTTGATGAGAACTCAGTTTAACTCAGAGTGATCGATCGATGACTCGGGTCGGGATGAACACAATACCAATACTATGCAAATGTAATAGCTCAATTAAAGTTGTTGTTGACCCTGTGATCTTATTCATTCATCCCTAGTTCCACCTAGATCAATGTAGGTACTATTATTAATCTTAACATTAAGTTGATGAGAAATCATTTCAACTCAGAGTGATCTATCGACGACTCGGGTCGGGATGAATGCAATACCAATACCATGCAAATGCAATGACTCAATCAAAGTTGTTCTTGACCCTATGAGCTTATTCATTCATCCCTAGTTCCACTTAAATCAATTGAAATGAAATTTGTTGCAACAAACGACTGAGCTATTAGAGAATTTCAAATAGATAATCATATCTATTGCAACAGATGACATATCTGATTTAATTATCAAATAGACATTTGTATCTATTATGATAGATGACTGAGCTATTAGAAATTTTCAAATAGATAGTCATATTTGTTGCAACAGATGACATATCTGATTTAATTATCAAATAGACATTTACATCTGTTTTGACAAATGACTGAGCTATTGAAAATTTTCAAACAGATATTGATGTCTATTGTAACAGATGGCATATCTGATTTAGTTATCAAATGGACATTTGCATCTATTGTCACAGATGACTAAGCTGTTGAGATTTTTCAAATATATACTTATATCTGTTGCAACAGACGACATATTTGTTTGAATTTTTTTTATTTTAATTTAAAAGCAAGCTTTTGTCCGAGTAGATAAAGTAGTACCACTAAAGGTGGTAAAAAATGTTTCTTGGATAACTCAAAAATCTCATTGAGTAGTCTTGTCTTGTCTTTTCAATGTCACCCATTTTCTTTCTCGTGCACCCCAAATTATTAATGAATATTGAAACCCCTAATACTTATATTTCCTCCGTTTCATATTAGTTGACCCCTATTGACTTGGCACACCTATTAAGAAAATATTAATTAGGAATTTATTTTACCAAATTAGCCTTATTAATTATGATTTGAAAATATAAATTTGAGTAAAAAAACTTTGTTTAGTCATTTAATATTAAGGGTAGTACATCTAGAAATTAGAATTATCTCATCTCTTCTTCAGCCCTAAATTTATTTTATTCGTCTCTTATCTTTTTCTTTCTATCCGCTTTAGGGTTATCAAAACCTTTTTTCTCTCCTCTTTCTCATAAAGATCCTTTCGGATCTAAATCGATCCATATGTTAGATTTCTCGACTGAAATTATTGTTTTGATCCCCTTTTGACATTAAGGTATGGTTCTCTATTGCTCTTTCATTCTTGTCTTCTTCTTTGCAAGTTATTTACACCTTTTTTTTTTATTTAATTACCATTTACTCATACCAAATTTATTTTAAAAATTTAAAGTAACTTTTAATTGTTAAATAAATGAACCGAGAATTTTTATTACAAGATGGAAAAAAAAGTCATCTGTTGGGAAAAGTTTAAAAGCCTTGTTGGCAGTATCATATTTTTTTTATGTATTTTATTTATTTCTTTGTTGTTGATGTTGTTGGTGGGGTTGGCGTCGTTGAAACTTGTGGTGTGGTGTTGTTGATAGTGGCGGATCCAAGTTTTTTAGACGGTGGGAGTTTCTTAGCTTAAAAATAGTGGAGTCCGAACAATCAACACAAGTAGTAAGGGAGAAAAGAATAAAAGAAAGTTTAAAGTGAATAAGGAGAGAAGAGTTGGTCATTAAAATTAAAAAAATATGTGTTGAGTGGGAACTGAACTCAAGACCAAAAGAAATGAATAGCCTTAAGCACCCATAAACAACCACTAGGCCAACCAAACAACTCTTACTATGGGTGCTCACTGATTAGATTATATATGTTTTTTCTTAATTTCCATAGACATATATAAAGTTCGATATGAATTCAGTCTGTGCTTGTGCACTCGGAGGACAACATGTGGGTCCGCCCCTGGTTGTTGATGGTGTTAGAACATAGGATGTTTACTTCTTTGTTGTTGATGATGTTGTTGGAACAAATGTTATTTTTTTCTTAGTTGTTGATGTTCTTTCTTTGTTCTTTCTTTGTAGTTTATGCTATTGTTGATGTTACAATAGACGGAGAAACTGTTGGAACAAATCAAAACACCAGCAAAGATGGTTTGATGTATTCCAATAGACTCCACATCTGTTGCATCAGACTCCACATATGATGCAACAGACTCCACGTCTGATGCAATAGGTTCCACATCTGATGCAACAGGCTCTACATCTGTTGTAACAGATGGATAATGTTCTTTCTGTGACATAATTTTTTTCTTTTTCTTTGTAGATATAAGGAACTGAAAGTTGATTAAATTTTGCTAGACCATCACTAGAGGAGCAGTAAAGATGGGTTCGGAGGAATAAGCTGCATGCAGATGGAACCACTTCATATGTGGGAGGTATGTGTTACTGATAATGTTTTCATGGAAACACACATAGAGTACACTGATTTTGTGAATGCTATTTTTACCGATTAGTCATTAGATCATTCAAACAAGATATCTGTAATTTTACAGCTAAGTTTGATAGGTCTGAACTGATAAAGCTGAGGGACCATGAATATGATTTCGATACCCTATTACGATTTAATGTCACTTTTTGCTCATGTTTATTTATCCAGCCTTCTACAGACTTTTATTGTGGCAAGCATTTCTGGCAATGATGTAGACTTTTGCAAGACGAATATGTTGTCCTCTATATGGGAGAAAAATGATCAACAGAAAAGTTGAGATATTGAGATCATTTAATCTGTTCACTAACTCAGGCTAAAGTTTAGAGATCTTACCCCTTCTTTCTTATCTTGTTCATTCAAATGTGAAGATTGCAAGGCAAAATATGATGGAGTGATTAATATTGTTAATGCATTAACTGCTGATGTAAAGGAATTGATATCTAACAGTAGTGTCATTCAATCAAAGAGGATTTCAATTTCATTCACTTCATTCGATCAATAGAACTGCTTGACACAGCAAAAGCTGATATCGAGAGATTACTGATTATGTCTTCTCAAGATTTTCTTCTACCAGAAAACTGTTCTACATTGAGTGTTGTACTATCCATATATGCTGCAGCACCAGATTTATCAGTCAAGAGAGCGCTTTCCTTGGAAAAACTCAAAGAGAACCTTCCATGCTTCTCCTTAACCTTGCGTAGAGCTAAGAAGGACCAAAAGGAGTATTATAAGAAAGCTGCCAAGAAAGTGGTCCTCGTTGACAAACTCACAAAAGATCAAGAGTTCTATACTGAGCTCAACGACCACAATGACAAAATGATTGAATTGGAAGGGGTGACTTGACTTAGTTAAATAAAAAGCCATGATTGTTCATATCCCTTAGTTAAATAAAACTGCTAGCTTTTCGAATATGTAAATTAAAAAAATGGATCTAAATACAACATTTTATCTTGTTATTATATCTAGGAAAGAGACAGATTGGTAATCTATTGCAAAATATATTCCACCTGTCAGATAACTTACAATATATTGATAATCTATTGCAATAGATGGATATATCAGTTTGCTTTTCCATCAGTTGTGGTGTCTGTTGCAACTTGCTAGTCATCTTTTTATTCAATTTCATCAAGAGCATTAGATTTTTTCTAAACACTTCTTGGCCAAACTCAATTTTTGCTCGTGGATTGCTTTTTTTTTTTTCTTTGCATCCTTCAAGCTGGCCTCCAAACTCAATTTTTGCTCTTGGATTGCTTCTTTTTTTTTTTCGAGGCCTGCTTGAAGGATGCAAAGAAGAAAATAGAAGCAATCCAAGAGCAAAAATTGAGTTTGGCCAAGAAGTGTTTAGAAAAATCTAATGCTCTCAATGAAATTAAATAAACAGATGACTAGCAAGTTCCAACAGACGTCATAGCTGATGGAAAAACAAACTGATATATCCATCTATTACAATAGATTTTCAATATGTTGTAAGTTATCTGACAGGTGGAGTATATTTTGCAACAGCTTACCAATCTGTTAGATTTATTTTAAAGTAATTTTCTTTTCTTTCCAAAATATAATAAAAAGATAAAATATTGTATTTAGATCTATTTTTTTGAATTTACATATTCGAAAAGTCACCAGTTTTATTTAATTAAGGGATATGAACAGTCGTGGCTTTTTGTTTGACTAAGTCAAGTCACCCCTTCCAATTCAATCATTTTATAAATAGGTCCCTCCGGCCTCCTCTCACTCGTTCATTCCACTACACTTACAATACAAATATGACTGATCCAAATTTGTACAAGAAGATTCATATCGAGTCCTTGCAGGAACTTCAACGGTAGTTTGATGAACAACATAGGGATTTGGCCAACTTCGGAGCAAGGCTGAGGAGGGCCCTGTTGCTGCCGGATGAAAATTGTCTGGTTGAGAATAATAATAGTAATAATAATAATAATAATAATAATAATAATAATAATAATAATAATAGTAATAACAATAATAGTAGTAGTAATAATAATTAGGTTATGTTTTTTCTTTCTTTTAGCTTATGTATTTTCCTTTTTTATATCCAATCAACCTATAAGGGATTCAAAAAAATCTAGGTATATGTTTGGTTTGGTTTGGTCGACTTTAAATTTTTAATTCTTATTTAATGTTTAATTATCATTCTATTTATTCCCTATTCTCAATATGTCGACGGTTGGAGGTAGATATTGAGCACTTGTAGCAACAGATGGTGGTGAAAAGTCATGATGATTCTCCTAAAAATGGTTCGTTAATAAATAATAAGGAACTAAATGATATTATAACCGTAAAAAAAAGATTATTTAAAAAAAATTCACAACATTGGATTAATTAAGTTATATGATGATACAATTTTTAAGAAAAAGGTGAATGAACAGTCGTGACTGTGACTTTTTATCTAAATACATTCAACAAACAAAACAAACAACGCTGCTGATGCATCAAATTCCTCTTCTGTTGTGATTGATGAATCGGTTAGGAGAAATCAAAAAAGCTCATTAAACAGATGGTCGATTTGTTGCAATAGATGGTATATCTGTTGAAATAGGTGGGTTATCTAATGCAACAGATATTTAATCTGTTTTCATAACTCAATAAAAAATGGTTATTATTTTATTAAAGAAACAGTTATTGAAAACCAGGTGTCCTCGATTTTTAAATTTAATAAGCTGAAAAGTCATGACTTGTCACAATAATAAAAAACTCACCATCTTGATTTAATTAAGTCAATTTTTTCATAGAAAACAATAAGGAAACAAATGATAAACACAATTTAAATCGTAAAAAACTCAAACTCACCAAAAATATTCTTATTTTTAAATCTGTTTTATTAATTTATATAATAAAAAGGTCATCAAATTTGGATTAATGATATGATGATAATTTTTTTTT
>NC_061111.1:209417619-209436537 GCF_002878395.1 Capsicum annuum | reverse complement strand
TATGATAAAACTAATTTATGTATAATCTAAGATAAAAGAAAAAAAAAAACTCACCAAAAGCAACACCCAAAGGCCCTTATTTAATATAGTTAGCTAATATTTTATAATTACTAGAATGGTGTACGTGCGTTGCACGTGTATCAAACGTTTTTTAAGAATAAACGTATACATAAAATATATTAGTTGTGTGTGTATTATCTTTAAACCGCTACAAAAAGGTAATTTCTTATACTATTTTTACGAACACATTAAACGTAGATTCAATCAATAAATCGCCTAACATCACAAGAATTATCAAAAAATCATCATCTATGTAAAACCAGCAAATCGCCTAACATGTCTTTTATTTTTTCTATGAATCAATTTATCTAAAATAAAGATAAATCAAATTTAATGCATATGTAAAACTCTTCAGTTAAAAAAAAAAAATCAATGAGAATTCTTACCATTTCATACTCTTTAGTTCTTCAAGTACTTTCTAATAAGCAGCATGACAAAATATCACCTAAAAGGCAAAATACATTCAGGGGAATAAAATTGATTTTATTATCGACTTTCAAATTGAAATAAAGGAATCGTGAGGTAATTTTTTGTATAATTTTAAAACTTCAAATTTTAGGATGTGTGCAATAGTCAAATAAGGAAAGACTTAATAATAAAAAATGTAGTTGATTTTACAATTTTAAATATAATGAATTTAAATAGTAAAAAGATGATTTTGTTTATTGAAAAGAATTTTAACGAAGGGCAAAAACTTTGAATCACCTTATATTTTAACAATTTTGGAAATAAAATTGTTGAAACTGTGCTGAGACGATAAACAATGAAAGATCGCAGTTGTTTATAACAATGAACAGTGAAAAAAGCTCATGCAACTATTTATATCAATTAACAATGAAAAAAGCTCAAGCGTTTATATAGAAAGACTGGAAAAGCCGTATGTTTTTTGGTTTAAATAAACCAAGTAAAAATCAAATAGGGTTAAAAAAAATGATAGCTAAATTTGGGAAGGATTTAATTGTAAACCAAGTAGGAACCAAATAGGATTTTTTTAAATGGAAAATGGGTGTTTAGCTAAATTTGGGAAGGAATATTTTATAAAAAAAAATCGTGGATTTAATTGTAAACCAAGTAGGAACCAAAAAATGGTGTTTAGCTAAATTTGGAAGAAATTATTAAACATGTTAGGTATGAAAGAATAATATTACCTCCTCATCAACTAATATCACCATTTTTTGAGAACCGCCTCCATTCTTAAATGGCTTTGTTGGGGCCGCTTTCGATGACCAAGACTTTGATCATCCAGATATAATCCCTTGGCTTCAAAGTGTTGATACTCACAATTTCAGTGATAGGATCCATTTGTAATAATCTTTAATAAAATAGAAGTTAGAACGATAAGAACGTAGAATTTCATAATAGAGGTAAACTTGTTAGATGATAAGAATTATACCTGAATATGTGAATCTTGTTGGTAGGTGGGTAGATAAAGAAGTTAGTTATGAACAACAAAAAATATAATATATTCTACTAATATGTCACATAGAACGATAAGAACGTATAATTAATAATAGAGGTATGAAATAAAATATATTGAACTAACAGGTCACATTAAGCTACACATTAAACTAAATTAAATTAAGCAATTTAAGTTGGCATAGCAAATAATATTGTGTTTAAATTAACAATGTAAAAAGGGAGAGATGATATAACGATCAAAAACCTGGAAAAAAAAATTGTTGAAACTATGTTGAGATGAAAAACAATGAAAGATTGCAGCTGTTTATAACAATGAACAATGAAAAAAGCTCACGCAACTATTTATAACAATGAACAATGAAAAAAGCTCAAGCGTTTATATAGAAGGACTGAAAAAATCGTATGTTTTTTGGTTGAAAGAAATCAAGTAGAAATCAAATAAGATTAAAAATCGGTAGCTAAATTTGGGAAGGACTTAATTATAAACCAAGTAGGAATCAAATAAGATTTTTAAAAATGAAAAACGGGTGTTTAGATAAATTTGGAAAGGAAAACTTTACAAAAAAACCGTGGATTTAATTGTAAACCAAGTAGGAACCAAAAAACGGGTGTTTAGCTAAATTTGGAAGAAAATTTTTACAAAAAAACCGTGGATTTAATTGTAAACCAAATAGGAACCAAAAAATGGGTGTTTAGCTAAATTTGGGAAGGAAAAATTTACAAAAAAAATGGGTGTTTTAATGAAGCAAGGAAAAGAGCAAAATTTGAGAAGAATTTAATTGTAGAAAATTTTTAGTATATTTATTTTGTAGAATTTAATTGCAGGGAAAGGGGTAAAAGACGATTTTGTCTAAAGCACATTATTTTATTACAAGGCAAAAAGTTCAATTCACTTTTCTAAAGATCTTCATACTTTTAATATATTATAAATTATAGATATAGATTATAGATATGCATTTTAATCTTTAAAAAAAATACAAACAATAAAAAGTCAAAAGAAAGAGATTGTTTTCCTAAAATAAACTACCTAGCCGAGACGGTCTGTGCACGTTCTTCAACTAAGGGATGGGCCCTTATTCCAAAATACTAGTTTCTATATTTTTGTGATGCACGAATATATTTAGTGTTCGATTACGCGTCATAGGTCGTTCATGTGGACTAATTTGATCCGCTTTTAGTTTTGATTAAAAAAAGATAAGAAGGGGTAACCTACAGATTTGAAAAAAAAAGGAGGAATAGTTACTCAACAACTGTTTATTTGCCTAATTTCCCTATACATAATACTGCTGTCTCTTCAGACAAAACATGAGAAAAATTAAAAGAAATTTCTTGAGTAGGAAAACGCAGATCAAGAAAAAAATACCATAAGAAGGCATTTAGTTTGTGAAATAATACTCCACTTTCAAGAGAGGGACAAAGTGGACTTGAGGCGATTCTTTCAGTAGCAAAATCATCACCTTCCGTTGTAACAGAAAAAGGTACACATTGATTTCTAATTTTACTCCTATTTTTTCTATCAATGGCATCAAAGACAACCTTTATTGCCCTATTTTTACATGTTATTTCTCGAGTTAAGTGTGTAAAACTCTTGAAAATAATTGTGTATGAACGTACCTATGAGAAAAAAGTTTATAACTGGATGTAATAAAAAAATTTGGATCCGATTAGAAGCTCCACTATTGCACTTTGGTTCCGATCAGTCGCGCCACCATGGCATTTTAGGATCCTGTCAGACACCCATAATTGCGTTTCAGGATCCGACATTGTTTTTAAGGTTCTGTTTTAGAACTATGTTTTTTTTAAAAAAAAATGGGTCTCATTTCTTAATCTGCCATGGATGTTTTTTTAAAGAAAAAGATAAGCAATGAAAAATAACGAATTCTTTGGGGCTGAAGAGAAGTACGTGTAATCTTTCCTAACGAAGAATCTACTTTATTTTAAGAATTAATAAGTAAAAATTACCTATAGAATGACATATTTACTGCTATTTACCTAAAATCTCAACTATTTTCTAAATTTCAGAAAATCTCACACTTTAGCCTTTGATGATACATATAACTAGTGTCAGATACAATATAACTAGTGTCAGATACAACCTACAGATACATTTAACAATTAAACTAATTTGCATAATTTAAGGGATGTAACAGCTAAACTAGCATTAATTTAGCAATTAACCTAACTAATAATGATAAAAAGTCAATAAAATCCCATGAAAAAAGGTAATTTGTTTGTTATTCCAATTTTTTAAACAAAATCTCTTCTATAATCAGATTCTAGATAGAAACTATTCATACGATTTGTTTTGTTTTCTTGATTTTATTTGAAGTACTTGCAATGAATATTTAATGTTATTACATTATTCCGGCATTTGGATTAACGATATAAAGTACGAGGGCTATAAAAGTGATGAAATCATTGTTAGTGAACATGTAACGTATGATAAATTGATTTTGGCCATTGCTGTAAAACTGAAAATTGACGAAAGCTGGAAAAAAATTGAAGTTTGTTACATAGTTGATGGTAATGTGGCACCACAGTTGATTCGTAATGAGATGGGTGTCAAGCTTTATATTGAAATTAAGAAAAGTGAGTTTGATTTTGGGATGTATCCACTTATCATCACTACAGTAGATAAATATGATAGTGAGATGTTGTTTGATGGAAAAGACGGTGTATTAATGTGTTTGGATAATCCGTGTGAAGATGCTGAGGAATTAATTAGTTATAATTCTAATTGTTATGCTCTGTTGCCATTGTTCGATATGAAGGGGAACAAGATCATTACAGATTGCAAAACTAGTGAAGTTAAGGTTGGGCAAATCTACAAGGACAAGTGTACTCTTACTTCAGTTATGGCATGGTATGCCATTGACCATTCCTTCAATTTCTATGAGAAAAGACCTGACAAAAAAGATTTGTATCTTGTTTAAATTTTCAAAAATAGTTATTTGTCTCTTGTTTATTTAATTATGCATTTAACGTAAAATTGATTGTTGTTTCATATAATTCTATTTTGTTATTTTTAGTAGGCCGAGATACATATTTGATCTAACTAGATACAATTTTCTTCATCTTGTATCTTTGGTTCGGGTTGTCTATATATATGTATCTCTTGATGTTTTACTTTTAGTGATATAAGCATACCAAAGATATATATTAATAGTGTTAAAAAGATACATATTGTGCACGATAGAATATATATGTATCTCTCGTTATTTTTTTTTTTGTACGATAAAATACATCTTAATTTTTTAACATATTACCGTTGAAGATACATATAGCTAACGCGAGATACATCCTATAGATACATTTAATAGTTAAACTAATTTACATAATTTAAGGGTTGTAACGGCTAAAGTTTCTTTAATTTAGTAATTAACCTAACTAATAATGGTAAAAACTAAATAAAATTCCAAGAAAATAGGTAATTTATTTGTTATTTCACATTTTTAAATAATTTTTTTTTCATATTTCATTTCCAGTTATAAACGATTTGTACGATCTTTTTATTTTTTTCTTGATTTTGTTTGAAGTAATTGCAATGAATATTTCAGTGTTGTTACGTCATTCCAGCATTTGGATTAACGAAATAACATACGAGGGCTAAATAATTGAATTAAAAAAAATAATATGAGATACATATAACATACCCCTCATACACTATATGTATCTTTAAGCTTACTAACATGTATCTTTAGTATGCTGATTTCACTAAAACTTGAAATCAGGAGATACATATAAAACTTAAATGGATAACAATAGATACAAGATATTGAAAAAAATACCATGTATGTGTAAATATGTATCTAAGCCTGAAATTACCCAGATCTGAAATAACAGGCGATACATAAATCTGCAAGAACACAAAACTAGATATACAAAAAGCTTAAAATGTATCTATTGTTTTACAGAATATGTATCTTTGGTATAAATATTTGAATCAAAACAAAAAATAGTGTGAGATACATACAAAACAACCTCGTACACAATATATATCTTTAAGCTTACTAACATATATCTTTGATATGCCTATTTCACTAAAAGAAAAAACACAAGATACATATAACAACAAAAACAGAGAACAAGAGATACAAGAAATTGCTCTGAAGGTCTTCATAGATCTTGAATTTTTGTTTTGAGATAATGATGCATAATTTTTTTCCCAGTAACTTGATGATTAGAGAGTATTTTCAAGGTGAGTGTAGTTGAATTTTTTCTTTCTCAAAAAGATGAATGACTTTAGATCCGTTGGTCACTGTATCATCTTCTGTCGGGGGTTCCAATTGATTTTTTGCTTCGCTCAACAAAATATTATTGGAGAAATTCATTTTGATTTCAGAAAATTTTTTGTTGAGTAGAAGCTTGTCTTTGAACTAAATTTTGACGCAAGTGAGACATCTATTTCAGTATCTTTTTTGTCACTATTTGGCAGTCTGGTAGGGATGGATTGAGAATTTTGGTTTGGATCCCTCAGATCCAGTGGTATGAAAGTGGTTTTGGTTGGAGTATTCTATAGAGAAGGCAGATGATTTTGCTTTCTAGAGAGATGGATGCTAGGTAAAGTTGATAATAAGATATTGAATATGATTTTAGGAGGAAATTTTACCTTAATTTAAAAGGTTGAATTAGAGCAAAAAAATAAAAAATAAAACCAAAGCAGAAAAAAAAGGTGTTGAAAAAGGAGGAAACCGTTGCTTAATTTGGTAAAGTTCTAACCTGTAAAAAGGAGTTTTTAACATGTATCTCAACTTTCAATACACAAGGTAAAAGTATTAAATGTTGGGATATTTGTAATATTTTTAAAGTGAACGAATTTTTAGTAGTTTTGTAACTTAAGTTGTTATTTTATGAAATTTTTTCAATTAATAAAATAGTATTATTTCTTGAGAAATGGAATGAGTATGTTGTACAACCTTTAAAAAATTTCCAATGTGTATTCTAATGATCCACATATTTATGATATATTTCTTTATGATAAGTAAAGTGTTATTTTCTTATGAAATGTCAGTGAATTAAATTTCCATCAATAGATATATTCATTATTTAATTTATTAGAAATGAAGTGTAAATTTCTTTAAATTAATTATGGTTCAATTGTGAATAAACTAGACTTGATATTATTCTTGTCTTAATTAGTTCTTAAATTTTCATAAACAGAGTTTGTCTTCTACAATCAATTGTGACATATGTTGTCGCATTGAATGGTATAACCATTCTTATTATTTCATGGTTCATATTTCAGACATGGATGAACGGGGATAAACTCGAATCACTCCAAGTAAGAGTTGAGGATGTCGAGCAAAGAGACAAAGTGAAAGAGCATGTCGTCGAAGGACATGTTTTCGAGGTCATCAGATCATACGAAATGGTGTTCTCAAAGAGTCACAAAATCTGTTACAGAATGAGAGGGCTATACGAAGGGAAAGAAAGAATAAACTAAAAGAGTTCAAGTCTTTTAAGATGTTCCCTAGTATTGCAATTGCTAGTTTTATACACTTGTTTGAGTTAAAACGTGTAGAACTAGTAAACTATGCAGAAATCTCGGATTAGGAAGCTTTAGCTATTTTAGAAAATTCTCTCTGTGGTCCTTGGGGTGAGAGATTAATTAATGTTTACCACGAAATTTTACCTAACAAGCCTTTTTGGGTGTATATAAGTCGTCTCGAATATTTGTGGGAAGACTTTTATCTTTAAATTGACTTGTAAATTGAAGTTCTTTATTAACTTTATGTTATAAACATATTAAGTTGATTCACTCCTTCTATATGAATTTCATTCATTTATTTTTGCAAAGACTTAATTGAAAGCTATCATTCTAATACACATTAAGAAATTAATTTCTAATTTTGGTCAAATGTTTAGTTAGCAGATGATGATAGAATTCTTAAGTGTCCTTTCGATTTTACACTAAACATGAAACTATTATGTGAAATGATTTGCTTGATGTGTAATTTACATAAATAATTGGTAAAATACTTGCGTGATTGTCTCTTAATAACATACATGGCATCAAAAAGCATAATTGCCGACTTGAACAAAGGAGAAAAACTAAATGGTGACAACTACGACATTTGGAGTCATAAAATATGGTATGTACTGAAAGAGCAAAATTCTCTTTAAGGTATTAACCATGTCTTATGTCTACCAAAATAAGGTAATACTGCACAAAACAGAAGAGACCTTGAAACTTATAAGTCTTGAATAAAGGTTGATTCTATTGCACGTGAAATCATTGTAAGTTCTGTGGTTGATGACCTCATTCATGAGTGTGAGGAGTTTTCTAATGCTAATTCCATATAGTCACACTTGTGAGGAACATATGGGGGGTACTTCTATCACCCGCCTCAAATAACTAATTATCAAGTTTGACACTTATAAGAACCTTCAAGATCAGAACATCAAACAATATCTTAGGGTGATGTCCAATATGATAGCTTAACTCAAAAGTGCTGGTCATTTTCTCTCGGATGAGCAGCAGGTTCAGGCAGTGATTCGATTTATTCCCAACAGTGGAAAAACTTGAAGGTCAACTTAACCCACAATGATAGCATCAAAAAATTTTCTGATATTGCCCGTCATGTTGAACTTGAAAATAAGCGGCTTGGTACTGCTAAAGCTGCTTCTAATGCCTTTATAACAGAATCAAGTGGAAAGAATTTTTTAGGCTTCAAGTACAAGGAAAATTGGAAAAAGAACGGGAAGTAAACAGATCGAAGAAGGACCCTCTGAGAAAAAGAACAAGACAAATTCCAATAAGGGAAAAGGGTTTTCAAAAAGAAAGACAATGCAAGATGAAGTGCTACAATTGCCAATTTCTAGGCATTTTGTTAGTGAATGTCCTGAGCAGAAAAATGTAGCATTTCTAAACGCATGTCTAAGTGATACATATGTTTCTAGAACTGTTTTATTAACTAAATCTTATCCTATGTGAATTGTAGACTCAAGAGCCACCGACTATGTAAATCGAGATCAAGAAGCGTTTGTGGAGTTCCGTTGAGTTTCACCTGGATCAAGGTGGATTTATGTAGGAAATAATGCAAGACTTAAAGTCAAAGAGATTGGTACTTGCAAAGTAGACTTGCGTGAAGGCCGGTATTTGATGTTGCATGACGTCCTATATGCTTCAGAGATTCGATGAAATTTAGTGTCTATGTCTGTTCTTTTAGATGTTGGTTTTCATTTATTCTTCAGTCGCAATTATGTAAGAATAACTCTAGATAATATTTTTTTTTATGATTTTGGACATTGTTATGATCGCTTTATTGTTTTAAATTATAATCCTTCAACTTATGACTAATATATTGACCATTGTGTAATGTCATATTATTCTAGCAATAATGATGTTGATATACTTACATGGCATGCTATATTGGGTCACATAGGATAAGATTAAATTAATAGATTGACAAAGGAAGGACATCTAGGTTCTTTCTCCAAAATTGAAATGCCAATTTGTGAAAATTATTTTGCCAAAAAAAATTACACGTAAATCATTTGGTAAGGCTAAAAGAGATGAATTACCATTGCAATTAATCCATTTTGATATATGTGGTCTAATGAATGCGAGGGAAAGGTCTGATGCCTTATATTTCATTACATTTATTAACAATTTCACGCGCTTTGATTATGTCTATTTTATATCTCATAAATCCGAAGCATTTGAATGCTTCAAAATATATATGAATAAAGTTGAGAATTAATTAAACAAAAGTATAAAGGCATTAAGAACCGATAGAGTTCGTGAATATTTGTCAAAATAATTTGAAGAACTGTGTATTAAAAAAGGAATTATCAGACAATTAACTACTCCTTATGCACCTCAACAAAATGGTGTAGTTGAAAGAAGGAATAGAACATTGTTGGATATGACAAGGTCCATGGTGGCGCATGTAAATTTACCAATCTCTTCATGAGGAGATGCATTATTAAATGCAGCCTACATACTGAATAATGTGCCTTTTAAATCAGTATCTTCTACTTCTGATGAACTATGGATTGGTAATAAATCAAACTTTAATGATCTACGACATTGGGGTTGTGTTGCATATATCAAAAATCATTTTGGTAAGTTTGAAAAACTAAGTCCAAAAGGAAAGAAATTTATCTTTATAAGATAATCAAAACACTCCAAAGTGTATGTGTTCATTGGTTAATTGGAAGATGGAAGTACTACTGAGATTTAATCACAAGATGTCACATTCCTGAAAAATGATTTTTCCAAAAGGGGTGAAATAAAGGAAAATGAGCCTCTTTATGAAATATTGAATTTAGATGATCAAATAATGTCGTTTGATATGCTTGATAATTTAATAGATCAAGAAATGATTCTTGGTCCAAGTGGGAGTTGTGAATCCCAAAATTCTATTGGGGAATCTAAACTTCAATTACGTAAGAGTACCAGAAAAGGTGTACCTAAATGATCTTATGATATTAATTATTATGTTTTCTTGGTATCTCTCATAGAATTGGATGAATCTAATTCTGTGAATGAGGCTTTATTGAGTTCTAAAAAAGATGAATAGATAAAAGATATGAAAGAAGAATTAGAGTCCATGAAAACTAATAAAGTCTTGGATCTATTTGACCTTCCTTCTGGGCATAAATCCATTGGGAATAAATGAATTCTTAAAGTTAAATGCAAATCAGATGGGTCAATAGAAAGGCACAAAGCACAATTGGTGGCAAAAGGTTTTACTCAAGAAACAAGAATAGATTATGAGAAAACTTTTTCACCAGTTGTGAAATTTATCTCAATTCGCTTACTTTTGGCTATAGTTGCATGTTGAGATTTAAAATTACACCAAATGAGCGTGAAGATTATTTTTCTCAATGGAGAACTAAATGTGGAAATCTACACGGAACAACCCATAGGTTTTATTGTTAGAGTCCAAGAAAAGAAGGTTTGTAAATTAGACAGATCAATATATAGCCTAAAGCAGTCTTCAAGGCAGTGGTACCTGAGATTTCATAAGAAGGTGATTTCATTTGATTTCACCATGATTGATGAAGACCATTGTATCTATGTCAAAAAGTCCAATAAATGTTTATGATTCTTTTACTTTACGTGGATGATATTTTATTAACTAGAAATAATTTGGAGTATGTGAAAACTGTTAAGTCATGGCTTTCAAAGTCATTTGACATGAAAGATATGGGTGAAACAGACTATACATTAGGTGTTAAAATTCAAAGAGACCGTTCCAAGCAAATTTTGAGTCTTTCTCAAGAAACATACATAAAGAAAATTCTGAAACACTTTTGAATTAATAGTTGCAAATACATAGATACTCTTATAGAAAAAGGTGAAACTTTATGCCCTGAAATGTGTCCAAAGACTGGAAAAAAAAAGAAGACATATCTGGAGTACCATATTCTAGTATAGTTGGGAGTTTGATGTATGCTATGATATGTACTTGCCAAGACATTTGTTATGTTGTAGGTCTGGTTAGAAGGTATCAATCCAATCCTAGAAGAGATCATTGAAAAGTAGTAAAGAGAATTTTTCGATACCTGAAGGGAACTGCTGATTATTCACTATGCTACAGTGGATCCGATTTATCCATAAGAGATTATACAGATGTTGATTGGGATGATAACCGGTATGATAGATAATCAACCTCTGGTTATGCCTTCTTACTATATGGTGGTGCAATTTCATACAAAAGTAAGAAACAAACTTGCACATCTCTGTCAACTATGGAATTCAAATTTGTAGCTTGTGCATCTGCAGTACAAGAAGTTATTTGGTTGAAGAGATTTATTGAGCATTTGAACATCGCAAAGAATTCTAAGGGTCCCATGATTTTATATTGTGACAGTCAAGCGACTATCACATACACTAAGGATCCTAAATATCACAGCAAGACCAAGCACATTGATATTAAGTATAACTTTGTAAGAGACATAGTAGCAAGTGGAGAAATAAATTTACAATACATTCCTACACGAGAAATGATAGCTGATCCTTTTACAAAGGCGAGATCTAGAAACTTGTTTGAGAAACATGTTATGGCTCTAGGATTACATAGGATATGAGTATGTTTCTGTATTGTAGATGACTTGATTGTAATTACTATCAATATAAGAATCTCAAATTTATGTTCAATCTCATATGCATGTGAAAATGTGTTTTATTGATATAGTGTGTCGAATAAGTCACGAGATTGGCTCTCTCACACGAGCAATCATCTATTACATTGAGGAACGTGAAGAGATAGGTTCCACCATCAGATTATGACTTATTTTGTAAAGCCAGATGTAAGTTTCTTTAAGAATATGTATTTGAGGATTATTAAAGAAATAAACTCAGATTAGACATTTTAAAATGTCTAGATATAGATATGTATGATGTTGAATGATTAAAAAGATTGAGAAACACGCACCAATATAAGGTGAAAATATTATCACACGTGTTTCATACCACGTGTGCTTAGCGACTAATGGTTTAGTAAGAAAATGAATCCCTACTTCTTCATTGTGAGACCCTTAAAGTTATTTTAACTTTTCATTTAAATATCCTTGGACCTTTGACTATTTCTTGAAGTTTCGATCACTGTTGCTACTTTAGCATGTTACTAATAGCTATGAGTAATTCGCCAATGTGGCGTATGTCTAAGAAAGCAATTGATTTGGAACAGATAGATTCGAGTAGAAAGAAAAGATGATTAAAATGAATAATTTAACTTGCCTACACAAGTCGGCCATTAAAATAACCACATAGGAGTCAAGTGTAATTGTGTATATAAAGTTAATCATGAACTTGAGTTTACCTCTTTGAGAGAATGGGGGATCGGATAAGTAACTACTGAAGTAGTAAATGATGTCTGGGGTATTGTGAGTATTAGTATCCTTAAATTAGTAGATAATTCTTTCTACATATGATTGGATTCCTAAATGTAGCTTGTAAAACCTTAAAGGTAAAGCTCATGATGCTCACACGTTGCATGAATTATTTGTCACATGAATTGACATCTTACTGATATAATACTGACTCAGGTCTTATCCACCATGTGCGAAGAAAGATATGTTGAATTGCGGGTCATGGGTTGCCCATGTGGACCGACCCGACTCATTTTTTATTTTGATTATGTGAAAAAAATACGAATGGGTAACCTACGGATTTGAAAAAAGGGGGGAACAGTTACTCAACAACTGTTTATCCGCCCAATTCCCCTATACATAATATTGCTTCTTCTTCAGACACAACATAAGAAAAATAAAAAGAAATATCACAATACAGAAACAAGGATCATGATGGCACTTGTCGCAAAAAATAATGATAAGTAAGCCCCTCACCTAAACTGATATACACAGAGAAAAGACAGAAATATCCCTAAGGTAAGGCTTCTAGAATGAAGCCGAACCATAAGATATAATAAAAATGGAAAGAATAAAATCAACACATGCAACCATAACTCCCAAAACCTGATGCCAATAGTGGAAGCACTACTAATACTATCCAGGAGTCAAATATATCTGAAAAATAACCACAAAGAAATAATATTTGTCTCTGAATACTAATAAAGACATAACCAATACAAAAAGATAGAGGTGTTATCCGGATGCATGAATGTCTAACCGCTACCTTGAAAGCTCCAATAATCGCCCGGGTCAAGCAAGTTGAGATGTACTCGGGCTAGGACCTGCACCGAAAATGCATAGTAGGCATGAGTACGGTCCACTTGTACTCAATAGGTATCATAGGCCAACCAAGAAAAGTAGTAAATAAAGCATATGAAATATACACTAAGAGCACGTCACCTGCAATCAGAAAATGTCCCATAACGGTAGCCCGCACCGCTTATACTAACAGTTCTAATATATCACATATATTGTAATATCACACCAAGATAGAACACAAGTATGCATTATATCATATATAAGTAGACAAGGGGGAACATGCATACACAATATCATCAAATATAAGTGAAAGAAGATAAGACAATTACATAGATGGCATGTCAATACGGTAATACAACACAATATAAACACAATAAAGTAAGTGAAATATATATATATGATGATGATGATGCTGATAATGATGACGACGCACGAGGTTGTTGCACAACCTCCAGGATCGTTGCACAATTCTCGTATAAACCTACAGAGCTAAAGCTTCCCGACGTAGGACCCATAGGGGGTTCGCCAATCTATATACAATCCACATATCTTATATCTTCTTTTCGGCGTATTTTTTGAAAAGGATTTTATAAGGTGTTACAATATCTCCTCCCCGACACATCCATCGAGGAGGATTTTTAAAAAGGTGTTGCCAGTGTTACTCAGGTATTGCCACAGTGGTACTAATATTTCATGAATGATAATGATATAAGGATGTAATTCTCACAACCAATCACAATGAGTATTTCCACAACCAACCACATGATATATTTCCACAACCAACTACAATGATATATTTCCACAACCATGTGAGCCAATATCCACTCATTATTTTCGTTTCATCCATGAATTTCGACATGTCTCATATGCCAATAAAGTATTAATATAATCATAATACACCAATGATACCACATTAAGAATTTTTAACAACACAATACAATTATTCACATGTATTCAAGAATATCAAAATCACATAGGACCCCACACGGTCACACATATCACATAATATCTTAATTTCGATAATTACATTACATATAGGTCCCCACGTGGGCGCAAAACATATATAGCCATTTTTGATAATTAGTTCCCACCCTTAATATGTATTTTGTATCATCATTTACTACCCAACACAGTCTAAAAGAGTTAAGTCAGGAACTACCTCAAAATCCAAAATCGGTCAGCTACACCTCGACCTACGATCTTAATTTTCATGTATAATCCCGAACTCCTCTAGAAATATCAAATATAGAATCTACATATCAAAATAAAACCAACAACACCAATATTAACTACTTTTGATTCGGGGTCAAAATGAAACCCCAAAATGAGTTTTCGAAAAAGAAGGGCAAAATCATAACTTTACTTCAAAAACATGTTCCCCATATTTTAGAAATCTACATCTGAAAATCCAAGTCAAATCGAGTTAAATATGAGGTTCAAATAAAAAAAACTATTTCTAAGTTTTACTGGGTAAAATCATTGAAAGCCGGGTTAAAATCAAGAATAAGAGTTGTTTTGAAGGTTAAATTAATGCAAACTAGTAATTTATAAGATAAAAATATTATTCAAGTGAAAAAGAGTGAAATTGAGGTTTAAAATCAAGCCCTAAGATTTTTGCGGTTTTGAGAAATTAATCAAGTTAAGATTGCGAGAATGCCTGAGGCTTGGAGACGAAGTACGATGATTCTATTATATAAAAACAAGGGTGATGTTCAGAGTTGCAACAACTATAGGGGTATTAATCTATTGAGTCACACTATGAAGATATGGAAGAGGGTGGTTGAGCGAAGATTGAGGAGGGTAATGTCCATTTCGGAGAATCGGTTTGGTTTTATGCCTGGTCGCTCGACGACAGAGCCAATCCACCCGGTGAAAATATTGGTGGAGCAGTATAGGGAAAGGAAGAGGGATTTGCACAAGGTGTTCATCGATTTGGAGAAGGCGTATGATAAAGTCCCTAGGAAGGTCCTTTGGAGATACTTAGAGGTGAGAGGAGTTCTGGTGGCGTACATCAGAGCTATTAAGGATATGTACAATGGAGGAAATACTCGGGTAAGGACGGCGGGAGGAGACTCGGGGCATTTTCAGGGATCGACTCTTAGCCCATTTCTTTTTGCACTGATAATGGACGTGTTGACACAGAGTATTCAAGGTGAGGTGCCATGGTGTATGTTATTTGTGGATGATGTAGTGCTGATTGATGAGACACGGGTGGAAGCGGGGGAGGGGGTGAATGAGAAATTAGAGGTTTGGAGGCAAACCTTGGAATCTAAGGGGTTCAGGTTGAGTAGGTCCAAGACGGAGTATTTGGAATGCAGGTTTAGTGACTCGAATCAGGAGGATGGTGTGGTGGTGAGGTTGGATTCTCAGGATGTTTGTAAGAAGGATAGTTTTAAGTATCTGGGGTCTATGATTCAGGGAAATGGAGATATTAATGAGGATGTCACTAAATGTATTGGAGCAGGTTGGATGAAGTGGAGGCTTACCTCGGGAGTATTGTGTGATAAGAAGGTGCCCCTTAAGCTTAAAGACAAATGCTGCAGAGTGGCAGTCCGTTCGTCCATGCTGTATGGAGTGGGGTGTTGGCTAGTCAAGAACTCTCATATTCAAAGATTGAAGGTGGCGAAAATGAGAATGTTGTGTTGGATGTGTGACCTTACTAGAGAAAATAAAGTTAGGAATGAGGTTATCCGGGAGAAGGTCGGAGTGGCCTTGGTGGAGGACAAGATGCGAGAAGGAAGGTTGAGATGGTTTGGGCATGTGATGAGGAGGGGCACCTATGCCCCAGTTCGGAGGTGTGAGAGGCTAGATTTGAATGACTTCAGAAGGAGTAGAGGTAGGCCAAAGAAATATTGGAGAGAGGTGATTAGGCAAGACATGGAGCTGCTTCAGATTAGAGGACATAACCTTAGACAGGAAGGTGTAAAGGGCGCAGATTAGGGTAGACGGCTAGTATGAGTGTGTAGGTTGTGGCTAGGTCTTAGGAGAGTTTGGGTGTGGTGGGTGTATTAGGTCTGTGAGTGCATGTTACTATTACATGGGTATCCGTTTTCTGTTCCCCTGTTCCGTATTGTTCGTATTCCTCTTATTTCCTATTTCTCTGATACTTAGGGTTATTATTTCTTATCTGTTATCTCTGTTATGCTATACATCCCGTTTCATGTCTCATTACAACCTTGGTATATTATTCTCTATCTTGAGCCGAGGGTCTATCAGAAACAACCTCTCTACTTCCTCGGAGGTAGTGGTATGGACTGCGTACATTTTACCTTCCCCAGACCTCACTTTGTGGGAATATACTGGGTCTGTTGTTGTTGTTAAGAAATTAATCAAGAAATTACTAAGAAAATGGTGAATTTTTACCTTAAATCCGTAATAGAATCAAGAAATAAATTTTGATCTAGTTATACAAGGTCCTACAAGCTTAACTTTTAAGCTCTCACACTATTTTAGGGTTTAACTCTCAAGATGCAAGATGAAAAATGAGTAAAATGAGCCAAAAAAGAGGGGGGGGGGGGGGGGGGGAAACTACAATTTATAGCATATTTTTCTGCTATAACAGTTTTTTTTAAGTCTAACGGACTTTGACAGGGCGTTCGAAATTCGTTCGGAGTCCGATATACACAAACGAATTATGCAACCACACTAAATTTGACATTTCGAACGCGTTGGCGAAGTTGAATTTTCCATCCCAGGTCATTTCGATCAAATGTGATTCTCACACCCATATTTCTAATTTTCCAACTTTTTGACCAACAAGTCGATATTCCAAAGCTGCAGGCGCAGTCCGTTCAACCATCAATTGCAAGGATCAAAAGATATCCACATAAGTTCAAAATAAGGCTTTTGAAATCATCAAAAACCACAATATCGCATAAATGGTACCAAAATGCATCTTTAACCATGTCGATCACCCTCATACCCCATAAATACCATAATACAACTACGGAAAGGAGTAAAACAATCAAATCACACAAAACTACAAATTTCATATACTTCATCAAATTTTCATGTCGTTACAAGAAATTTCTTGAGTACTAAAATGCAGATCAAGAAACAAACATCAAAAGAAGTTATTTAGTTTATGAAACAATACTCCATTTTCAAGAGAGAGACGAAGTGGACTTGGGGCGATTCTTTCGATAGCAAAATCAACACCTTCCGCTGTAACAGAAAAAGGTACACACTGATTTCTGATTTTGCTCCTATTTTTTTCTATCATTCAGTGCAAGAGCAAGATTGAAGTTTTTGAATTTACTTGAATCTCCTTTGTCTAATTTTTAGAATTCTATATTTAAACATACAGTTAACAACCTACGTTCATGATTATATTGTTCTATCACAAAATAAATATCAAAAGGTTAAAACGAATCAACTGACATATTCATCCAATTTTTAACAAAATTAATAAGCTCTGAAACTCTTATCAACATGTTGGTTATACTAAAGAAAGATTTAGTGGATACAAAATAGTAAGAACATAAATCTAATTTCAATTTCAATGCTATAATCTGAAGATAATTAATTTATCAATCATAGGCACACAATTAAGAAAACATATAATATCAAAAGAGATGAAACTTCTTATTACCTCTAAGATAGTCGGTGTATAGATTGATTGCTTTAGCATGAGTACAACTAGCTCTTTATATAAATAATATATGTTTAGTTCTATTGTCCAATTTGAATTAATATAGGATTATAGAAATTCAATTGTTCATATATAGGACTATGGAATTACGTATATAGATATAGTATGTAGGTAGATATAATACTTTACTATGTTTTATATTTTAAAACATAACATAAATCCTTATAAAATTTCATCATTGCAATTACACATAACATACATCCTTATAAAATTTCATCATTGCAATTAAAGTAAATAGTTATCCTTACCAAAGGCGTTATTAAAAGTTCATTTCATTGGCACTCCTTTTTTATTTAAGAACTAAAACTTCTCATTTGTAACATAAATTTTTTGCTACAATATTAATTTAGGACTTTTACATAGAATCAAAAATTAAATGTTTATTTGATTTCAAATTCTAAACCTAGTTTAATAACCAAAATTTAGTTGACTTTGAAATTCTAAATATTAGGAGAATAAATAAATATTAATTTTTATATAATTATAAGAAAATAAGTGAAAAGATGATTTTGTTTATTATGAACACTTTTAATGACAGAAAATTTTAAATAACATTTATAAAGACCTTCACACTTTTAATATAGTATGAAAAAATAAGTGAAAATATATTTTTGTCTATCGTAAATAGTTTTTATGAACAGCAAAAAGTTCAAACAACATTTATAAGGACTTTCACACTTTTAATATGGTATAGATAAAGTTAAAAAACGGAAACCAGCCAAATAAAACTGCCAAGTGTCAAAAAGTCTAAATAATTAATTTAAATTTTAGATTTCAAAATATAATTAACAGGTTTTAGAGCCCGTTTGGGATTGCGGTTAGAAAATTGCTTATTTGAGAAGCATTTTTATAAATAGCTTTTCAAAAAAGTAATTTTTTTTAAAAAAAAATTGTGTTTGATAAATTCATTTGAAAAATGTTTTTGATAGACAAATTGTATTTACTTAATCTTTTCCAAAAAGTATTTTTGAGAGGCAAATGACCAAAAGGAACATGTATCAATAGACTTTATTACAAAAATCATTTTACATAGAGAAATTTATTTTAAATATCTATTATAGTATTTTTAATAAAAAAATATTATTTAATAAAAAGTACTTACTATAAAATTTTCAATCAATATTTATATACATAGATAGATTAGAAAATATTAAATGATGATATAT
>NC_061111.1:209199581-209414619 GCF_002878395.1 Capsicum annuum | reverse complement strand
AGCCTTCAAAAACCCTAACCAAAATTGAGATCTTTTTGTCGGGTGCTATAAAATTTTGATGTCCCAACATGATGTCATGCATGTTTTCTAAATTCTTACCCAAACACCCTTATAGTTAATAACCTAAAACTTGAATGCAACCCAATCCTTAGTGTCAAAATGCCCTCACATTCCAGTGAATTGTTTGAACTGTGGAAACCAATTCTTGAGTTGTTCCAACCGACAAAAAACATATTATTGCATCAATTTATAAAAGGAAAGAATATTCAACTGAGACATAAAAGAAAGCAAAGATCCAACATTAAACAAAGTTTACCAGCTAGATTAAAATTATTCCGCCTTGTGGTCATCTAACAAAAGTTGTTACCATAATACACTATGGTCGTTTGGTAGAGTGTATAAGAATAATGCACAATATGGTGTATTAGTAATGTTTGTATTAGCTATGCTTGTATTAGTTATACTTATATTTTTCTTATGAAGTATTTAGTTTGATGTATTAAAAATAACATGAATTACATAATTTCTAAAGAATTTTTTTTTTTTACACAATACCCATCATATATATGTTGAAAAAGATGCGAAAATATTTTTTAAGGGATAATAGTGTCTTTAATCATGTTAATGCATACATTGGATCTATTGCATTGCTAATACTATGGATTTTGAGGTATTAGTAATACACACCTCAAAAATAATCGAGTATATAACTAATGCAAACATTAGTTATACATAGGGTCAAAAATTATACCAAACAAGATATTAATAGCATTCATTAAACTAATACATGCATTAACTTTCTAATACACTCTACCAAACGCCCCCTATGGCCATCGGCAAAGCAATTCCACAAACTGAAGTCTACGCCCATTCCAAAATTGTTGAATCTATAATGATTTTACCATCTAATATCTTAAAAGGATATTAACATAATTTACATTGCATATATCGAGTGATACTCAAATAAAACTTTAAATTCTACTCGTTTTTGTTTTTGTTTTCCTTTTTGGGGAAAAACTGCTGAAGCTAATGGAAGATTTCAATAGTATGCAGCCTTAACTCTATTAATTCCTAATCAATATATCTAACAAGTTTAATACCTATAGCCTTTCACTATAAAATCCCAACACCCAATAAATACACAGAAACGAGTCGCGCTAGACCATGTTCACCTTCACCGCAGCCCACTCACTGCGAACTGTGAATTCGAATATGCTGCTCGTAAAAGTTTATCAGCTGCAAAAGGAAATAAAAAATCAGTACAGTAAAAGGGATAATATAACACAGAAAGACTAAATCATATCAACTTATTCAGTCTGTTACCATTAAATAAACTTTTCTGACATTACTTCACAAATCAGTATATTAATAATTTTTTGTAAATAACAGATCAAATGACTCATCGAACCTTAAAATGACAAAGAGCTGACATATCTTTTATCTTGAATTTATTAAGATGCATAAAGGAATTTTTAGTGAAAGTGATGAGTCCCAAAAAGTTGATAGTAATAGTAAATTTGCATATCAAAGCCACAAATTATTATCTCACGTTCACTATTATCTTTTAACAAAACAATATATTACTATTGGAACATTTTCACATAAGTTCTTGCACGAAGTCCCATGAAGATGATAGAATAAGAGAAGAAGTAGGTGTAACTTCGAAGCACCAAAGAAGTAACAATAAACGGTACTTGGTCTCCTTATATGATCTTGGGCAATCCTCCCCTCATGAGCTAGCTTTTGAGGTTGAGTTAAGCTCAAGGTCCATTTTTTTATCATGGTATCAAAGTCAGGCCCACCCAGTTCATTGTTTCCGATGTTGGGCCTCCCGTCTTATATTGTCTACGCTCCAGATGTCCAGCCCTGGGCGTGCGGGGGTGTTGGAGTCCCACATCGGTGGGTTAAATGGTCCTTGATCTCCTTATATGGTCTTGGGCAATCCTCCCCTCATGAGCTAGCTTTTGAGGTTGAGTTAGGCCCAAAGTCCATTTCTTTATCAAGTAACAACAACATACCCATTATAGTCCTACAAAGTGGGGTATGGAGAAGGTGGAGTGTATGCAGATCTCATGTCTATCTCGGAGGTGAGGTGGAGAGGTTATTTCTGATAGACTTCCAACTCAAAACACAAATAGTCTAGAAAAAGATGTAATAAAAGTACAAAAGATGATAGATAATAACCAAAACAATAGATAGCAGCAGCATAAAATCCCAACATTTATGATAATGAAAGCATTTATAGGCGAAAAAGAAAAAGAGCTACCAAAAGTGGATTATTCATCTTCAGAAAATTGTTATCCACCATAACAGTATTTCCATTGGACCTGCAAAAAGTCATACCAAAATGCCATCATATAACCTAAAAACTTATAAAAGATTCACCAAAATAATATCAAGCTGACAATACAGAATTGACGATAAAGCGCTGCCTATCCAAGGAACTCATAGTCACTAATTCAAGTATTCAACCAGGTAAAAGCTGATGAGAATAGTCAAACCATGACAATACATAGACCTTACCTTTACCTTGTAAGATGTGAGAGGTCGTTTCCAAAAGACCCTCGGCTCAAGCCTCAAATAAAGCAAAAATGCGACATTCTCGAAGACATGATGAGAACAACAGGAAAGTAAGAAAAAGGCCAAACCCATTGCCAGACCCCTTAAGTACGCGCGATCTTTCACTTAGGCACCTCAAGTGGACGTCGCTCACTTTTGGCACCTCAAATAGCCATAAAGTGTGACATTTTGACACCTTTTGTTGAGTTGGCAAGATGCATGTATTACACTCCCATGAAGGCGCGTGAAAGCCCTTTTTTGGCTGATGTGACGTCCAATTTGGCCCACTAAAAGTATATTAAATCATTTTCATTAATTTATACCTTTTTCCTTATTTTTATTCATCATTTTTGTCAATCTTAATCTTATTTAATGGTGAAAATTATTGGGAGAGATTTAAAAATTAGATATATATTTAGGAGTTCGTCTTGCCAAAAATAATATATGAACTCAACGCCCATTAATTTATACTTCTTTTACATTTTTATCCGTTATTTTTGCCAATCTTAATTTATTTAACAGTAAGAATTATTAAGAGAAATTTATATACGCATTTAAAGGTTCGTAAAGATTAAATAATAAGAACCTTTTCTTTAATCATTAAAGGCAAAATTGATGAAGAAAAATAAAAAATAAGCCACATCAACGAAAAAAACTAAAAATCAAACAAAATTGATGAAGAAAAATTGAAAAATAAAGCTAAATCAGTGAAAAAAAATTGAAATCAAACAAAATCAATAAAAAAAATTAAAGTCAAAACAAGAAAAATCAGTAAAGAAAAATTGAAAATCGATGAAAAAAAATAAAAAATAAAGCTAAATCCGTGAAGAAAAATTGAAATCAAACAAAATCAATTCATAAAACTAAAAATTGAAGAAAAATAGACGAAGGAAATCCGAAAAAAAATAATTAAATCAAATCTAAAAACCAAGTAAAATCAGTGAAGAAAAATTAAAAATCGAAGCAAAATCGATGAAAAAATTAAAGATGACTGAGGTGCGGGGGTGTGGAGGGGGTACGGGGTCTTTGAAGAAGATAAAGAGGGGAAGAAGATTGGTGGGGTGGGTGGGCTATTGACGAAAAAACTGGTGGGGGTGGGGGTCGGGTGGGGTGGGGGAGGGGTGGCGGGTGGGGGGGGGGGTGGTTGAAGGACAAGAATGGTGGGGGGGGGGGGGCGGGGTGGGTGGAGTGTTTGAAGAAGAAGACTAGTGGGGTGAGTAGGTTAGGGGGAGGGAGTATTTTTTTATTTAAATTAATTATTTATAAATTATTTGGATAAAAATGACACATGTTCATATTTTATTCGTCATTTTTCAACTCATCGGCGCATGCAACACACGCACGTAGTATTATTTTGCTAACTTAGCAAAAGGTGCAAAAATGACGCACTTTATGGCTACTTGAGGTGCCAAAAGTGAGCGACATCTACTTGAGATGTCTAAATGAAAGATCGGGCATATTAAAGGGTCTGGCGATGGATTAGGCCTGAGAAAAATATATGCATCCAAGACGAATATAGTAAAAATAATAAGAATGCCGAAAATAATAATAATACTACTGACCGGAAAAGCCAACTGCAAAACTATCTACTACTAGCCAAAGACACATGTTCTTTTTTATCAGTAAGTTAATATATTATTGAACCCAAGCACTAAGCTAGTGCTGGAAGTTACAGAATGAGAGGCCCCCCATACGAAATGCCCCGTATCCCCTAACCCCCGAAAAAACACATATATTCTTCTTCAAAGATCTTATTTTTTGCATTTTGATAATGAATAAATGTCTCATGGTTTCTACATCTCCCCGCATAGTTGACATCTGGTACATAGAAATTAAACACCCCCATTTTTTAAAGGTATTCGTGAGTCAGGCAATCATTATTGGATGCTAACCAATAAAAACAGATAGCTATACATGGTGCTTCCGTTTTTCCAAATCTGCCAATGCCAAAATCTAGAACTTTGTTGGTTGTGTGACAGAGTGTAGACCCAGTAGCAAGACTTCGCACTAAAATGACCTTTGCTATGTTGCTTCCATAGTAAGACATCCTACCTGCAATTGAAGCTTTGGCAAGGTTCCAAAAGATTGAGCATAGCAGTGTTTATCTAGCTTCACAATCATTGAGATTCCTTCTGAAAGTGAGTTCTAAGTGTATTGGTGTCTACAATTAGATACTGTGGCATCAGGCTGATTTGACAATCTGTACAAATGGCCATTTTAACTTAACCATTTCCTTGGAATTCATGTTTGTCAAGGAATAAACTTGTTCCTTATTGGATATGTAAGTGTTTCCAAACAGGTTAATAATGTCCTACGCTACTCAGCCTAGAGTTAAGGTTTTGGTTGGATGCTCAAATTGATTTATATTGTATTAGATCCATACTTTGGGAAGTCCATTTTATAACCATCTTTCTACACCTTGGGATGTTTTGGTAGGGTGTATAAGAATAATGCTGAATAGGCTGTATTAGTAATGCATATATTAGTTATGCTAAGATATTTCTTATGTAATGTTTGGTTTGATGTATTAAAAATAAGATGCATTGCATATTTTTTAAAAAATAATTATTTGCTTACAAAAATACCCTTCATAAATATGATGGAAAGGATATGAAAAAGGTAGAGCATTAATTGTGTCTTTACCCATACTAATGCATGCATTAGAATCCCTTGCATTGATAATACCATGGTTTTCCATGTATTAGTAATGCATAACATAATAGAGTGTGTAACTAATGCAAGCATTAGTTATACACATGTTGAAAAAGTGCACCAAACAAAGCATTCGCTTATTGTATTGCCTAGAGTACTACTCTCTCAACTTGACTTATCGATCCTCTGAACCTCTTTCATTTCTTTCTTAATTTAGCCCATCGATCCACAAACTTTACTCCACATCCACTCATCCTATTGAACCTACTCTCCTCACTTTCTTGATACAGATCCACCTTCAGCTAATGGTGTAGCCAAGAATTTATAACAAAGGATTCAAAAAATACTATAATGTAATGTAAAGAACTTTTTGAACCCCTTTGACATTAGACCAAAATCTTCCTTACTCAAAGGGTTCGATAGTTCATAGAAAACCAAACAAAGATATTTTTCTTATTTGCAAAATACAATTTTCAGGTGAAGGAAATTAAATTGAACTCCTTCACCTCCCTTTAGCATCGCCCCTACCCTCAGCATGTTGAGCTTGACCCTCTCTCTCAAGTTAACTCTTGAATCTTCATAAAAATATAAAGGCAACAGGCAAAAAAAAAAGAGGCCTTCTATGCACATATAAACCCTAGAATAGGATTATACGTTCAGGAGGGTGGTAGACACCTGTCCCTCATTGGTTATGTAAGAGTTTCCAAATGAAGGTATAATGTACTGAGTCACTCCACCAATACCTTGTTATTTTGGGTTGGAAGCTCAAGGGGCTAACTTTTTGCAAAGCAAAAACAAAGATAGACTTGACCCTAATACCACATTAAGGAAATTAGATATTTGGCTTACTCAACCACAAAACTATTTTGAGATTATACATGCACGGATATGGAACCTGGCCTAACTCAACAGCAAAATCTAGCTCATGAGGGAGGATTGCCCAAGTATATATAAGCAGACCGCATCCTCGACTAATATAGGACTATCACCCACTCTAACTCCCCCTTCATGCCCAGAACCAACTAGAAGGTGAATCAAGAGTCCAAACGATGATGGACCTAGTTCTGGTGCCATGTAAAATTATGGCATTTAGCCCTAACTCAACCTCAAAAGCTAGCTCATGAGGGGAGGTGTAATGACCTAAAATTTGATGAAATATGTGTAATTTATGATTTTATATGATTTAACTATTTTACCCCTCTCTGGAGTTGTATTTTGGTATTTCTGGGGTGTGAGGGTGATTGACCCAATTTTCGATGCATTTTAGGACCATTTATGCGATATTGTGGTTTTTGATGGCTTCGAGAGCCTTATTTTGGACTTTTGTGGTTATCATTTAATCCGTACGATGGATGGCTAAAAGGATTATACCAATAGCTCCAGAATATTGATTTTAGGTTGGGTTGACCATTGGTTCAGATCCCTATGCACCCAATCTCATTTCGATCAATTGGTTAGAAAGTTAGAAAAATTGAAAATATGGGTGTGGGATCCACATTTGATTGAAATAATCTCGGATGGACAATCCAAATTCTTCAAAACATCCAAAACGTCGATTTTAGAGTGGTAACATATTTGGTTGGGTTTTATGACTTTTAAATCTCATTTCAATCCTCGGTTTTAAAAATTGTGATTTCAGATTTCGGGGGTCAACTCCATGAAAACGATATTTTTTTGAAACTTTAATATTTCCATTGAGTCCAGAGCATCAAATTTAGTATGGTTTCATAGTTCGTTTGTGTATATCGAACTCCAAAAGAATCTTAGATACCCCGTTGAAGTCCATTTTTAGACTTAAAATCTGTTTTTTTTAAACTGATGTAGTGCATAAAAATAGCTTTCCTCCCCTCTTTTTTGTCGATTTTTCCAATTCTTTCACCTTGCTTCTTGAGAGTTAAACCCTAAAATAGTGTAAGAGCTTAAAAGTGAAGCTTGTGGGAGTTTGGGAAACTAGATTAACATCTATTTCTTGATTCTATTATGGATTTAAGGTGAGATTTCATCATTTTCTACTCCAATTCCTTGATTAATTTCTCAAAACTCAAAAATTTTAGGGCTTGATTTAAACCCCAAATTCACTCTTTTTCAATTGAATAATATTTTAATCTTATAGTTACTAGTTTTTTCATCAATTTAACCTTCAAAACAACTTTGATTCTTAATTTTAACGCGAAATTCCAAGATTTCATCTGGTAAAGCTTAAAAATGGTTTTTCTTCAATTTGAACCTCATTTTTGACTTGATTTAACTTGGATTTTCAGATGCACATTCCTAAAAATATGAAAAACACGTTTTTATAATAATGTTCAAAAATTCATTCCAGTGGTTTGTTTTGACCCTAAACCAAAAGTAGTTAATATAGGTATCTTTGGCTTTATTTTGATGCATAGATTCTATATTTCTTTGTTTTAGTTGATTTTGGGATTGTTCGTGGAAAGTAAGGTTTTGAGTTCGAAGTGTAGCGAATCGATTTTGACATTCGAGGTAGGTTATGGCTTAACTCTTTAGACTGGACTGGGTAGTTAATTTATATACCAAAATGCATGTTAAGGGTAAGAACTAATCATGAAAAATGACTATCTATATGTTGAGCCTGTGTGGTGGGCTATATATGCTGTAATTGTTGAATTTGGGGTATTATGTGATATGTATGACCGTGTGAGGTCTTATGTGATATTGATAGCCTGAAATATACATGAACAATCATATTATGGTACCTTTGGTGTATTGTAATATATTCATACTTTTCAGCATATGAATCATGTGGAAATTCATGGTTGATGGAAATAATGAGTGGATGTTGGCTCACAAGGTTGTGAAAATGCATCATTGTGGTTGGTTGTGGAAATATATCATGTGGATTGATTTTGGAAATACTCATTGTGATTGATTGTGAACATTGCATCATCATCCTCATGTCATCAAACATATTATTTCACTTGTTTGTTGCATTGCTTTATATATACTTGTTGCCATGTATGTGTACTTGATTTGTGTCTAATGTTATGTATGTGCTATGGAAATATTGAAAATATCTGATGTTATGTATGTGCTCTGGAAATACTGGAAACACATAAAATATTGGAAATACTTGAAATACAGGATATTAGTATCGGATATTGAATCTTATAAACCTTCTCCAAAGGATTATGCCAGAGAAGAGTCATGGATATTGGTGGTATATAGGTTGAAAAATCCCCCATAGGTCCTGCATCGGGAAGGCTTGCCTCCATAGATATATACAGGGTGGTATATGGGTTGACGAACCCTCCACGGCTCCCACGTTGGGAAGGCTTGCCTCCGTGGGTGTATACAGAGGTTTTACGATAACCCCATACATCATCATCATCATCATCATCAACAACAACAATAACAACATCATCATCATCATCATCTTATACACTAAACTTACTTTATCATATTTACGTTGTGATTGAATTGTCATGATTAACTTGACATACTTGTATTGTTCCATCTTCCTAAATTGTACTTGACTACCTTCTATATATATGTTCTTTCTTGTTTATATTTGTATGTGACACAATATATACTTGTGTTCTACCTAGTTATGTTATTGCAATATATATGGTAAATTATATTAGAACTATTAGAGCAAGCGGTATGGGCTACCATTGTAGAATATTTTCTAACTGCAGGTGATGTGTCCTTAGTATGTATTTTGTATACTTTATTTCCTACCTTGCTCGGTCGACTTATAATACCTACTAAGTACAAGTGGACTGTACTTACTCCTACTGTACTTTTCTAGTGCATATCCAGGTTTGGGAGCGCCCCACGCTGCTTGATTCGAGCGATATTTAGAGCTTTCAAGCCAGTGGATTAATGTTTCTGGCATTCAAATGTCTTTTATTACCTTTCTTATAGACTATGTCTTTACTTTCACTTCGAAGACAGTTTTATTTTGTATTTGGACATTTTTTGTTGTACTAGATATGTTCTTATACTATAGACATCAGGTTTTGGGAGTTATGACTGCATTTGTTAATTTTATCCTTTTTGCATCTATCATATCTATGCAGTTCAGCTTTTTTCTAGAAGCCTTACCTTGGGGAATTTTTGTCTTTTCCTTTTTTTGTATTAGTTTGGGTGATAGCCGTACTTGTCAAGGCACACCCTGACAAGTGCCATCACGACCCTCATTTTTGGATTGTGAAAAATTGGTACCAGAGTAGCCAGGTTTCATTGGTCTCAACAGTGTAAGGACAGAATACCTAATAGAGTCTCGCAAATCGATATGTAGAAGTCTGTATCTATCTTCGAGAGGCTACAAGATGTCTTTAGGAAAACTTTTCTTATTTTATTCCTTATCGTGCAAAGTTCTTTCATGCCCTATGTTTTGAGTTGTGTTTCACTCTTTTTATGCAGATGGTATCGACTAGGTCAGTGTGATCAGAAATACAGAGCCTTCTCCCAGAGGGCGAGCCTAGAGTCATGGACAGACTCGAGAAAGTGGACAGGCTTAAGAAAGTGGATTGGCTAGTGGATCAACCCCGTCTAGGGGAAGTTCTAAGGGGCTCTCCCTTGAGCCTTGTGTTGAGTAGGTTAAAGGTGTGAGTTTTACTCCAGTTTCTCAGAGTTCTTCTACCTCAATCTTGGAGGGATTGTTGATTCGTCTGTTGACCCATTTGAACGGTGTCCCTTTGAGTTCGTTTGGTATTTCCCCAGCTTCGACTATGGTACCTCTATCTATGCCAAAGTCTAATTTTGGTGTTCCTCCAGTTGCACCTACTTCATTTTTGGGTACTCCTCAGACCCTGAGTACTATTCCTCTATCAACATCGATACTAGAGCATAGTGTTTCGAGACCAAGATACTAGCCTTCATCTATGTTACCTCCTCAAGTGGGGTCTTAGCTAGCTGGACTTGTTTTGCCTCCTGCTCTTTAGGGAGCCATGACATAGATGATAATGGTTAGGGTGTCATGCCACAATATAGGGGACCAGGCGGACGCTAGGATCTATCCTCGGGTATCTCAGGGAGACGCTAAGAAGGTGCATTATTTTGATAAGTTTAGAGGTCAAACTTCTTAAGGTAGATATTTTAGAGGTTTTTGTGGGTCTTCTGGTTTGGAAGTGCATGGTGGCCATCATGGAAAATTAGAGTTTTCTATGTATGTGATGAGACTAGCCATGTGGCCAAGGATTGTCCCTACTGTGTTCTTAAGACTACTCCTATTACAATTGTGAGAGGTAGAGGTATTACCAGAGATGTGAGAAACAGAGGTAATAGAGGTTGTGGTAGTGATCACAACGCTATTCAGTCGGTTAGTGATCGTGGACTGTGTTATGCTTTACTAGCCAGACCTGAGGCAGAGGCTTCTAGTAATGTGATCACAGGTATTATCCCCATTTGTTTTAAATTTGCATCTGTGTTATTTGACCTCGGATCAACTTTCTCCTCTGTGTGTGCATATTTTTCTTTGGGTTTTGATTCTGATAGTAAGCCTCTTGTCATGCCTATTCATATATCTACCCTATAGGAGATTTTTTAGTGATGAATTGGGTGTATCAATCTTATATTGTGACTCTTTATGGTCGTGAGACTTGGGTAGATTTGCTTGTGTTAGATATGGTTGATTTTGATGTTATTTTGGATATGGATTGGCTGGCTCCGTATCATACTATCTTAGATTGTTTTACTCGGACCGTGACTCTAGCTACGCCGGGTGTGTCAAGGCTAGCTTGGAAGGGTGTGCTTCATTCAGGTCCTAAGAGGGTCATATCTTATGTTCATGCTCACATATTGGTTGAGAGGGGATGTTTATCTTATTTGGCTCATATTTATGATACTAGTGTTGTTTTTCCTCCTTCCTTGAACTCTGTCCATATTGTTCATGAGTTTGTTGATGTGTTCCCTACAGATTTGCCTAGTATGCCTCCAGATTGTGATATTGATTCTTCCATTGATGTTGAGCCGGGCACGAAGCCAATTTCTATTCCTCTTTATAGGATGGCCCCAACCAAGTTGAAGGAATGGATCAGTTCTAAAAGTTGTTGGATAAGAGATTTATTCGACCAAGTGTATCACCTTGGGGTACACCAATTTTTTTTGTGAAGAAGATGGATGGGTCTATGTGGATGTGTATTAATTATCAACAGTTAAATAATGTAATAGTTAAGAATAAGTATCTTCTTAATTGCATTAATGATTTATTTGATCAACTTCAGGGTGCTGCGGTGTTTTTAAAGATTGATTTGAGATCTGGCTACCACTAGTTGAGGATTAGATCTCTGGATATTCTGAAGATAGCTTTTCGTACTCAATATGGTCATTATGATTTTTTGGTTATGTCCGTTGGGTTGACTAATTGCTCTACTGCATTCATGGAGTTGATGAATCGGGTGTTTTGACTGTATCTCGACTCCTTTGTTATTATATTTATAGACGATATCTTGATTTGTTCCAAGAGTGAGGTAGATCATGAAGGGCATCTATGGATTATGTTTTAGAGATTGAGAGATGAGAAGTTGTATGCTAAGTTCTTTAAGTGTGAGTTTTTGTTGGAGTCGGTTGCTTTATTAGGTCATGTGGTGACTAATAAAGGTATTATGGTTGATCTAGCTAAGATTGCCATAGTTCATGATTGGAATAGACCTACTTCGACCACCAAAATTCAAAGTTTTATTGGCTTAGTAAGTTATTATCAGTGTTTTGTTGAGGGTTTTTCATCCATTACAGATCTGTTGACCAAGTTGACTCATAAGAAGATTTCATTTCAGTAGTCCGATGCTTGTGAGGCGAGCTTTCAAAAGCTCAAGGATTTGTTGAATTTTGCTCCTATTTTGGCCTTGCCCAAGGAGTGTATGGGTTTTACTGTCTTATCTTATGCTTCAGGTGTTGGGTTAGGTATTGTGTTGATGCAGGAAGACAAGGTGATTGATTATGCATCTCGTCAGTTAAAGCCTCATGAGATGAATTAACCTACCCATGATTTAGAGTTGTGCGTGGTTGCATTTGCTTTGAAGCTATGAGGCACTATTTGTATGGAGTTCATTGTGAGATTTTCTCGGATCATTGTATCCTTTGGTACTTCTTCACCCAATGAGATCTTAATATGAGGCAGTGTCATTGGCTTGAGTTGCTTAAGGATTATGACTTGACTATTCTCTACCATTCGGGCAAGGTTAATATGGTTGTGGATGCCTTGAGCTAGAAGATATGTAGCATGGGTAGCTTGGCGCATCTTTTGACCCAGGAGAGGTCGTTGGCCTTAGGTTGTGTCTTTAGCTAACCAAATGGTTAGGCTTGATATTTCGACACCTAGGTGTATTTTGGCATTTGTGGAGACTAGATTTTCTTTGATGGAGAAGATTTAAGCTCATCAGTTTGATGATGCTAGATTGAGGTCGATTCGAGATAAGGTGTTGAGTGGCAAGGCTAAGGGAGCCTCACTTAATTTAAATGGAGTTTGGAGAATTGGGGGCCGAGTTTGTGTGCCGAGAGTGGGTGACTAGATCAGGTTGATCTTGGGGAGGCCCATTGCTCTAGGTATTCTATCCATCCAGGAGTGAATAAGATGTACCATGATTTAAGACAGCACTACTTGTGAGGTTATATGAGGAGAGATATAGCGGATTTTATGGCTTGTTGCCTATGTTGTCAGCAAGTAAAGGCCGAGCATATGAGACCTGGTGGTTTGCTTTAGAGGTTATCCATTCTCGAGTGGAAGTGGAAACGGATCACCATGGACTTTGTGACTGGTTTACCTCGTACATCTCGTGGTTCTAACAGTGTGTGGGTCACCGTGGATCGATTGACCAAGTCAGCCCATTTTATTTTGATTCAGGTCTCATTTTGTACTGATAGGTTGGCCCATATCTTCATTAATGAGATTGTGCATTTGGATGGTGTGCTAGTGTTTCATTATTTTAGATCGAGGTTCTTTATTCATATCTCACTTTTAGAAGACTTTTCAGGATGAGTTGGGTACTTAGGTTTATCTTAGCACAGTGTTTCACCCCTAGACAGATGGTCAGTCAGAGCGAACTATCCAGGTTTTAGAGGATATATTTCGCGCTTGTATGATGGATTTTGGTAGCCAGTGGGAGAAGTGTTTGCTTATAATAACAACTACCATTCTAGTATCGATATGGCTTCCTTCGAGGCATTGTATAGTAGGTGTTGTCGCTCACCAGTTGGTTGGTTTGATGTTTCGGAGGTTAGGCCTCGATGTACGGACTTGATTCGTGAGTCCTTGGATAGAGTTTGAATCATCCAGGATAGACTTCGAGCGGCTTAGAGTAGGCAAAAGTGTTATGCTGATCATAGACTTCGTGCCTTGAGATTTGGTGTTGGTGACCGTGTTTTTTTCAAGTTTCACCTATGAAGGGGGTGATGAGGTTTGGTAGGAAGGGAAAGCTTAGTGCCAGGTATATTGGTCCATTTGAGATTCTTTCGACTGTTGGTAATGTGGCCTATGAGTTTGCTTTGCCCCCAGATCTAGCAGTTGTTCATCGAATTTTCATGTTTCTATGCTTCTTCATTACATTCCTGATGAGTCTTATGTCATCCATTGGAAGTCAATTCAGTTAGATGAGCGGTTGTCTTTCGTTGAGGAGTCGGTCTCTATTTTGGCTAGGGATGTTAGACGGTTACGTTCTAGAGTTATCCTTGTGGTTAAGGTTCAGTGGCAACATCGACCTGTAGATGAGGCTACTTGGGAGGTTAAGTCCGATATACGTAGTTCTTATCCCCGACTCTTTGTTGATCCAGGTATTTCTTTGTTTTAGTTCGAGTATGAGCTACATTTTTAGTGATGGATGAAGTAACGACCTGAAATTATTTGAAACAAGTGTAATTTATAATTTTTTGGAATTTGACTATTTTTACCCCTTCCTATAGTTGTATTTTGGTATTTCTGGGGTGTGGGGGTGATTGGCATGATTTCCAATGCATTTGGTACCATGTATGTGATATTGTTGTTTTTGATGGTTTTAAGAGCCTTATTTTAGACTTCTGTGATTATCTTTTTATTCGTGTGATAGATGGCTGAACGGGCTATGCCAGCAACACTGTAATATCAATTTTAAGATAGGTAGACCATTGGTTCGGATCCCGATACACCCGAGCTCATTTTGACCTATTGGCAGAAAGTTAGAAAACTGGAAATATGTGTGTGGGACTCACATTTGGTCGAAATGATCTCGAATGGAAAATCCAACTTTTCCAACACCTCTGAAATGTCGATTTTAGGGTAGTAACATCTTTGGTTGGGTTTTATGGCTTTTAAATCTCATTTCGACCCTCAGTTAGAAAAATTATAATTTCATGTTTTGGGGGTCAACTTTGTGAAACGATGTTTTTTTGAAATTAAGATATCGTCATTGAGTTCGGAGCATCGAATTTAGTGTGTTTTCATAGTTTGTTTGCGTATATCGAACTCCAAACGAATCTCGGAATCCTCGTTGAAGTCCATTTATGGACTTAAAAATTTGTTTTTTTTTAAAAGCTGGTGCAGTGTATAAAAACAGCCTTTTCTCCTCTTTTTTGCCCATTTTCTCACCTTGCCTCTTGAGATTTAAACCCTAAAATAGTGTGAGATCTTAAAAGTGAAGCTAGATTGACATCTATTTCTTGATTCAATTACGGATTTAAGGTGAGATTTCATCCCTTTCTACTGTAATTCCTTGATTAATTTCTCAAAACTCCAAAAATCTTAGGGCTTGATTTTAAACCCCAGTTTCACTTGAATAATGTTTCAATCTTATAATTACTAGTTTTTCATCAATTTAACCCTTAAAACAACTTCAACTATTGATTTTAATGCGGAATTCAAAGATTTCACCCGATAAAACTTAAAAATGATTTTTCTTCGATATGAACCTCATTTTTACTCGATCTAACTTGAGTTTTCATCTGTAGATTCCTAAAAATATGGAAAACATATTTTTGTAATAAAGTTCTGATTTTGCCCCTTTTTTCAAAAATCCATTTAAGGGTCCGTTTTTTTAATACACCATATTTTTGAGCTAGGCTTTGAACCGTCGTTCCTACGTGTACAAGCTATAATCCAAATGATTCCCATGTGAATATAATTTTTATGATCTTTATCCTTGTGTTTTATGTGCTTTTGAGGTGAAAAATGTTCATAAGAATCACTTAGAACAAAGTTGAGCTTAGAGCCTTTGATTCGTCTAAAGTTTGGTATTCGATTCTACAAGGGTCTACTTTGAATGTGTATAACTTTTTATATACGTAGAATTTTTCGGCTCAATACCCATCAAATTGTATATAATTGAATTAGCTTTCCAACGATATCAATTTCTCCTTAATCCGAAATCGAGTAAAAAATTATGGCATTTTCCGTATGAGGCAGTAAGTCGACGCAATTACAACGCGACGCGTTGCTGTCCCCAACGCAATGGCCGACGTGATACAAAGCTATTTCACCCGTTATTTCAGTTCCTAAAGGGTCTAGAGGCACTTTGGTCACTTTCCCTCACCCAAATCCGTCCATAACACGTAATTTCAGCCCCCAAAAGAATTAGATACATTTATTAACCATCTTTTTCTCTCCAAAAAAACCCTAGCACCCTCAAGAACACCAAGAACTTCATCAAATTTTCTTCAAGATAAAAAAAAATCAAGGGTCCAAATCCAAGAAGTTCAAGAAAAAGCATTCAAGAACATTCCCAAGTCTTCCAAGTCAAGCTTTCAATTTAAAAATCAAACCAATTAAGGTATGTGGGAGTTTATCCATGGATCCCCTTTCACCCATGGAGCCCAAAAACCCTCTTTACAATTAAAGAATGAAATTTTATTCTTATTATAGAGTTTGAATATTCAAGAAAAATTTAGTTTCATGATTTCATAGTGTTTTTAATTCAATTCAGTCCATGTGTGATTCCATGCAAGATGTTGAATTCCTCATTCCATGAATTTGAGTTTCCCATGCTCCATTCAAGTGAATTCCATGATAGATCCTAAATTCATGATTTTCAATAAGATTCCCATGTTTTAAATTATTGCTTCCCACATATTTGATGAAGTTCCCACATCATGTTCAATTAATTTTAGGATGAACTCCAAGTTATGAAACTAGTCAAGTTATCCTATTATTTTCCTATGTTTAAGATATTCCCATGTTCAAGTTCATGATCCCCACAATTTTGATTTCAAGTTAATAGTATATGTGCTTTCAAATGCAATAAGCCAATACATATTTTGAATGTTACGATCTTTATATCAAATCCCTAAGTTGTGAATTGATTTGTGTAACATGATATTTTTGCATGCTTTCTCATTCCTATGCACAATTTTATGGTCCCCATGTATTTGGTGAAATTCCTAAGAGATGAATTTTGAGCTATGACTACTTATTATGCTTTTGAAACTTTGGTATGCTTTTACTCTTGATGTTATCGAGTCCCAGGGGGTTATGAATACCCGAAATTTATCTATTTTCCTAGTTTTCAGTATCTACGAAATGATTCTAATTATAACATTAGCAATATCAGTCCAGTCAATAATTATAATCAGTAAACCTAGATCAGTTCAATATTCTGAGTCAGTTCAGTTGGGAGTAGGATTCAACACCGAGCAAACCCAGGGATGAGGGCATTCCTGTCAGCATAGGGTTTGACCCTTAGTAGCAATCCTAGAGTTACAGAACTACGTAGCCAGTGTAGGTTTGAGATGTCTTCCTACCAGCATAGGGTTTGACCCTTAGTAGCAATCCTAGAGTTACAGAACTACGTAGCCAGTGTAGGTTTGAGATGTCTTCCTACCAGCTTAGTGTCGACACATCTTTCATGAGTTTTCTGCCAGTATAGGGTTACTCCTTATTCCTTCGGGATACCAGTTTAGTGGATCCACATAGCCATTGTTAGTACCCGTGGCACGGTACCGACACCTTTCTAACTGCGATTATAGGTTGGACCCTAATTAGCTTAAGTGGGAAATACGGATAAATGATACCTCCTACAGTCTCAGTTACAGTACTCAGTATAATGTGCAGATCAGTATCTCTTGACCATAGCATTTAGTTATCAGTGTTTTAGTATTTTAGGTTACAGACTATTTCAGAATTATGTTATATGTTTGGTATTTCATTCTCAGATAATACAGTTTTCATGCATTCACGTTCGGCTATCTCATGTTGTTTAGTTAGTCCTTATCTCATATGCATAGTACGCCACAGTTTCAATCCAGTTATTCAAATTAAGTACATTCGAGTCTTACACGACCAGTATTCAGCTATCATTCATCCAGTTAATCAGATAAGCTTAGTATATGTTATATTTGGTTTTAAATGTTAGGTATTCGTGCTTAGTATAATCGTATATTCAGATCCTTGATGTTATTTCAGTTTTCATCATGTAGTTTTAGACTCAGTATTGATACAGTATTCACATTTTACCATATCCCAGCTTCAGTTCTACTTATATCATAAAAGTAAAGTTTTACAGAAACTAAGTGTAAAGATCCACCAGCTTATCAAATTATGTTTGTTACTCACGTTTTATGATATTTCAGCTTTTAGTTTATTCTAGCCTATTGGTGAGTCTACTTACGCTTAGCATGCATTCTTTAAGATTACGTATGAAATTAGTTTTACTTATTGCATTCACCCCTGCATATTCTATACATTCCATAAATATTGATCCATATATACGTCTGTGCAGCTACATTTTTTCATAATGTAGGTACCATTTGTAGCCCGCACATCATGATCAGACTGTTGCAGTTTCCAGCTAGCAGGTGATGAGTTATCTTGTTTTGGGAACTCTAGACAGTTTTAGTTCATGTACTATTCATTTATTTTTCATATGTATTGATTAGTGGTAGTTGGAGGCATGTCCTAGCTATCTATAGTCAATATAGTAGAGGCTTTATAGATGTCAGTCAGAGTCAGTGATGCAATTTTAGTTTTCTCCTCAGTTTTTGTCAGATTGTAAAGTGTATCAGTAATATAATTTCTCTTAGATTTTGTCATGATTATATTTTCGCATAGTAGAACAACTATTTATTATATTATAATTCAGTTTCTTAACAGTATGCCAGTTCATGGGTTAGCTTGGGATCACTTATGGTTTTAAGCACCGTGTGGTGTCCAGGGTGCACTCTCGGGGCATTACAAACTTGGTATCAGAGCACAAAGTTCAAGTATCCTAGGGTGTCTATAAAGCCGTGTCTAGTAGAGTCCTTCAAAATGGTACGGAGATGTTTGTACTTTTCTTCAAGAGGCTACAGGGCATTTAGAAAATATTTCCCTTCTTTCATATCTTTGATCATGCTATAGAAAGGTTCTGTAAGAAACTTATACAGATTCTCATCTTTCTCTATTTATGCCATCTCTACCTTATTTTTGAGGTAACAGAAGCAGTCAAGCTCAAATTCCTATAGACAGAGTTTTCTTAGACAATCCCCAAAGATAGTTATGGGTTGCACACAGGCTCAAAATATTCTATTAGTTCCCTTATATTCTTAACTTTGAAAATATTCATTCTTATTCATGAAAATCATGCATTGAGTCGAAGTTAGATGTGCTTTCAGATCCCTTCTCAGAATCCTATGACAGCATAACTAATACTGATAAATGCTATTAGTTCCCTTATATTCTTAACTTTGAAAATATTCATTCTTATTCATGAAAATCATGTATTGAGTCGAAGTTAGATGTGCTTTCAGATCCCTTCTCAGAATCCTATGACAGCATATGACCTAGAGTTAGAGGCATGAACCAGAAGTTTATCAGCAGTAAATTAGGGATAGCATTTATCAGTATTAGTAGATTATGTATTCATGGGGCTAGTTGTATGAAAGGTGAATTAGTTGGCTTAAAACAGAGTATGCAAGAATTTAAGTTAAGTATGATGGTGTGGATGTTATTAGATAGTATCCTTGAGTTTTTAAGTGTGAATGAAGCTAGTAATGTAGTATGTAACATTCTTACCAGCTAAGTTATTGGCTGTAGAAAGTTAAGAGTTGTATATCAGAAGAAAGTACTAGCATCGGGTTCTAGACTTTCAGGTGCAGGCTTTCAGGGTGAGTTTAGTATTTATGTGTATTGATATATCTCGGGCTCTAGACTAAAGTTGTTGTAGTTCAGTTTAAAGTTATAAAAAGGGTCCACAGACTTAGAATGATGGCTTAAAGCTAACAGGGAGATGATAGAACAAGTAACCAAGTCAGGCTCTCAGATTTTAGTAGTGATGCCAATAAGTGTAGAAAAGTAGTAAGGAGGGATGATTCCCAACCTATTCTTATCTCAGTGTAAAGTTTTTCAGTCATCACGGCATCTACTCATATCTTACATGTAAGCTCCATCATCATAACTCATATTCATCCATTTTATAGAGAATCATGTACGCTTCCAGTTCCTAGTATGAGGAGTTCCAGTTCACTCAACAGTGTGAACTATGTTTTATGAAATCGTGAACTCCAAACTCAGTTCATACAGCTTATGACTTATGTACTCATGTTTTACAGTATGTTCCATTCCAGGTACTCATGTTACACTCATAATAATCAATGAAATTCAGATTATTTCATGTATGTCCTCAGTTTATCTCTCTTCGATGAATTCATGCTTTTGATACTCTATTCTTCAAGCCTCAGTTAAGTGTCAAGGTTATCCTTTCATGTTTTAAGTCTTTATGTTCTAACCTTTTAGTGACCTCTTCTTAATATTAAGATAGTGATGATGAACGGTTGTTTAGATGGGAGAGAGTAAATATTCCTTGTTTTCATGGTTCATACTAGTATTACAATGTTATGTGTGTACCTTGTGGTTTTGAGTTAGGCTTGAACATGGTGGGAGTATGTAGCTCAACTCAGACTTTGGCAGGAATAGTTATACGCGCCCATGTAAGGATTATTAGTTGAATCAATTAAGGATGGTATTTAAGGGTAAAAGAATAGTTGATATAAGCTTTCAGCATAATTCAGTCCGTATAGCCAGTAATCCAGTCTAGTAGTCAGACAGACAAGTTCCTATGGTTTTCATCTTTCCTATTCATGAGGTAATTTATTCACATCCATGTGAATTTTGAATTCAGCTTAGTTCATGCATTAGGAATCAGATTCAGATTTTAGATATTCAGTCATAATATAGTTTGTAAGTGTCTGATGTATCATCTCGATCATTCCTTAGTATTTTAGCCAAGTCAGTATCATTCGAGGGACAAAGTATCCCAAGGGGGAGATGTATTGTAATACCCCGAGTATTCATATTCTAAACCTTTCATCTTTTCTTCACGAAACAAGATCCAGCTTGAAGTAGTGGTTACTTATCAGTTGACTCTCTTGTTTCTATCTCAACCTAATAATCATTCTTATGTCATTGTATGTAATCAAAAAATCAGTTCAATTCATAATATTCAGTTCATGTATCATGTTTCAGAATCAGTTATGAAATCATGTTTTCAGTCATGCATGTTTAGAATATAATCGCAGTTGCCTTAGTACCCTCAGTTTAACCAGTTTCATTCGAGGAGAATGTTCCCAAGAGGGAGATCATGTAATACCCTGCATTTTTGGGCTAGTCTTCGAACCATCATTACTACATGTAGAAACTATAATCCAATTGATTTCTATGTGACTATAAGTTTCATGATCTTTATTATCGAGTTTGATGTGCTTTCGAGGTGAAAAATGTTCATAAGAATCACTTAGAACAAAGTTGAGTGTAGAGCCTTTGACTCGTCCAAAGTTTGATATTCGATTCTACAAAGGTCTACTTTGAACATATATAACTTTTTATATATGTATAATTTTGCATCTCAAGACCCACCAAATTGTAGATAATTGAATTAGCTTTCCAACGATACCAATTTTGCCTTAATCTGATACCCGAGTGAAAAGTTATGGCATTTTCCGTGTGAGGTAGTAAGTCGACCTGATTGCGACGCGATGCATTGCTGGCCCCGATACGACGACCGATGTGATACAAAGCTATTTTACCAGCTGTTTCAGTTCTTAAAGGGTATAGGGGCATTTTGGTCAGTTTTCCTCACCCAAATTCGTCAATAACACTTAATTTCAGCCCCCAAAAGAATTAGATATATTATTATTTATCTTTTTCTCTCAAAGAAAACTCTAGCATCCTCAGGAACACCAAGAACTTCATCAAGTTTTCTTCACGACAATCAAGAAATTAAGGTTCCTAAACCAAGAATTTCAAGAAAAAGCATTCAAGAACATTCCCAAGTCTTCCAGGTCAAGCTTTCAATTTAAAAATCAAACCAATTAAGGTACGTGAGAGTTCATCAATGGGTCCCCTTTCACCCATGGAGCCCAAAAACCCTCTTTTCAATTAAATAACAAAATTTTATTCTTATTATGGAGTTTTGTATGTTCAAGAAAAATTTAGTTTCATGATTTCATAGTATTTTTACTTCAATTCATTCCATGTGTCATTCCATGCAAGATGTTGAATTCCCCATGCCATGAATTTGAGTTTCCCATGCTCCTTTTAAGTGAATTCCATGATAGATCCTAAATTCATAATTTTTAGTAAGATTCCCATGTTTAAATTATTGCTTCCCACGTGTTTGATGAAATTCCCATATCATGTTCAATTAATTTTAGGATAACTCCAAGTTATGAAACTGGTCATGTTATCCAATTATTTTCCCATGTTTAAGATATTCTCATGTTCAAGTTCATGATCTCCATAAGTTTGATTTCAAGTTAAGACTATATGTGTTTTCAAGTGGAATGAGCCAATACATATTTTGAATGTTATGATCTTTATATAAAATCCCTAAGTTGTGAATTGATTTATGTAACAATGATATTTTTGCATGCTTGCTCATTCCCATGCACAAGTTTATGGTCCCCACATATTTGATGAAATGCATAAGAGATGAATTTTGAGCAATGACTACTTATTAAGCTTTTGAAACTTTGGTATGCTTTTATGTTATTGAGTCCTGGGGGTTACTAATACCCAAAATTTAGCTGTTTACCTAGTTTTTAGTATCTACGGAATGATTTCAGTTATACCATAAGCAATATCAGCCCAATCAGTTATTACAATCAGTAAACTTAGATCAGTTCAGTATTCTGAGTCAGTTCAGTTGGGAGTAGGATTCAGCACCGAGCGAACCCAGGGATGGTGGCATTCCTGTCAGTATAGGGTTTGACCCTTAGTAGCAATCCTTGAGTTACAAAACTACGTAACCAGCATAGGTTTGAGATGTCTTCCTGCCACCTTAGGGTTGTCATATCTCTCGTGAGTTTCTTACTAGTATAGGGTTACTCCTTAGTCCTTTGGGACACCAGTTTAGTGGATCCACACATCCATTGTTAGTACCCATGGCACGATACTGATACCCTTCCAACTGGGGTTACAGGTTGGACCTCAATTAGCTTAATTGGGGTATGTCGATTAGATGATACCTTTCACAGTCTTAATTACAGTACTCAATACAACATCCAGATCAATTTCTCTTTACCATAGCATTAAGTTATCAGTATTTTAGTTTACAAACTATTTCAGAATCATGTTATACATTTGGTCTTGCATTCTCAGATAATACAGTTTTCATGCATTCATGTTCAGTTATCTCATGTTGTTTAGTTAGTCCTTATCTCATATGCATAGTGCTCTACAGTTTCAGTCTAGTTATTCAGACTAAGTACAGTTCAATCTTACATGACCACTATTCAGCTACCAGTCATTCAGTTAATCATATAAGCTTAGTATATGTTATATTTGGTTCTGTATGTTAGGTATTCGTTCTCAGTATAATTATATATTTAGATCCCCAATATTATGACAGTTTCTATCACGTAGGTTCAGACTCATTATTCATATTGTATTCACATTTTATCATATCCCAGCTTCAGTTCTTTTTATTTCATAAATATAAAGTTTTATAGAAACTAAGTGTAGAGATCCACCAGCTTATCAGAACATGTTTGTTACTCATGTTTTAAGATATTTCAACTTTCAGTTTATTCCAGCCTACTGGTGAGTCTACTTATGCTTAGTATGCATGTTTTAGGATTATGTATGAAATCACTTTTACTTATTGCATTTACCCCTGTATAATCAGTACATTCCAGAAGTACTGATCTATATATACGTTTGTGTGGCTACATTATTTCATAATGTAGATACCATTTGTAGCTCGCACATCATGATTAGACTATTGCAGGTTCCAGCCAGCATGTGATGAGTTCTCTTATTTTGGGAACTCCAGACAGTTTTAGTTCATGTACAGTTTATTTATTTTGATATGTATTAATTTGTGGTAGTTGGAGGCATGTCCCAGCTATCTATAGTTAGTATAGTAAAGGCTCCATAGATGTTAGTTAGAGTCAGTCATGTAATTTCAATTTTCTCATCTGTTTTTATCAGATTGTAAAGTGTATCAATAATACAATTTTAATCAGATTTTGTCATGATTATATTTTCGCACAGCAGAACAACTATTTATTATATTATAATTCAGTTGCTTAATAGTATGCCAGTTTATGGGTTAGCTGGGATTACTTGTGGTTCCAACCATCGTGTGGTGTCCAAGGTGTACTCTTGGGGCGTTATAGTTTTGATCCTGAACCAAAAGTAGTCATAATGGATATCATTGACTTTATTTTGACACGTAGATTCTATATTTCTTGGTTTTAGTTAATTTCAGGATTGTTCGTGGAAAGTAAGGTCGTGAGTTTAAAGTGTAGCAGACCGATTTTGGCATTCGAGCTAGGTTATGACTTAACTCTTTAGACTAAAATGGGTAGTTAATTTGTATACCAAAATATATGCTAAGGGTGGGAACGAATCATGAAAAATGATTATTTATATGTTATACTTATGGGGGGCCTATATGAGTTGTAATTGTTGAATTTAGGACATTACGTAATATATCTGATCATGCAGGGTCTGATGTGATGTTGATAGATTGGAATATACGTGAATAATCATATAGTGGTACCTTTGGTGGATTGTGATATATTCAGACCTTTTGGGCATCTGAATCATGTGTGAATTCATGAATGGGAAAAATAATGAGTGAATATTGGCTCACATGTTTGTGAAAATGTAACATTATGGTTGGTTATGGAAATACATCATGTGGATTTGCTATGTAAATACTCTTTAATACCCCACATTGTGGTTGGTTATGGAAATACATCATGTGGATTGGCTGCCCCATACTTTTCCTAGCTTAAATTCGTCCCTAGAATGTTAAGAAATAGGTTCCAAAATAAATAATATTTATTTCGTGTGGAATTTTCTAGAATTAGACCTCCCATTGTGTGGGAAATTGAATAAGCTTTCCATTGATACCAAATTCGCCCAATTCCGACACTCGGTGAAGAAGTTAGAGCATTTTTAGCCAAAACAGTGTGCCACCTGAGCACTTGGAGCGTCATGGAGGTGGAAAAAATGATAATCGTCAAATTCTATTGGCCCTCCGTGATAACTCCACATTGCAAAGTATCCCAATTTCCCATTTGTCAAAAACAAATGACCCAACGCGATGTTGGCACATCGCGCCAAAGGACAAAATGCCATTCCAAAGGGGCACCGTGATGGTGGCGCGTCACGGAGTCAGCCCAGTTCTTTGTCCTATTTCCAGCGAGCCACCACAATTGTGGCGCATCGGGTGGCCAGCTAAATCGAAAAATATTGCATTTTTCAGTTCTACTTAGAAGTTTAAAGGGGGTATTTTGGTCTTTTCCCAAGCCCCCAATCCGGCCAAAACACAAGATTAATTATATTCAAAGCACTTTGTGCTTATTATTCATCATCCTCTTCAAAAGCAAAACCCTAGAGCTCTAAAGCCTCTTCTCCAAGAAATTAAAATCCTCTATTAATTCTCCAAGAAAGCTTAAGATTGAGGATTCCCAAGGCAAGATAATCAAGAATCCATCTCCAAGAACTCAATTAGGAATCAATAATTCAAGTTTTTTCATCTAATCATCAATCAAGGTATGTGGGGTTTATGAACAAGGATCTTCTCTTGTCCTTATTCCCAAAATTATATTTTTTAGCAAATTTCTTATTATTTGAAATTAGGGCTCATACCTAATTATCAGTATTTAAAGATTATGAATTTACAAGTGATTGAATGTTGATGCATGACCATTTTCATATATTTATGCATGTAATGCGATTTTCTAGATTTTCCAATTGAGTTTAAGCATAATATTGAGATTCGTGATTTTATTATTTTGATATTGTTGAAGTATTTTCAAGAAGCATATTGAGCATGATGTTTTGCTATGATTTTACATGAGTATGAAGCATGGGTCATTAAGCCCTAATGAGTATTGCTATTTCAACATTGATTGTGCTATGAGCACCTTATGACTAGATTCTTTTAAGATTATTGATAAAGATTTGACCTTTTGGTCTCAGAATAGATATGAAATCCACTTTACAGATTCAGATTACAGATTCATCTTTACAGTTATACAGTTGATTTTCATTATAAACTATTATACTATTTTTAAAGTGGATTTCCAACAAGATGAATGTAGTAAATTAAAGGGAGTAGTATTTAGCGCCTAGTTGGGTATGATTCCAAGGTCTCATACTCCAGAACTACATGCTAGTATAGAATTTAAATTAACGAACCCATAGTGGGTTAAGATAGTGATCACTTAACCTGAGGTTATACTCCCTAGTAAGAGTATGACACCTCTCCTCAACGTGAGGTTTCTTTTCTAGGAGGATGAGATGTTGGACTTTATGTAGCTCACATGGTTTATGTCGGTTAGAAGAACCTCCCTTATAAATAACCTTCAGATAAAGTATTTTCCCCTTGCAGAACAATTTTCCCTAATAGTAAAGCCTAATATAAAAGATTCACATAAAAGGTTTTAGAAAACTAAGTGTAAAGGCTCACAAAGATTATTCAGATTAAGCTTTACAGAAAGATACTAGCTACAAACTTCAGATTTTAGATTTTAGAATTTAGAGTGAGTCCTTTCTACAGTTAGACAGTATGATTTTTAAAGAAAGAACACAAGTACAACTTTTAGAACTAAATGTTATGACTCACTAGATTTATGAAGTATGATTTTGCTTCTTATTATTTTAGTATTTCAGATATTCCAGCTTATGTGAGTCATTTACATTTAGCATGTATGGATTTATAAATTATGATGATGAGATGATGTTTTACTTATGCATTTAACCCCCATATACTTAGTACATCCTCAAAGTACTGATCCACATATATGTCTATGTGCTATATTTTCTCATAATATAGGTTCAGATGCTCAGTGTCAGCAGCATGAGTAGTTCAAGCATCTTCATATACATCTGAAAGTTGGTGAGTCCTTATAGTTCGGGGACTTATTCATTCAGATTCTACAGCTTAGTAGTTTTATATGATTCAGTATTCTTTTTAGACAGTTCATGTTAGCCGGGGGTCTGTCCCAGTGACTCTCTTGTAATAGCAGTAGAGGCTTGTCATACTGCTAGATTTGGTTCAGACTTACAGTATTTGATTTTGAGATATTGTTTTAGATATTATATTTAGACAGATTTTCCGTATTTAGCATAACTTTATGTTTATATTTCCATTATTATGAGATTCAAATTTAGTAAAAGGCAGACAGGGTTAGCTTAAGGCTACTCGTAGTCTTAAGCACTATGTGATGTTTTGAGATCAGGTTTTGGGGCGTTACAAACTTGGTATTAGATCCTAAGGTTTTAAAGAGTTCTAGTTAATCAGACAAGCCGTATTACGCTGAGTCTTGATCATGGGTGTGAAGCGCACCACATTTATGAGAAAGAGGCTACGAAAAGTTTTTAGGAAATCATCTCTCTTTTATAATCTATCGTGCTTACAATATCTCTATCTACTTTTAACTCATGCTCTTATGAGATAATTAAATATGCCTCCTCATCGAGCTAACGCCCGCAGAAATAATAACCAGCCACCCCAGCCCACTGATCCTTTAAATAATAATGTATCCTATGTTGAGTTTAGGGCTACCTTTTAGGCTTTAGCCCAAGCTGCGACTGCCAATGTTCAGGGAAACCATCAGAATTAGGCTACAGTCCCACTTCAGCAGAATGGGGATTTAGTAGTTGCTAGAATCAGAGACTTCATGAGAATGAATCCCCTAGAGTACTTCCTTAAGTTCAATCAATTGTCTAAATATGCCCCTGATACGATGGCTAATCCTAGGGCTAATATGAGTAAGTTTGTTACTGGAGTGTCTAGCTTGGTAGTTAAAGAGTGTAGGACTGTTGGAAACATGGATCTTGCTAGATTGATGATGTATACTCGACAGATTGAGGTAGAGAAGTTGAAGAGGAGAGATAGAAATAATAAGAGGACTAAAACATGACAATTAGAGTATGGTCAGAATAGGTCTCAAGGAGAAAATCATTTGCAATTTCAGAATCGTTCATCTATGCCAGCACCATCTTTAGCTAGTGCTCCCACTCCCAGAGGTAGACAGAAGTAGTGGGGTAATTCTTCTATGTCCAGATCTTAGAATAGCATAAGTGGAAAACCACGTTATCCTCCTTATGCTAAGTGTGGTAGAATCACCCCGGTGAGTGTTTGGTTGGATAGAATGGTTGTTTTGGTTGTGGTAAGTAGGGTCATGGAATAAAAAAGTGCCCACATGCTAAGCAGGGAAATAGAGATAATCGTCCCCAGACTTAGACTGCTAGTGCACCATCTCCTTTAGGTCGCCCAGTTCCTCCTCAGGGCGCATTATCCAGTACCGATAGCGGTCAGTGATAGAATCGATTCTATGCTTTACTATCTTGTCAGGAGCAGGAAGATTCACTAGATATTGTTATTGGTATGCTTCGTGTCTTTCATTTTAATGTTTATATGTTGTTAGACCTTGGGTCGAGTTTCTCTTTTGTGATCCCGTTAGTTGCAGTGAATTTTAAGATAAGTTCTAAAAAGATCTCTGAGCCTTTCTTGGTGTCTACCTCATTGGGGGAGTCAGTTATTACTAAACAGATCTATAGAAAGTGTCCTATCACTGTCCTCCATAAATTCATGTTAGCAGACCTGATAGAGTTTGATATGGTTGACTTTGATCTTATTCTTAGTATGGATTGGCTCCATTCTTGTTATGCCTCTATAGATTGTCGTACCCGAGTGGTGAAGTTTTAGTTTCCATATGAGCTAGTCTTTGAATGGTCAGGTAATTCAGTGTCTCCCAAAAGACATTTCACATCTTATCTTAAAGCCCAAAAGTTGATCTCCAAAAGGTGAATCTATCATCTTGTTCGAGTTAAAGGCACTAAGTCTGAGACTCCAACAATTCAGTCAGTCAGTGTAGTTAATAAGTTTCCAAATGTCTTTCCTAAAGATTTTCCAGGGGTACCTCCCGATAGGGAAATAGAATTCGGTATTGACCTTCTTCCAGATACTCAGCCTATTTCTATACCTCCATATCGTATGGCTTGCTTCGAGCTTAAAGAGTTGAAAGAGAAACTCAAAGATCTTTTACATAAAGGTTTTATAAGGCCTAGTATTTCTCCATGGAGCGCTCCATTCCTATTTGTATGAAAGAAAGATAGTTCTTTGCGTATGTACATTGACTATCGTCAGTTGAATAAAGTCACAATCAAAAATAAATATACTCTTCCTAGAATCGATGACTTATTTGATCAACTCCAAGGTGTCAGTTATTTCTCAAAGATAAACCTTAGATCCGGCTATCATCGGCTTAAAGTAAGGGAGTGTGATATTCTAAAGACAGCTTTCAGAACCCATTATAGTCATTTTGAGTTTCTAGTCATATCCTTCAGACTGACGAATTCCCTAGCAGCTTTTATGGACTTGATGAATAGAGTGTTCAAATAGTATTTGGATATGTTTTTTATAGTCTTTATCGATGATATCCTTGTCTACTCTCGTAGTGAGGATGATCATGCAAACCATCTTAGGATTGTGTTGCAAACTCTTAGAGATCACCAGTTGTTTGCTAAGTTCAGCAAATGTGAATTTTGGCTCAGGTCAGTAGCTTTTCTTGGTCATATTATTTCCAGTGAAGGTATTAGAGTTGATCCCCAAAAGACAGAAGCCGTAAGAAATTAGCCTAGACCTATTTCCCCGTTAGAGATTAGGAGTTTCTTAGGTTTAGCTGGTTATCACAGATATTTCGTTGAGGGTTTCTCATCTATTATATCTCCTATGTCTAGATTGACCCAAAAGAAATTTAAGTTTCAGTGGTCAGATTCTTGTGAGATGAGTTTTCAGGAGTTGAAGACTCGACTCACTTCAGCCCTAGTTTTAGCATTACTTAATGGTACATATGATTTTATGGCTTATTATGATGCCTACAGAGTTGGTTTGGGTTGTGTTTTGAAACAGAGAGGTAAGGTCATAGCCTATGCCTCTAGACAACTTAAGCCTCATGAGAAGAATTACCCAACGCATGATCTTAAGTTAGATGTTGTTGTGTTTTCTTTGAAAATCTGGAGACATTATTTGTATAGGGTGCATGTTGATGTGTTCATGGATCACAAAATCTTGCAGTGTGTATTTACTCAGAGGGAGTTGAATCTCTGTTAGAGAAGGTGGTTAGAATTATTGAAGGATTATGATTGAGTGTGTTGTACCATCCAGAAAAGGCCAATGTAGTGGCAAACACCCTTAGTAGATTGTCCATCGACAGTGTTGCTTATGTGGAGAATGATAAGAAAGAGTTAGTTCGGGAAGTGCATTGATTAGCTAGATTGAGAGTTAGGTTGGTTGATTCAGCTGAAGGGAATGTTTGGGTTCAGAGTAGTTATGAATCTTCCCTAGTTTCGGAGGTGAAGGAGAAGCAAAATGAGGATTCTAGTTTGATCAAACTGAAGGAGTCAGTTAAAGACCAAAAGATTGAGGTTTTCTCCCAGGGGGAGATGGTGTGTTGAGATACTAGAGTAGATTGTGTGTGCCTCGTGTTGATGATTTGAGGCAGCAGATTATGGCGAAAGCGCATGGTGCGCGTTATTCCATCCATCCTAGAGCCACCATGATGTACCGCGACTTATGGGAAATCTATTGGCGGGAGTGGTATGAAGAGAGATATAGCAGAGTTTGTAGCTAAGTGTGCAACTTGTCAATAGGTTAAGGTAGAGAACCAAAGACCTGGTGGTGCATTGAAAGAGTTTGGTATCCCCACTTGAAAGTGGGAAGAGGTGAATACGGATTTTGTGACTGGTTTACCCCATTCACGTCGTCAGCATGATTCAATTTGGGTGATAGTAGATAGATTAACTAAGTCAGTGCATTTATTGCCAGTTCACACGTCTTACACAACTAAAGATTATGCTAAGTTATATATCCGAGAGATAGTTAGATTGCATGGAGTTTCTTTATCCATCATCTCATATAGGGGTACTTAGTTTACCTCTCAGTTTTGGAGAGCCTTTCAGAAGGGTCTTGGTACCCAAGTTCATCTTAGTTCATCCTTTCATCCACAGAAAGATGGTCAGGCAGAGAGGACCATTCAGTCTTTAGAGAATTTGTTGAGGGTATGTGTTCTTGATTTCAAAGGTAGTCAGGATAAGCATTTTCCATTGATTGAGTTTTCTTATAATAACAGTTATCATGCTAGTTTTCAGATGGCTCCATTTGAGGCTCTTTATGGGCAAAGATGTAGATCGCCAGTTGGTTAGTTTGAAGTGGGTGAGGTCGCTTTGATTGGGCCAGACATGGTGTTTGAGGCCATGGAGAAAGTTTAGTTGATTATAGAGGGATTGAAGCAGCCCAGAGTCGTCAGAAGTCTTATTCCAATGTGAGAAGAAGAGATCTTGAGTTTGAGGTTGATAATCTTGTGTATTTAAAAGTTTCACCCATGAAAGAGGTGAAGAGATTTGGCAAGAAGGGGAAGCTTTGTCCACGTTATATTGGCCCCTTCCAGATTTTAAGCCGTGTTGGGAAGGTAGCGTATGAACTTGAGTTACCCGCAGACTTATCCTCAATTCATCCAGTATTCCACGTGTCCTTGTTAAAGAAGTGCATGTGCGATTTAGCTATTATAGTTCCTCTAGAAATCACAGATATTTAGAATAGCCTTTTTTACGAAGAAATCCCAATAGAGATTCTTGATCATCAGATTCATAGACTAAGGAACAAAGAAGTTCCCTTGGTCAAAGTTCTGTGGCGAAATCAGTCTGTTGAGGGTGCTACTTGGGAAGCAGAAGTAGACATACATACCAAGTATCCACATCTCTTCTCCAGGAGCCCAGACTCAGCCGAAGGTAATAGTTTTTCTTCATTCAGTTCTTTTTTAGTTCCAAATTCAAATATATAGTTATCTTCATGAGAATTCATACACTCACAGATCATTTCAGTAGCCTATTTTAATTGAGATTCAGTTATTCAGTTTATTCCAGTTGTGTATGATGGTTTATACCTTAGATTCCTCAGTATTTTTCAACCTAAATTAGCCATATTTGAGGATGAATGTTCCAAAGGGGGAGATATTGTAATACCCCGCAATTTTTCTAGCTTAAATTTGTCCCTAGATTGTTAAGAAATAGCTTCCAAACTGAATACTATTTATTTTGTGTGGAATTTTCCAGAATTAGACCTCCCATTGTTTGAGAAATTGAATAAGCTTTCTATCGATACCAAATTCGCCCAATTCCGACACTTGGTGAAGAAGTTAGAGCATTTTTAGCCAAAATAGTATGCCAACTGAGAACTTGGTACGTCGCGGAGGTGGGAAAATGATTATCGTCAAATTCCAGTGTCTCTTCGTGATAGCTCCGCGTCACGGAGTAGCCCAATTTCCCATTTGTCAAAAACCAGTGGTCCAACGCGATATTGGCTCATCACACCAAAGGTCAAAATGGCATTCCAAAGGGGCACCGCGATAGGGGCGCATCACGGAGTCAACCCAGTTCCTAATTTTCCTATTTTCAGTGAGCCATCGCGATTGTGGCGTGTCGCGGTGGCCAGCCAAATTAAAAAATATTGCGTTTTCCGATTCTGCTTAGATGTTTAAAGGGGGTATTTTAGTCTTTTTCCAAGCCACCAATCCGTCCAAAACACAAGATTAATCATATTCAAAGCACTTGTGGTCATTATTCATCATGCTCTTCAAAATCAAAAGCCTAGAGCTTTAAAACCTCTTCTCCAAGAAATCAAAATTCTCCATTGATTCTCCAAGAAAGCTTAAGATTGAGGATTCCCAAGGCAAGATAATTAAGAATCCACCTCCAAGAACTTAATTAAGAATCAATAATTCAAGTTTCTTCATCTAATCAGCAATCAAGGTATGTGGGGTTTATGAACAAGGATCTTCTTTCGTCCTTGTGCCCAAAATTATATTTTTCAGCAAATTTCTTATTATTTGAAATTAGGGTTCATACTCAATTATCAGTATTTGAAGATTATGAATTTACAAATGATTGAATGTTGAATTGCATGACTATTTTCATATATTTATGCATGTAATGCGAATTTTCAGATTTTTCAATTGAGTTTAAGCATGATATTATGCTCAAACTCCAGAACTATGTGCAACCGTAGTGATCAATTAACCTGAGGTTATACTCTCTGGCAAGAGTATGATACCTCTCCCCAACGTGAGGTTTCTTCCTTAGGAGGACGAGACGCTGGACTCTATGTAGCTCGCATTGGTTTATGTCGGTTAGAAGAACCTTCCTTATAGATAACCTTCAGATAAAGTATTTTTTTCTTGCAGAATAATTTTCCCTAATAGTAAAGCCTAACAGAAAAGATTCACAGAAAAGATTTTAGAAAACTAAGTGTAAAGGCTCACAAAGTTTACTCAGATTATGCTTTACAGAAAGATACTAGTTACAGACTTCAACTTTCAAATTTCAGAATTTAGAGTGAGTCCTTTCTACACTTAGACAGTATGATTTTTAAAGAGAGAACACAAGTACAACTTTCAAAACTAAATGTTATTACTCACTAGATTTATAAAGTATGATTTGCTTCTTATTATTTCAGTATTTCATATATTCCAACTTATGTGAGTCATTTACATTTAGCATGCATGGTTTTATAAATTATGATTATGAGATGATATTCTACTTATGCATTTCACCCCATATACTCAGTACATCCTCAAAGTACTGATCCACATATATGTCTATGTGCTTCAATGTCTCATAATGTAGGTTTAGGTGCTCAGTATCAGCAGCATGAGTAGTTCGAGCATCTTCATCTACATCCAACAGTTAGTGAGTCCTCATAGTTTGGGGACTTATTCATTCAGATTCTATAGCTTAGTAATTTTATATAATTCAATATTCTTTTCAGACAGTCTGAGTTAGTTGGGGTCTATCCTAGTGACTCTCAAGTAATAGTAGTGGAGACTTATCAGACTACTAGATTTGGTTTAGACTTATAGTATTTGATTTTCAGACATTGTTTCAGATATTATAGTTAGAAAGATTTCTGTATTTAGCATGACTTCATGTTTATATTTCCATTATTATGTGATTCAGATTTAGTAGTAGGCAGACAGGGTTAGCTTAAGGCTACTCGTAGTCTTGAGCACCGTGTGACATCTCAAAATCAGGTTTTGGGGCGTTACATACTCATTGTGATTGGTTGTGAACATTTCATCATCATCTTCATGTCATCACATGCATCATTTCACTTGTTTGTTGTATTGCTTTATATATACTTGTTGTCGTGTATGTGTACTTGATTTGTATCTAAAGTTATGTATGTGCTTTGGAAATATTGGAAATACTGGATATTGGTATCGGATATTAGATCTTATAGACCTTCTCCAAAGGAATATGTCAGTGAAGAGTCATGGATACTAGTAGTATATGGGTTGACGAATCCACCATAGCTATTGTGTCGGAAGGCTTGCCTTCATAGGCGTATATAAGGTGGTATATGGGTTGAGAAACCCTCCATAGGTCCCACATCAGGAAGGCTTACCTCTGAGGGTTTATACGAAGGTTGTGCGACAACCTCATGCATCATCATCATCTTGTACATTGCGCTTACTTTATTGTATTTACGTAATGATTGAATTTCCATGATTGACTTGACATACCTTTATTGTTCCATTTTCCTTGATTATACTTGACTACCTTGTTTATACATGTTCTTCCTTGTTTCTACTTGTATGTGACATAATGTATATTTGTGTTTTTCCTGGTTGTGTTGTTGCAATATATGTGTGATAAGTTATATTAGAACTGTTAGAGCAAGCGGTGTGGTCTACCGTTGTGGGATATTTTTTTATTTCAGGTGGTGTGCCCTTAGTGTGTATTTTTTATGCTTTATTCCTTACCTTACTCGATCGGCCTATGATACAAACTGTGTACAAGTGGACCGTACTCAATCCTACTGTACCTTTCTGGTTTAGATCCAGGTTCGGGTATGCCCCATGCTGCTTGATTCGGGTGATATTTGGAGTTTTTGAGGTAGTGATTGATGTTTCTGGCATCTGGGTGTCTTTTGTTACCTTTCTTATAGACTATCTTTGATTTCACTTCCGAGATAGAGTTTTCTTTTATATTTGGCAATCTTATGTATTTCATTTGGATTTAAGTTGTACAAGATACGTTCTTATACTGTTGACACCAGGTTTTGGGAGTTATGGCACCATTTGTTGATTTTATCCTTTCCATATTTATCATATCTACATGGTTCGGCTTTATTTTAGAAGCCTTACCTTGGAGTATTCTGTCCTTTCCTCTTTTTTTATCAGTTTAGATGATAGGCTTACTTGTCAAGATACGCTGCAACAAGTGTCATCATGACCTTCATTTTTAGGTCGTGATAGGAGGATTGTCTAAGTTTATATAAGCAAATCAGCAATTCACTCCCCAACAAATGTGAAACTTTAACCCACTCTAATACCTTCTTTATACTCAGATGCAACTAAAGCATAAATTGGTATCCTAAACAAGGACGAATGGACTTACCTCTGATACCTTGTAAAGATATGAAACTTTGGCCTAACTAAATCTCAAAAGCTAGCTCATGAAGGGAGAATTGCCCAAACTTATGTAAGCAGATTGTCGGGCTATTACCCAACCAATGCGGGATGTTCATCTTTTCTAACAACCCAAAACCCTAATAAGGAGATAACGACATATATCCTCAATCAAATGTGGAACTCAAAATAATATGCAAAGTAACTATGATCCAAACACCAATCAAAGAAGCATAGACAATATCAACTTCACAATGACAATCAAATGTACTTGATATTGTAGTTTATCATCACTATCATCCATGGAATAGCCCACCCAGGACAATTTTAGTTGTTTCAAATAAGCTAAAGATTAGAAACTTTTTATTCATCATAGATAGAGTACACTAAGAGCAATATACAAGTTTCCATAAAGGATTGGTATTCCATTTGGGTATTTAAGCAAATTGTATGAAAATTGAATGCATTTTTATTGTTATATGAGGTGAAAAGTGAAGTCATGGAAAAGTAGGTTAAAAGTCACATACCTCTTAGCTAAAAATTTCATAGACACCTCCTGCAAGCCATTTGCTGTAGGAGATATTGAAGGTTTCATGGGATTGATTATTTCTATTATGTCATGTGTATCTTCACCACGCTCATTATTATAACCCGAAGCATTGCCCATGAATCCATGATTTTGAATTTTTTGCTGCATGAATTCAACCAAATGGACACTAGTGCCATTTGCTGCAGCATCTTGGGGATTCTTTACTACACATGAAGTAGTGTCTTTTGTAAACCTATGAATAGAAGCAAACCTCCTCTTTTTAGATCTTGTGCAGTAAGGTTGCTGAGAAAGTGAAGGCATGGGTTCCTTAGGAGGTAGAGACGGGGATTCCTGAGGTGATGAAGGCACAGGTTCCTGAGGATGTGAAGACATAGGTTCCTCAAGTATAACTTTCACTGAAGGAACTTTATATGTAGCATTTATTAGTGAATCTTGTTGTTCTTGTTGTTTCTGTCTTTTCTTCATTTGGGTGTGAGTAACTTCATGTATCTGCTTACGCTTATGTGTAAATGTTTGTTTTCCTGATAGCAAGCTTTAAAAGGCAAAAAAACACAAAAAATAGGGAAAAAGGCCAAAATATCAACATTCCACGCTCCTCATAAAGTAAAAGTGTAATGGACAAATAATGATGTGGTAGTAAAAAGAATACCTCTCTTCAAATGCATCAATAACATCATAGCACGTCATTAGATTCTCCAGAGGTTCCCATGTGTTTGCAGTTTCTGGCCAGCCTCGCCTGTTAAAAGAAACATAAATCTTGTTCATTAATTCATTAGGTTTCTTTCTATATTCACAAATTAAAAAGAATGTAAAATCTAAAGCAAAGTAAATAACTTTATCCAACTTACCATTTGATTAGATACTGAACTTTTCCCTTTGATTTCCACAACATTTGCAAATCCATAAAAAAAAATTACAACAATTAAAGTTAGATTAAAAAGAAAAGGAGAAAAAGCAGAAAAATTGTTCACAACAACAATAAAAGTGAAGAAAAATGCTTCGGATGAAATAAAAGCAATGAACTACAAACCTTACGAACCCTCTTCATTCTTACGACTTCAATTTCATAAAATCCTACAGCTAGTTGTGGTCTCTCATCTTCAACAACAAGTTCCTCTTCAGCAACCACATCATTCTCAAAACCGACACCATTCTCAAAAGGTGGTGATGGTGTCTCTGTCTCTGATACCAACCCAGAAATCTTATTTTTCCCTGCCTTCATCATTTCTCTCGTCTTTCTCTTTTAAGTTTTTTTTCTCTGTGTATGTGTAGAGAGACTGTGGTAATGAAGAAGGTCCTTTTTTGACAAATAATCTCCCTTCAAACTTTTCTACTCATTTGTTAAAAATAAATTTTTATAATTCGGATGAGAAAAAAGTAGTTGAATCCACTTTACCAACCATAATTAATAAAAGTCTACTTTTAAAAGTATTATTCGTCTACTTTATTAAATTTTCGTTTATGCAAATCGTTATTTGTTTTTTACTCTCTTTTAGTTATTTATTCATGCACTTGAAAAAAAAATTATAGTAGAAGACCAAAGTTTAAAAAAGTAAATACTTCAATTTAATAAAAAGTAGTAAATACTAATGTGAATGCTAAGTTGAGATTTTTTTTGTAAGTTCGATAATGTAAATACTTTAATTTAATTAAAAAATTGTAAATACCAGCGTGAACACTAGTTTGAGATTTTTTTGTAATGTGTGAATGTCTTTAAGATCTAATCATAAATACATAAGTAAATGATCTTTTATTAGAGATTAGCATTTAATAAGTGTCTCTCTACTTTTTCGAAGGTAAGCGGTATGGACTGCGTACATTTTACCCTCCCTAGACCTCACTTTGTGGGAATACACTAGGTGTGTTGTTGTTGTTGTAGCATATAATAAGTGATTATAACTTTTCGAATCACTTCTTAAATGCAGTGTTGTCACTCTTTTAGTTCGTGCATAAAATCAATAAAACCTATGAATTTTTAAATTTATGTGCAAGAAAAAGAACGTGTGTTAAATGTCTGTTTTGAAAGTCACTTGGTAATTTAAATTAGTGTAATTAATAAGATAGTAACTGTTTTATCCATTTCAGACTTCTTTTGGCGAATGAAAAGGTGTTGGCTTCTTTAAAACTATTTCAAAAGATTGGAGAAAAATTCAAAATAATTTTAAGAAAATTACATAGTCGCTACTTGATTTTTATAGAGAAAATTAAAAAAAAAAAACTTAAAAGAGTTTCAAAGGTTCGAAAATAGAAATAAACCTTTAAAACTAGAGAAATTGGGTAAAGATTCAATTAACGTCCTAACAAGATTTTTAAGGCATTTAGGAGTGTCTATTTAAAACGGTTTGCTAAAAAGAACTAACTTGACTAACTAAAGTGGCTAATTTTTGCAAAGACTTGATTTAATATTAAAATTATTTATTTATACATTTCAAAATAATATTTATTTATTCAAAAGAGAAAACAGTTTATTTGAATTGAACTAAATTGTAATTTTCCAGACTTAGGGGGAAAGTAAATTTTGCTTTTGTAGGAGAAGAAGATTATGCAATTATTTTTCTTATTATTAATTATCATTATGGAAGAACCAACTTTGTTATATATAATACATTTGGAAACAAATGTCAAAGAGTATCGAATTAAAATGTTTGGCCAATTTTAAAAAGTTAATTTTTCAAAACAAATTAGTCTTTTGGGTTTGGAGAAAATTTAATCCAAATAGACTATTAGTTACATGAACAAATCGAATGTCATTTTGAAATAAAAAACTTAATCTGTAAAAGACTTGTTTTAAAGGAAAATTTGAAGAAACCATTTTAATCTGTTTTTAGATGAGACAATTTAGGATGGAAATCAAAGAAATTATGACTTAAATAAAGAAAACTAAGATAAAATAAAATGACAACACTTTGAGAAATTTATCTAGATTAATTGATTAGAATGTTAGTACACAAACAAAGATGAATTATAAGCTACAAAAATAATACAAGAACTGAAATTCGGCCCTTAATTGGCCCATTAGTAAAGCTGCCCAATTTTGGGCTTTGAATTATGGACTTTGGTCCATTTTTCTGAAGTGTATATTAACTGTATATCTGAGTTATTTCCCCTGTATTTTTTGTATATACGTTGTATATCTGCGTAAAAAACCCTGTATACTTGCTCCCAGCTTTACCATACGCCATCTCTTGACTTAAACCAACCACCTTTAACCAGTAAACCACATATATCAGGTGTATACTAGTGTTATACCAGCCTCGTTTATGATATGTTAATCAATTTGCGGATTTGAATGGGGCTCGACTCGATATTAGTCCTCCTTGGCCCGTTGGAGTATGGAAGAGAAAAGTCCGTTTGGACTCCAACTTAGGGAAATCATCCAAAGGAAGAAAATAACAATTAGCAGATGCTCTTACAAACAATTGTTTCTAAAGAAAAATATACTAATCCCGAAAAATAAAACACGAGCAAAGGTGATCAAATTTAATTATTTGTTTACATGAGAATGATAATCATTCCTAATCATATCAACAACAATTATGTTATTCGTTCACATAAGTTAATCCATAGAATATAACTAAAGATTGTTCAAAAGGTGTTTAAATTTTCTCATGCTCTTTTTCACCATCAGATCCACCACAGATACCAGTTTAACGATTTTCGCAACCTGAGTAATGCTTAAACAGTCCAAATTTGCAATTTTCAACAATCAGATCCACCAAAACAGATTTTTTTTTTTTTTTGTTGATGGTCTTTTTAAGACCAATGCAAATGGGTTTTCTTACTCAACACCACCCAAACCCCCCAAAACTGCGTTATAAATTGAAACATCTACAACTTTCTATATCAGATTTTCTCCTACATAAATACACACATCTCTATGTGTGTGAAAATTTTATAAAAATATCTATTTCATAATGAATAATGAATAAATCAAAGCAAATAGGAAATATTTGAATAAAATTGGGAATGGGGATTTTATTATAAGCAAAAGAATAATGAATCCCCCATTCTCTCCATTTCATCTTCTTCTAAAACAACGAATGAGAAATTTCTTTAAGAACATATATACACGTACGTTAATCAGTTTTATTCCAATTTGGCTGCAATCAAAAGTCAAAACTAGGAGTCCAAAGATACACAGACATCGACAATAACATTCTATGTTAATTTCCTCATTTTACTGCATTGGATAGTTAACCAATACACAACAATATCAATAATAAAAGGTGCAGCCGAAAAAAATCACATCAAAGAGAGAGTACAAAAGTAATTCACCTTTTTGGGGGTAAGAACCGGAACAAAGAGCTTTTCAATTGAACGGACTTCACCACTGTCAAAATTCGATTCCAATTTATCGAGATTACCATAAAATTTCCAGAATTTAATCTTCCGTTGGAATTTGGTTACGTGAGGTTAGAAGCATACGCCTCCAGAACCTCCAATTTTTCCCAAAAATTCCTCTCACTATCTATTTATAGAGAAAATTAGGGGGGGAGAATCTAGAGTTTTGGATTGAAAATGGGATTTTGAATTGATTTTCTTAGGAAATTTGATGTCCATAGGTAGAGAAACGGGTAACCGTTGGCTTTTTACCAAAAATGGGCGAGCATGGTCTGAGAAGGGGAAAAAGGCCAATAAACTTTTCTCCCTTCTTGGCTGTTTGGAGGGGTAAAAGGGTCAAAAAAATGAAAACGACTACTTTGAACATTGTTGACTTGTTTGGATTTGACGGTGTTGTCGTTATAAATGTTGATGTTACTGGGTGTTGTTGTGTTTATATTGAACGTTGTAAACGTTGGTGCGGCTTCTTGTACGCCATTGATGCTGTTTCTATTTGGTTGACTGTTGACCGATGTTTGCTGTTGTTATTTAGTCGGTTGTTGCTTAGTGGATTGTATAGCATTATTGCTATAGTTGGTTGTTGATAATGTTTTTTGGCTGATCAGGAAAAGGGAATAATAAGGGTGTGGGTCGGTTGTTGTCATTTAGGTTGGGCAGAAATAGCCCAACAATGGTAAAGGGGCTGTTGGAGTTTGGTTAGGCAGTGGGCCTGCACAAGTGGGTTTTGGGGTTATTCTTTTTTAATAATACCAATTAAGTTTAGGATTTAGTCATTCAATTAATTTTGACCAAATTTGAAAATGAATTATCCAATTGCATTGTAAATGTGGTCAATTTGATCTCAATCATGGCTAAATTTAATAAATTGGCTAAATGAAAGTAAAATTTGACACGAATTAATACCCTATTTAATTTTGAGTTTCTTTATTTTATAAAATTAAATAAATTATTTTTGACAACAAAGCATATTTAAATAAAGACTTTTCCCATTTCAATCAATTTTCAAGATAGTCTTTAATTAAAATTTAATTTTTCGTAAAATACTTATTTAAGTAATAAAATCATACAATCTTGTAAATAATTGTTACCCACATGACAAAATTAACTAGATAGATATTTTGAAAAAGTTTGATTATTCGGATAAAATAAATGTTATAATTTTATTGAAAATCAAAGAAACTGAAAATTAAATTTAGTCGTGAAGGGAAAAAATTAAGTGTCAACAACTGCCCCGTCCCTTTGGGTAGGGTGAATGCAAGTAACCCTGGGCAAAGAGAGTTTGACATTTCAAATTTTATCCTACCATAAATTCATTTCTCGAAATGGGTTAGATTTTTGCATGAGCTCTAGGGAGTTATTGCCGCACCCCGGCATTAGGTTTCCTACATATCTCAGGTTACATGAGAATTCAGGCTGCTTGTAGTTCATAAAACTTGACTAAAAGCACGATTTTTAAAGAATTCACAATTTATCTCAATTTTCAAATTTTGGTGAAACTGAAAAGCTGAGTAATAAGAGGATTGGGGGAGGTTGAAATGCAATCGAGTTTTCAACACAGAGCCCAGCCTACATATCCCAATGATTTAGGAAATCATACTACTTGTAGTTCGATTCAATTGGTGGAAAAGATAGTCTTTTATTTTAGACGATCTTTGGCTCGGGATAAGTGATAAGTTATTTGAACTTATGTAAAAAAGACGTGTAACCTCTTAACCATGAATGTAGGAACCTTCACATCTATACATAAAAATTTATTCGGACATAATTTCCAAAACTCTGAGTGTGTTATCACTAGAATTTAAAGGAAAGGGAAAGTTACTTCTAGTACGAGTTTAGAAGTATCCTGAAAATGAAACTGAAACCAGAATATTTCAAAATATCCCACATGCCTTCTAATAGGGGTGTGGTTTGATGGTGGTGGAAGTCGTCCCTCAGCTCACGTCCGAAAAGTTTGATACTTCTCTTCAAACTATGTCCCAGTTTGCTGCTATGAAAAAGTTTCACGTTGTGCTGCGTCTTTTTTGGGAGTTGTCCATACCTGATTTTGAATTGAGAATTTCATTCTTTTGGATGCTCTCGACAACATCTCAAACAAAATAGTTAGTTGAAAATGTAGCATCACACAAACGTAAATTGGTGCAAACTTATTTAAACATGCTATGCTGAGATAGTTGAACCAATTTGTAAAACCACTTTGAACGGAGTGACGGTCCAATACATTTGAAAGACGAATGAACTATTTTGAATGTAATATGCTACTTTGAACGGAGTGACGGTCCAACGCGTCTCATTGAAAAGTGGACGACCTATCTTGAATGTAACATGCCACTTTGAACGAGGTGACGGTCCAATGTGACTCATTGAAATACAAAGTGCCACTTAAACGAGGGTGACAACCCACCGTGTCTTATTGAAATACAACATGACACTTAAATGAGGGTGACGACCCATCATGTCTTATTAAAAGGCGGATGACCAATATTGAATATATCATGTCACTTTGAATGGGGTGACGACCCAATGTGTCCCATTAAAAAGCGGACGACCCATCTTGAATATAACATGTCACTTTGATCGGGGTAATGGCCCAACGTGTCTCATTGAAAGACAGATGACTGATATTGAATATAACATATCACTTTGAATGGGGTGACGACCCAATGTGTCCTATTGAAAGACGGACGATCTATTTTAAAGGTAATATGCCAATTTAAATGGGGTGACGATCCAATGTGTCTCATTGAAAGGGGGATGACCTATCTTGAATGTAACATGCTATTTTGAATGAGGTGACGGCTCAATATGTATCATTGAAAATGTAACATGCCACTTGAACGGGGGTGACGACCCAATATGTCTCACTGAAAGGCGAACGACCAATATTGAATATAATATATCACCTTGAACGGGGTGAGGCCCAATGTGTCTTATTAAAATATAATGTGCCACTAGAACGGGGGCAACGACCCGTGTCTCATCAAAAGGTGGACGACCTATATTAGATATAACATGCTACTTTGAATGAGGTGACAACCCAATGTTTCTCATTAAAGGATGAAAACCCAAATATAATAAGATGTGTCCTTTTGAAAAGGTGGACGGCCCAAATATACTAGGAAAAGATAGAAGTTGATTGATTAAACATCAACTTTTAAATTGGGATTATTTTAAAGGACTTCCGCATGTCCTGAGCTTCTGGTTTGAATCATCAAACTTCGAGAAGATACTTTTGCATTATTTTGAGGTGGTCTTGTATAACGTCACCTGTATAACTTAACAACACTCATTAATAATACAATAATTTGTTATAACTAAGTCAGGAGTGTAACAGAAGGTAGAGTTTAAAGATAAAGATGAAGTTGTTTGACTTATAATGATTTAGAGATAGTAGTTCGGATAATATATCCACATCTTTATCATTATGCTCGATCATTTTCCTATAAAATCAGAGAAAGTGTTAGATATCGTAACAAAGTAATAGAAACATAAATCAAGAGGAATGTATAGGAGAAAAGTTGTCTGGATTATTATTATGGCAAGACCACAGTGAATCTGATAATGTCCTTTGTCATGCTTAACATTGTCAACTTTGTGACTTTACTATTCCTGCATCCAAAGAACAATTCTTAGTTTTGAGGGACTGACTGTGTTGGTATTGTCTTGCTCTCCTGATGCACCTTATTGATCATTGATTTGCAAACATTTCTGATCTTGAAGTACGGTTTTTATGAAATTTTTTAGGATCTTCCTAAAAAATTCTACCATGGTCTATAACATATAACTCCCAAACTTTCTTATAACTTGTGACATTTATGAGTATGGAAAATGCAAAGTACTTGAGTTATTTTTGACGTAGAGTACTTTAAGCATAGCAACTTTAAAAATTATGCCCTCTTAGCTTCAGCAATGTTTGAACTTCAACTTTATGGAAAATGTCACATTTTGAGAACTTTTTAAGACCTTTTTCAAAATTTCTGCCCCAGTTGTATGCTTCAATGTCATCTTCATTTAACTTGGGAAAGGATTCTTTGATAGATTTTTGAGATCTTCAAAAATTTTGTCATAGTTCCTATGAAAGTTTTACAGAAAATATGATAGAGCCAGTCTGGCGCCTACGTATTCCATTGAGGTAGAAAATGTTGTTTCAACATAAAATGAGAAGATAAATCTTCTAAGGGGTTAACCGAAGCTGACATATGCTGCCTACATATCCCGTTCTTAGGTATTCAGGTCAAACATAGTTCATACATACAATGAAAAAATAAATTTTCTAAGGGGTTTGACCGAAGCTGACATAGGCCGCCTATGTATCCCTTTCTTGGGAATTCAGGTTAAACCTAGTTCATACATACAAAAGGGATATTTGATGTTTTTTATAAAATGGCCAAAGCCAATATAGGCCGCCTATGTATTCCACGAGGGAAATCAGGTCGAACATAGTTCATTATAGCTAAAAGGGTGCAATTACAAGGAAATAAAATCATAAAGCATAATTACAAGGAAATAAAGCAACATAATGCAATTACAAAGAAATAAAACTAGAAAGTACGATTACAAGAAAAGAAAACAACTTCTAAATATAGGATAGGAGGACGCCAAAGTGTGCCTTTTGAGGAAAATTCATGCTTCTTCTGATTGATGGTGCCAATGACTACTTCTTGTGATTGGTCAATGGATTATTGTTAACATTAGCTAGAACTTATTCAAGCATTATCGCTTTGTTGTCAATAAGATCCAGAATTTTTTGCTTGAGAGTGATACATTTCTCTGTATCATGTCCAACAACTCCAGAATGATAAGCACATCACTTGTTTGGATCATACCAATTAGCAGAAGTGTTCACAGGATTTACTTTCATTGGATAAAGTAGTATTGTCTCTTTCAACCTCTTAAAAAGTTGAGTAAGAGATTCTGCCAATGGCATGAAAATTCTGGGAGGCTTTCTTTCATGATTGACACGAGGAGCATTATTTTGATAGTTTTGTGGTGGAGGTTGAGCATGATATGTCGCTTATGTATTGAAGACCGTATAGTGAGCATTTAATTAATATCAAGGAGGTTTCTTGTCGTTGGGAGAATTTTCTTGCGTCATGACTCCCATTACTTCCTTCTCATTTTTTTCCCATTTCTGAAAGAGCCATTCTTGAAGTCCTTATGAGTGGAAAGCAGTTCTATCAAATTTATTATCCTTTAAGTCTTAAGAACATCCTCAATCATTTCTCCAGTCTTGACAATTTCAATATATATTTTTCCAGCCATTGTTACCATGTGATCAAAATTTTCCAGATTTAGTGCATGAATAAAGTAACTAATCATTTCAGTTTCTTCTATAGGGAGATGTACCCAAGTTATCTCTTCTCTACAGCATATGGCATATTCGCAAAAACTCTTATTTGATTTTTGCCTTAGATTTGTGATAGAGATCCTGTCAGAAATGATATGACATAAAACTTGTAGTGATCCACAAAAGCATTTGCCAAGTCATACCAGGTGTGCCATTTGGTCACATCTTGTTTAGCATACCATTCTAGAGCCTTTCCACTTAAACTTTGACTAAATAGCTTGACCTATATTCCTTCATTTTTTTCCACACCAATCAACTTTTCACAATAAGTTTTCAAATGAAAGAAAGGATTTCCAAAACCATCAAACTTTTTGAATTTCAGAATCTTATAACCAGGAGGCAACTCAATCCCAGGAAATGCACAAAACTCTTCATACTTCACACTTTGATTACCTCCAAGCCCACGAAGACTTCTTATTACATCTTCCAAGACCTTGAGCTTTCTGTTCACCATCTTATCAATGTACATTCTCGGATCATTCTCTGTTTTAACATAATAATTAGCATCTAAGTGGTATAATCCTTGAGTTTGTGTTGCTGGTGGGGCAGTAACATAGGTATACACTAGAGGAGTATGGTGTGACAAGGATATATTCTGAACCTTTATAGGATCAAATGTATACACAAAAAGAGCATTCTGAGAGGAGTAAACATTTTGAGAAGTGGTAAAGTAACCATCCTAATCAACTCCTTTTGATATCGGAAACATAGGACCTTTTTGTCGATCATCGGAGGATAGAGTCATGTTTGGAGGAGTTTAAAAAGGTGTTCTACTTTGTATCACCATGATCCTTAGCTCGGCAATTTGTTTCTTCAAACCTGCAATGAGCTCTGGGGTTATTTCCCTTCTTATCGAGACACTCGGGTTCAATTCCACAAAAAAGGTGGGAACTGACTCAGATGAAGTATTTGTGCTAATCAAACTAGGATCCATAGTTGAATGGGTCATTGTATTAGCCCAAGCAAGAATTGATGAATCTGTAGTTGCTTTCTTGACCTTAGACCATGTGAAATACTGGTGTTTTTCCAGTGATTACTTTTTGTCTTTGTGAAGCGGGCAAGTTTGACTACCAACATAAATCAGCATCTCTCTAAAAAAAAAAAGAAAAACACTCAAAAGGTAAAAACATTAGTTTTTTATCATAATAATTAACCAAAATAATATACAAAATAAACGACATATATTTGGTTTGAAATAGAATAGCCCGAAATTTGAAGAATAGGATGCTTTGGAAAAAGTGACTGAATGATCAAGACTTTGATCATTTGATAGATTTTGAATTGGAATGAATAAAGTGATTAGAAGATATCGGTGCTTACGAATAAACGTTCTAAAAGGTTTATTCAGAAAGCTCTTTTTAAGACAACATAATCTTTCTATTAATAAAACACCTGGATAGCTTTAATTATAATTGAGTGTGAGAGAAACGAATTCAATCTTCCAACTAATCTTCTATATTTAGTTGGATTATTAAGTGGAATTTCATCTGTAGAAGTTAGCTTTAAATTTTGTTCCATCGGAAACTTTTCAGGCCTTGCTCCTAGGATTTTTGAATCTTGCAAAATATCCATTACATATTTTCTCTGAGATATAAAGATCCCTTTCTTTGAATGAGAAAATTCAATGCCTAGAAAATATTTAAAATTCCTAAGATCTTTAATGAGGAACCATTTGAGAAGAAACCTTTTAATATGTTCAATTTCTTGAAGATCATTTCCTGTGAGAAGTATGTCATCAACATAGATAAGGATCACTGTAAATGATGTATTTTTTGCCTTGGTGAAAACTGAATTATCAGCCTTTGATTATTGAAAACCCACTTTATGAATAGCCTCTGAAAATGTGAGAAACCAATTTCTTGATGGTTGTTTAAGGCCATAAAGGGACTTGTGAAGCCAACATACGGTGTTCTCCCCCTGGCAGTGAAAACCTGATGGAGGTTCCATATACATCTCTTCATGCAGGAATCCATGAAGGAAATTATTTTGGACATCCAATTGATAGGCAAACCAATTTCTAGCAGAAATAACTGTAAAAAGGCAACGAAGTGTCGTGAGTTTTGCTGTGGGAGAAAAAGTTTCTTGATAATCAGTTCTCTTAATCTGAGCATATCCCTTTGCAACAAGACGGGCCCTATGACGCTCAATCGTTCCATCTGATTTATATTTTATTTTATAAACCCATTTATAGCCAAAGGGTTTCTGACCAATAAGGAGTGGAATAAATCTCCAAGTTTTATTTTTTTTTAATACTTCTAATTCTGCATTCATGGCTTCTTGCCAATGTGGATCAAGAATAGCCTTAGCATATGAAACAGGCTTTGTGTGATGTTTAATGTTAGCTAAAAAAGTATAATATGCTGAAGATATATAAGAGTAAGAAAGAAAATGAGAGAGAGGATATCGAGTACCTATTTTTGCACTTGACACAACAGAAGAATGACTGGCTTGAGTTGGCAATATGTAGTCTTTATGCCATTCAGGAGTTTTTCTTGGACGAGTAGGTTGACTTAAAAGAGGAGATGAAGGAACTACAACATCTGAAGTGACTAAAATAGGTTCAAGAGAGTCATTTGATGTTGGATTTTGAACAAGTTGGGTGGATTCATCTGAACTGGATGTACTATTATCTGCTAAAATTTCAGATTGGGAAGGATTGTTAGAAACATCCTTTGTAATTATGAGTTCATGAGATTCTACTCTCATTGGGTTGAGGCTGAGAAGATGGGGCTTGTTTTTATCAAAGATGGTGGATAAGACAAATCATCAATTATGCTAGAAGAGGATTGAGGTGGTAATAACATCGAAGTTGGTGTAACTGGACTAAATGGAAACATAGTTTCAGAAAATTGGACATCACGACTTACAAAAAATTGTTTTGTTTCTAGGTTATAAAGCTTGTAACCTTTTTGACCAGTAGGATAACCTACAAAGACACACGTTTGGCTCGAGAATCAAATTTCTGTTTATGTTGGACAACAATAGCATAACACAACTAACCAAAAACTTTTAGATTACTAAGTGATGGTAATTTTTGATATAACAACTCATAAGGTGACTTAGAATATAACTACTCCATTTTGTTGTGGAGTTGAAACACAAGTTCTTTGATATTCGATTCCATGAGAGTGAAAAAAGAATTTTATTGCTTCAAATTCTTTGCCATTGTCTATCCTAATTTTTTAAAACTAAAGCATGAAATTGATATTTAGTAAATGATATAAATGATTGAAAAAGATGAGAAGTTTCAAACTTGTATTTTATGAGAAATAACCAAGTACATCTTGTAAAATCATCCACGATAGTAAGAATAAAATGAGCCCCTGAATATGTAGGTACTCGATGAGGACCCCAAACATCGCAATGTATCAAGTCAAATGGAGCAAAAGTAGAAATATTACTCAATGAAAATGCAAGTCATGTCTGTTTAGCTAAAGGATAAACATCAAAATTATTATCAAAAGAAATACTATGAGAAGGTAAAAGTGGACCAATTAATCTAAGGCGAGAAGATGACGAGTAGCCTAGACGCATGTGCGTTGTGAAAATTAATGAGAAATGGGTGGTTGTTGCATTGATGACATGTAATAAAGACCACCATGACGTTTACCTGAGCCAATCAACTTCCCTGTAGCCAAGTCCTGTAGTACAAAAAAGAGGGAAATAAAAGGGCACAATAATTTAGATCATTGGTAAGTTTACTAACAGACATTAAATTTAAACGGAAAGAGGGAACATGTAAAACATCATTTAAAGTGATGTCTGAGTTGAATGGAATTATGCCAGTAGCATGAATTGATACTGGCGATCCATTAGGTAAATTGATAATAGGTATTGACGGGGATTTTGTTGAGTGAACAATATGGAATCAGAAGTAATGTGATCAGTAGCTCCGTTATCCAAGATCTATGGCCTAGATAATGCAAAATTAATTAAAACATTATGAAAAAGAGATAAACCTGTTGCAGTTGCATAAGCATCATAATTACCGGCCGAATTATTATTTTGAGACAACAAGCTTACCGCATGAGAAATTTGTTGAAGTTATTTAGAAGAAAATCCATGTGAACCATTGGCATCTTGTGAGTGAACCTCCTTCTTAGATTGAAAATATTCTGCTAAATTAGCAATATGAGAAGGATTGCCCTGAGATCCGCGTTGTTGTTGATTGTTTTGGCTTCCTGAGTTGTTGAGTGCCCAAGTGCCATTTTTAAACTTGCATATGTCCTCTGTATGTCCTTTTCTATTGCAATGTTTGCAATGAAGTTTTAGAGTACGGCAGTTCTCAATTGTGTGGCCTTCTCGATTGCAATGCTCACAATGTTGCTTATCCTTGGGTTTGTTGAAAAAATTATTAGTGCGTCTTTGAAATACAGCTGCAATGGAGAAACTTTCTATTGATTTTGACGTCATTTACCTCTGTGTTTCCTATTGAATAATAAGAGAATACACTTGGTGTATATTAGGCAGCGGAGACATCATGAGAATATTTGATCGAACAATATTATAGACATCATTTATACCCATAAGAAATTGCATTAGACGGTCTTCTTCAATTTGATTAGTGTGTGCTTTGATTTGGTTGTATATGGAAAATAGTCAAAATGTATCTACTTCATCCCAAAGACCTTTGAGTTTTGGAAAATAGGAAGAAACATTCATATTACCTTGCGAGAGTGAAGATAGTGATTTTTGAATCTGATATTTTGCTGGTGCATTCTTTTGTGAAAATTGATCTTTAAGATCTTACCATACCTGGTGAGAAGTCTTGGCATGGATGACTCCTTTGGCTAAATCAGGTTCAACAAAATGAGTAAGCCATTATAAAATCATACTGTTGCACTGATTCCACAGAGCATAATCTACTGTCTTATCAGTTTCCGACGGTGGTTCGATTGATCCATCAATAAAAGATAACTTACTTTTGGCCGTGAGAGCATGAATCATGGATTTGCTCCAGGATGGATAATTGATCCCATTCACTTTGATTGGAACAAGCATGTGGCTGGGATGATCTGAATGTTAAAGAAAATATAGATTTGATGAATCCATATTATGACTCTTATTGCTAGTATTTGAGTTTTTGGAATGGTCAAGCTCTGATGCCATCTTGAAAAGGAGAGAAAATATCTTGAGTTGTTGTAGTTCTATTATTCACAAACTGAATATATATACAACTTGATACAAATCAATAAACCCATCTTTTAGGTAGGACATCATGATCCCAATTAATGGGATTCGATCTACAACTATGGAAAACAAATATACAAGAATAAATGTACAAGATATGTAATATCTCAACACTATGGAAAATAAATATACAAGAATAAATGTACAAGATATGTAATATCTCAACAATTATATTTAAAAGTCGCGAAATGATCTTGTTGTAAAGTGAACACCTGTCATTAGAATTTTTTCATCTAAATCTCTAACTCAATAAAACTCAATATTTTAAATACTATTTTGGTGTATGTAACACAATTGCTTCCATGTCATCTTCCACATTAGCTTCCACATAATTTTTAAATATTACATTAAATTCCATGTCATTTTAAAAATGTCACATAGTAAATTAAATATTAAAATAAATTTAATTAAATAAACAACTTTTACAAATTGTAGCAAAATTTTAATAATCATATTCTTGGTGTTTGCTCTCAAATTGAACATCAAATTCATTCCAAATAATTGAAATTTCTCTTCAATTAATTTAAATTTTTAACTCTAAATTCACATATACAAACATAATAAATTTTCAATTTTCAAATTAAATATTATTAATAAATCTACAACAATTTCAAGCTTCTCCAAGCTTATCCATAGAGTTAATTAATTTTTCAATATCCATTGTCACTCACTTGCAATTCAAGTACAAATTAATCCTTAAAAAATAAAATATTTAATTTGAGAAAGTGAATTAAAAAAAATTAAAAAAATGAATGGTGGGGGGTTGTAGGGAGGGGGGAAGGTTGATGAAGGTTGGTTCTTTGTTTGTGGGGCTGGGGAAATGCGGGCGGAAGAGGGGATATAGGCTGGTTCTTTATTTGTGGGGGTGGAGAAACGTGCGTGCGGGGGGTGATAGGTGAGAAAGGGGGGAGGGGTAGGCTGGTTCTTTGTCTGGGGGATTGGGGTGGGGGGAGGATGGTTCTTTGTTTGTGAGGGTGGGAAAATGCGGCCGAGGGAAGGGGGCGGTATGATGCTTTGCTGGGGGGAGGGGGGAGGGGAGAGCACTTTAATGGCTGGAGGGCTTTAATGGTGACAATAGTAGCCTTGGTGCTGCAATGGTGTAGAGGAGGGAGGGGGGTAGGCTTTTTTTATTTTTTATTTTTTAATTTTTTTAATGTAAAAATGATAAAAAAAATGACCCTCGCTCGCATCCATGCGCATCCAGTCACGCGCTTCGTCCAACTCGGCCAATTTTGCGCCACACAAACTTGGTCAAAGGTTAGAGGGGTTTAAAATATTGTGTTTTGGTGACTTTAGGGTTTAGATAACAAAAGGCTAAGTAAAAGTGTTCATTTTACAAATTTGGACATGTACAAGGGTCTACCAAACCATTTTGCTTTTAAAAGTTGATATAGAAACTTATCACTCTATTTATTGTTTCTTAAGAAGGTTCAATTCATTTTCTGTCATGATCCAAAAATTTAAAAATTGTGATAGCACTTGTCGCGATGAACCTTGAAAAGTAAGTTCATCACACAAACTGATACAAAAGAGAAATAACATACAAATCTCAAGGTGAGGCTTCTAGAACGAAGCCGAATCATACAAATATAATGAAAGCGGAAAGAAGCACACATAGTAATGCCATAACTCTCAAAATCCGATGTCACAATGTAAGAACTACTAGTACAACTCAAGCAAACACAATACATAGGAATAACTCTGTCTTCAAATAGTAATAAAGACATAGTCTAATAAGAAGAGGTAGTAGTACACGTCAAATACATGAAATCCATCGCAACCTAGTAATGCTCTAAATATCGCCCAAACCAACCAACGTGGGGCACACCAAAATAAGAATTTGCACCAAAAAATACAGTAGGAGTGAGTATATCCACTTGTACTTAATGGATATCATAGGTCGACTGAGGAAATTAGATAATAAAATATACAAAATACACGCTGAGGGCACACCATCTACAATCAGAAAATATCCCACAACGATAGCCCACACTGCTTGTACTAATAGTTCTTTTATACTCACATATATTACAACAAACACTAGAAAGAAACACAAGTATACATTATACCACATACAAGTAGTAGGGGTGCGCATTTGGTACTTCAATTCGGGTTCAATTTTTTTTTATTTTAGTTTTTCCGGTTATGAAATTAGGTGTACCAAAATCGAACCAAATTAGTTCGGTTCGGTTTGGTTTATGTAAATTTCAGTTCAGTTCTATTTTGGTTTTGGGCCTATTTAATGGGCTAAATTATATTTGTAAATCAGACTAGTTCAACTTTCTTACGTTAAAGACAAATCAAGATAAACTTATAAAGTCTTCTAGGTGACAAATGATAATAATCACCTCCAATGCAAAAATCAAATAAAGGATTATATATTAACTTTCGGTTGCAAAAATCAATGCAAAATGTAACTTTCGATTTCGGTTCCTGAATGTATTTGGATTTTAGGGCTTTGGGCTATCGGCAGTAGTGGGCTGTAGCAAAAGTCAAAATAACTAATGGACTTAGATATTATAAATATTAAATAATAAATATTAGATATATTTAATTAAATTAGAAATTTTGATTTATTTTGGTTTAAATCAAAAATCAAATTACATCAACATAAAAATTGAAAACCAAATAAAAATACCAAATATATAAAAAAATAAATCAAAATCGAACCGAAAAAACAAAAAACTAAAGCTGAAAAACCGAAATAATTCGGTTCGGTTTGTTTTTTAGATTTTTTGATATTTATGCCCACCCCTAACAAGTAGAGGACAAAAGGACAATATATACAAGAACATCAAATACAGTTAAAGGAAGATATAACAGATGGATAGGTAACACATCAAGACAGAAATACAATCACATCACAAGCATAGTAAAGTAAATACCATGAAAAAGATGATGATGATGTAAACATTCAAGACTGTCGCACAACCTTCGTATACACCTACGGAGCTAAATATTCCCGACTAGGAACCATAGGGGGTTTGTCAACCCGTATATAATCCATATTCAGATCTCATCTCTAGAACATGTCTCAGGGAGAGTTTTATAAGATGTCATATTTTCTGTTAGAAAAATCTAGTGTGTTTCTCAGTATTTCAATATTTCCATGGTGGTATCAATATTTCATGAATATACATGATATGCGGATGTAATGCTCACAACCAACCACAATGCATATTTCCATATCCAACCAATATACCAACTAAGTGAGCCAAATATCTATTCAATATTTCCAACTATCCATGTAAACCAACATGATACATAAGCCAATAGAGTATGAACACATCACAATACACAATTGGTGCCATGATAGGCTTTTCATCAAACATGATGCAATTACTTTCATATATATCGGCTATCAATATCACATAAAACCCCATGCAGTCACACATAACACAAAATATTCCAAAACCACCAAATACATCGCATATATGCCCCATACGGGCACAACACAATAAGATAGCAATTTTTTCATGATTAGTTCTCCCACCCTTAACATGCTTTTGCATCAAAATTAACTAACCAGCCAGTTTGACAGAAGTCAAGTCATAACGTTCCTCGAATATCGAACACTATAACAAAAATATTCGATCCCAAAGCCTTATGTAACTCCCCAAAAATACACCCTATACGTCACATGGTGCTCAAGACTACAAGTAGTCCAAAGATAACCCTTTAAGCCTTCTAACAACTTTGGAACTCATAATAAAGATAAACTTGACAGATGAAATCTTGAATAACTTAATTAATGTCTTAACTGAAACTGAAGTAACATCTTAATAGAAGTCTTAAACTTGTAAATCTTGAAAACAACCACTTTTAAATCTAAAATAGAAACTAGTCAGACAAGCCTCTACTTCACGTTGCTGGAACTGAGCACCAGAACCTACATTATAAGGCAATGTAGCACATAGACGTATATGTGGATCAGTACTTCTGAAATGTACTGAGCATGCGGGGGTGATTGGATAAGTAAAACAATAACTCAATGAGCACTTAGATTTTCAAATAATGCATGCTAAGCATAAATGACTCACCTTGGACTTGAATATAATCAAAACTGTGAAATAATAAACATGCGTAATAAAGCATAATGATAAACTTTGTGAATCATAACACTTAGTTCTGAAAGCTTTACTTTAGTCTTTCTTAGGGAGGTTCTTCTAACCGACATACACTTTGTGCTCTCATAGATTCTAATGTCTTACCCACAGTGGGGAGAGCTCACGTTGGGGAAAGTTGTCCTACCCTTGCCATCGAAATAGAACCTTAACTTAAGTTATCATTATACTTAGCCCACTATGGACGCTTAAAGCTACGATGGAACATAGTTCTAGGGCATGTGACCTTGGTCTCATACCTAACTCGGTGCTAAATACTACTCCCTTATTACTTTATGCTCATAATTTAGGAAATCCACCTTAACTTAGCATAAGGGTTTCATAATGAAAACCAGTTATGCTTTTCTTTGCATTAAATTGTAATCAAAATGAACAAATGTGAATTCCATATCTTAGGTTAGGATCAAAAGATCCATCTTTCTTTAAATCTTTGTATAAAACCATCAAAGAAGCTTAAGACCATAGTCTTCTTGAAATCTCAAACTCATTCTTAGTATAAACTTATCAAATAAAACTTAAGAGCATGAACTTCTTGAAATCTCAACACTTAAACTTAAGGCTTAAAATTTATGTTGTAAACTCATGGTAATTCACACCAAAACTTCATGCTCAATATAATTCTTGAAATACTTCAACAATAACAAGTCAAGATGGTGCAATCTCATTCAAAATATAAATCTTATAAGTTAAAAATATAAACATAAGCACTCCTTGACATACTTTAGGCTTTAAATCTCATGATAATCACATGCTTTAAGAATATATAAACTTTGGTATAAACCCTACTTCAAAACAAGAATACATAAACTTGGGTATAAACCCTACTTCAAAAAAAGTAAATAGAATCTTAATCATGCAATTTGGGCACAAAGGTGAAAGGTTACCCTTGTTCATAACTTCATTTACCTTAATAGGCTTGATTTGATGGATGAAATCTTGACATTGTAAGCCTTGGAGATGATCTTGAAAGCTTTCTTAAACTTATTGAATTAGAAACTTAAATACTTATTTATCTTAAAGAGAAAGTAATGGAGTTTCGGTGTTCTTGAGAGGAGGTTAGGGTTTCTTGGAGATAAATTTGATAGAGAATGGGCAAATATGCCTTAATCAACATTTAATATATTATTTTTACGAATTGAGTTGGTAGGAAATGACTTAACTACCCCTCGAAAGATTAAATTCATTACTGGAATAGCCGTTAAGAGGCATAGCTAAATGTGATGACATGCCCATTGCTATACCCAGCGCGATGGATGCAATCGCGTTGAGCTGCTAGAATCGAAATCCAAACATGACCCAAACCTCATCCAAAAATTCTGAAACTTCCTCGAGACATACTTCTTACACCCCTGAACATGAATCAACTCACAAACCATCATCTCAGAGCTCGGAAGGTCAACTTAAAAATTCTCAAAGTTAAGAGGTCAAAATAAGGCTAATTCTTCAACACTTCGTTAAATTTTCAAGCTTTAAGCCTCTTATGCAAGTACTAGGAGGTGAACTAAACTAAGTCTAATATAGGGTATTACAATATCTCCCCCTTGGGAACATTCATCCTTGAATAAGACTGCTTAAGATGATGATTCTAAGGGACTGAGATTATGTACTAAACTTGCATGACTGAAAACATGATTACATGATTGAGCTGATTCGTGAATGCATGAAATGACACGAGAATGATTATATAACGCTGGAATTGAGAATGAAAAAAAAAAGATAATCTAAGGAAAATTGCTACCTTAGGCTGACTCTAAACTTGCGGAGAAAAGATGAGGGTACTTGGTTTGTATATCTTCTTCTACTTCCTGAGTGGCACCCTCAACGGACTGATTCCGCCAAAGAACTTTGGCCAAGGGAACTTCTTTGTTCCTTAGTCTACGAATTTGGTGATTAAAAGGATCTCAATTGAGATTTCTTCATAAGAATGTCTATCCTGAATTTTGATGATTTCCAAAGGAACTACAACAGCTGGATCTCTAATACACTTCTTTAAAATGAAGACATGAAACACTTGGTGAACAGATGATGAATTTGCAGGAAATTCCAGCTCATATGCTACCTTCCCAACACGACTCAATATTCTGTAAGGGCCAACATATCGGAGGCTAAGCTTCCCCCTATGCCAAATCTCTTCAGCCTCTTCATGGCCGAAATCTGTAAATAAACTAACTCACCAACCTCAAAATCAAGATCCCATCTCCTTATATCTGCATAAAATTTCTGACGACTCTGAGATATCTTAAGCCTTTTCGAATCATCTAAACTTTTTTCTTAGCTTCAAACACCACCTCTGGTCCTATCAAAGTAGCCTCACCCACTTCAAACCAACCAATAGGTGATTTACACCTTCTCCCATAGAAAGCCTCAAATAGAGCCATCTAAATACTAGAATGCTAACTATTGTTGTAGGCAAACTCAATCAACGGTAAGTGATCATCCCAACTATCCTTGAAGTCAATAACACATGCTCTCAACATGTCCTCTAAGGTCTGAATGGTCCTCTCTGCCTGACAATCTATCTGAGTATGAAAAGTTATACTGAGATAAACTTGGGTACCAAGACCCTTCTAAAAAACTTTCCAAAATTAAGAGGTAAACTGGGTACCCCTATCTGAAATGATGGACAAAGAAAATCCATGTAATCTGACCAACTCTCTAATATTCGGTTGAATAGGAAGTATGGACTGACAAGAAATGGGCTGACTTGGTCATTCTATCAATAATAACCCAAATCGAATTGTGCTGATGACGTAAACGGGGAAACTCTGTCACAAAATCTATGTTCACCTCTATCTAAACTCCTGCAAGGTGCCACCAGACTTTTGGTGTTCAACCTTAACCTATTGACAATTGGCACACTTAGCTATGAACTCTGCAATATACATTTTCTTGCCGCTCCACCAATAGATTTCCCGTAAATCACGGTACATCTTTGTGGCTCCTAGGTGAATAGAGTAATGTGCGTCATGAACTTTCTCCAAAATTCGCTGCCTCAAACCATTAACACACAACACACATAGTCTACCATGGTATCTCAACACACCATCTCCACCTTAGGAGAAAACCTCTACTTTCTGATCTCTGACTGACTTCTTTAACTTAGCCAAATTGGAATCCCTATCTTGCTTCTCCTTTACTTCAGAAACCAAAGAAGATTTTGAACTACTCTAAACCCAAACACTACCTTCTGCTGAATCAACGATTCAAACACCTAATCGAGCCAACTGATGAACCTTCTGAACTAACTTCTTCTTATCATTCTCAACATGAGCAACACTACCTATAGATAATCTACTAAGGAAGTCTGCCACTACATTGGCCTTGTCCATTTTCAAGTCGAGCTCAAAATAGACCCTCAAAATGATTTTGAAGAAAATGGAAAAATCATAATTTTATTTTAAAAACATGTTCTCCATATTTTAGGAGTCTACAGTTAAAACCCCAAGAGAAAATGAGTTAAATCGAGGTCTAGATTGAAGAAAAAATATTTTCAAGCTTTTCTGGGTAAAAATCTCCAAAATCTATTTAGAAATTGAGAATTGAAGTTTTTTTGACATTGAAATTGGGGGAAACGAATAACTATAGGATTAGAAACTAACCCAAGTGAAAAAGGTTTGAAATTGGGGTTTAAATTAGAGAAATACAATTTTTAGGCCTTATGGACCAAAATTTTCAATTTCATACTTGCATCCAAGTTTAGAACAAGAAATATATGATAAAATTGAAGAAAATAATTGAAATAGGTGTTATGGACCTTACCCAAGCTTGGAAGTGGAAGAAATAGCTCAAAATCACGAAACCCTAAACTCCAAGTCTAAAAAATAGTGAAAAAATGGTGAGACATAGGTATTTATATACCCAGGCATCGCGATCGCAATACCTGACTGACAGAGGTATCGCCAGCGCGACACTTGACTTGCATATCCAATCGTGGACGCAGTAATAGCTTCACAATTGCAGGTGCACCATCTGGGAACTTAGTGAAATTTAAAGTCTCTGTGGGCCCCTAGAGATTCATCCAGTATCTCATGAATGCAAACGAACTATACTAACCTATTAAATTAGATGCTCTAGACTTAATGGCGATATCATAAAATCATGTTTTTACCCTAAAATCAACATTCCGGATCTACTGGCGCAGTCCTTTTGTCATCTGATGCACAAATCAAAAGATGTTGACTGGAGTCAACTATAAGGCTCTCAAAGCCACCAAAACCATAATATCGCATAAAATACATCAAAATGCATTAAAAACTGTGCCAATCATCCCCATACCCCATAAATACTACAACACAACCAGAGGAGGCATAAAATGGACAAATAATATAAAAACACACATTTCACATAATTCATCAAAATTTAAATCATTACATCATCTACCACTAAAAATCTAGTTCGTCCTTGAACTAAAGGCAAGAGAAGTAGCTAAATCAGAAAAAAGCTGGGAAAAAGAACTATGCATATCAAACTCGACCTCCTAAGTAGCCTCATCTACCGGTCGATGCCTCCACTGGACCTTAACCATAAGAATAACTTTAGAGCGCAATCATCTAAGATCCCTAGCTAATATAGAGACCGGTTTCTCAGCAAAGACAACCTCTCACTAATTGAACCGACTCCTAATGAATGACATAAGGCTCATCCAGAATATAACGACGAAGTATGGAAACAGGAAAAACTAGATGAATAATTGATACTTCTGTGGAAAAGTTAACTTATAAGCCACATCAACAATAGTCCGAAGAATCACAAATAGGCTAATATACCTAGAGCTAAGCTTGACGCTTTCCCAAACCTCATCACACCCTTCATTGGTAAAATTCGAAGGAAAACAGATCATAAACACCAAATATCAAGGCATAAAGTCTACAGTCTGCATAACACTTCTGCCTACTCTGAGCTGCTTGAAGTCTCTCCTGAATGATTCGAACTCCATCTAAAGACTCAAAAAGAAAATTAGTACCTTGGGTCTAACCACGGAAGCCTCAAACTAACGCACTAGAGATCGACGACGCCTACCATACAAAGCCTAAAAAGAGGCCATATGGATATTGGAATATTAGCTATTATTATACACAAACTCCACTAAGGCTAAATGTTGCTCCCACTGACCACCAAAATCTATCACACAAGTACAAAACATATCCTTTAAATTCTGGATAGTGTGCTCTGACTGACCATCAATCTGAGGGTAGAATATGGTACTAAGATCAACCCGAGTACCCAATTCATCCTTAAAAGCATTCCAAAAGTCAGATGTGAGAACAAAACCTTGATCTGAGATGATAAGCACTAGCACACCATAAAGATTCATAATCTTACGAATAGAGATATAGGCTAGCCTCTCAGCACTGAAGGAGACCTAAATTGAAATGAAGTGAGCAGACTTGATCAATCGATCCACGATGACCCAAACACTAATAGAACCATGTGAAGTACAAAGAAAGCCAGTCACAAAGTCTATAGTGATCCATTCCCACTTCCACGCAGGAATGAGTATTATCTGAAGCAATTCACCAGGCCTCAAATACTCGTTCTTCACCTGGTAGCAACAATGGCAACGAGCTACAAAATCTACTATATCTTTCCTCATACCACCCCACCAGTAATGTTGTCTCAAGTCATGATACATCTTAGTTACTCTCGACTGGATAGAATACCTGGAATGATGGGATTCTACCAAAATCAATATGATCCAATCACCTACTCTCGATACATAAACTTAACCTCCAATCCTCAAAACACTATCTGAATCAAGTGAGTGTTTCTTAGCCTCACCACTCAACACCTCATCCTGAATCAAACTCAATCCAACATCATCAAACTAATGAGCTCGAATCTGCTCCATCAAAGAAGACCTAGCCTCCACAAATACCAAAATATGCCCAGGTGTCAAAATATCAAGCCTAGCTATTTGGTTATCTAAAGACTGAACCTCTAGGGCTAAAGGTCTCTCCTAGTTAAAAGATGTGCCAAGATACCCATGCTATTCGATTTTTTTCTCAAGGCATCTACAACCATATTAGCCTTGCTCGGATGATAGAGAATAGTTAAGTCATAATCCCTAAGAAAATCAAGCCAATGGTGCTGCCTTATATTAAGATCTCACTAGGTGAAGAAGTACTAAAGGCTATAATGATCTGAGAAATCTCACAACAAACTCCATACAAGTAGTGACTTCACAACTTCAAAGATAAAATAACCTCACACAACTCCAAATCATGGGTAGGATGATTCTTCTCATGGGGATTCAATTGACAAGAAGCATATGCAATCACTTAACCCTCATACATCAGCACAATACCTAACCCAACACCTAAAGCATCACAAAAGTTAGTGAAATCTATGCCTAACTTGGACAAAGTCAAGATAGAAGTTGAAGCTAATAAATTCTTGAGCTTTTGAAAGCTTGTCTAACAAACATCAGACCATTGAAAGGAAATCTTCTTCTAAGTTAACTTGGTCAACAGAGATGTAATAGATAAAAAAACCTCAAAAAATTTCCAATAATAACCAACCAAGCCAACAAAACTTTGAATCTCAATGGGTGAAGTAGTCCTATCCTAATCAAGAACCGATGCAATCTTGGCTGGATCAACCATAACACCCTCCTTAGTCACCATATGCCCCAGGAAAGAAACAAACTCTAACCAAAAAACACACTTGGAGAACTTGGCATACAACTTCTCATCCCTTAATCTCTGAAACATAATTTGCAAATGCTCCTCAAGGTCGGCCCCACTCTTGGATAAACCAAGATATATCTATAAATATAATAATAAAAAAGTTGATATACGATCGAAATGCCCAATTCATCAACTCTATGAATGCAATTGGGGTATTAGTCAACCTAAAGGACATGACCAAGAACTAATAATGACCATATCAAGTCTTAAAAGCTGTCTTTGAAATATTAGAAGCTCTAATCCTCAACTGGTGATACCTACAAATCAATCTTTGAAAATACCACAACATCCTAAAGCTGATCAGACAAATCATCAATACAAGAAAGAGGATACTTATTCTTAATTGTCACCTTATTCAACTGTCGATAATCGATACACATGCACATAGAGCCATCCTTCTTCTTCTTCATAAACAAGACTGATGCACCCTATGATATTATACTAGGTCAGATAAACCCGTTATCCAATAACTCTTACAACTGATTCTTTAATTTTTTCAACTCAACTAGGGCCATCCTATAAGGAGGAATAGAGATGGGATTGGTGCTCGACTCAAGATCAATGAAAAAATTAGTATTATGATCCGAAGGTATACCAGTCAAATTCGTAGAGAACACGTCTACAAACTCATGAACAACACAAAGAAAATCCAAAGAAGGAGGTGAAACAATACTAGTATCGTGAATCTAAGCCAAGTAAGACAAATATCCCTTCTCAATCAATCGACGCGCATGAATATAAGATATAACCCTCTTAGGACCTGAATGAAGTGCACCTTTCCAAGCTATTCTCAGCATACCCGACAAAGCTAAAGTCACCATCTTAGCATAATTATCTAAAATCATATAGTAAGAAGCCAAACAATCTATACCCAAGACAATGTTGAAATCAACCATATCTAACACAAGCAAATATAGTTAAGTTTCAAGCCAATAAAAAGTCATAATACAAGATTAGTAAACCTGATCCACCACTAAAGAATCTCCTGTAGGGGTAGATACATGAATAGGCATGGTAAGAGGCCCACTAACAGAATCAAAACTCAAAGCAAAATGTACAGACACATAGAAAAAAGTCGATCCTGAATCAAATAACGTAGAAGTAGATGTGAAATAAATGGGGATGATACCTGTGATCATAATATCAGAAGCCTCTGCCTCTATCCTAGAGGGTATAGCATAGCAAAGTCCACGACCACCAGCTGGCTAAGTAGCCCCATGACCTCCACTATAGGCTCCACTACCTTACCTCTCGTAACTTTATTAGAACCCTTATATCTCATAGCCGAAATAAGAGTAGCTCTGATCACCCACCAGGGATATTCCTTGACCAAATAGCCAATCTCATCTCATATAAAGCAACCTCTATGACCCGACTCAACAAAAGAAGGTACCACTGGGCTTGAGCAACCATCCGAAACTACTGAACTAGAGGATCCACTACTTGAACCCTATAGGGCTACCTGCACTGGTATACCATGATACCCATGAGAACCTCTAAAATTTTTACCTTGAGAAGTGTGACTTCTAAATTTACCAAAATGACGCACCTTTTTGGTGCCTTCTTAAGATGTTCAAAGAATACCCTCAGTCATATTAGCTTAATTATTGTGTTCTATCACACATATAAGAGCACACGGTTATATAAGTAATATAATGACTCAAAGAATCAGATATCATATCCATGAGGACTACTAAACTACTAATTCTACTAACTTTCAGTTTCAATAAGTATGTTTTAAGTGTTTCAGAATGTTAAGATGATTGTGAAGTTTTACTAAATAATCTAAGTAATAAAGAAATAATAAATGTGTGAAATAGAAATGTTAGCAAAGTTGTAACCAATATGAATGAGAATTCCAGGGTTGAGACACTTTTAACACTCTTACAAATCTTTATTCTTATTGTGGTTCAGTTTATTATCAGGTTATTGATTTGCGGGGTTTAGAGTATGATCACGGTCTCTTAATTCTCTAATCTTCTACCTAAATGGACATTACAACTACATCGTTGAATGAGGATACAATAATCCATCTAAATACATTAAAATACTATCCTACAAGTGAACTAAACAAGGCCTATAGGTTCATTTCTATCCTAGATGCTAATTCAAATACCTTATTTTTATAAAATAATAAGAACCTCACTCCTTAAACTCTTTTATCTATCCTATGACTCTCCCTATAGGTTCATAAAGGAACATAGGTTTATTTCAATTATGGCCAATCATAAAAAATAAGCATAAGAGAATTAGAAAACCCATACGATAATTTAACATAAACCCACTCTAAGAATATCAAAGTATAATCATGTTTTTGGCCTCAACCCTAGAACAAGAGTGTTTAGCCAATCACGAACATAGTCATAATCACCCTAGATGAATATAAGATAAAAGCCATAAATAAACTAAAGCAAACGAAGAAAACCCTAATTGAACTGTTTTACAGCCTTCCTCAAAGTTTCAAAGTCGTCCAAGGTGTTTGACATAAAGTTCAAGAGTCCTATTTATAGGAGGAAAAGTTAGCCATTTTTGGATTAGGGTCCGCGTTTCCCCTCCTATTCCATGGACTAGGGTGTACGATGTGGCCTCATAGTCGTTACACATTGGAAAGTCATATTTTAAGCCATCTCCATGTATGTGACTCCCCTCTCATGGCATGTACCAAGGTCTGTGATACCTCATTCATTTACGACCTTAATTTGACTTCTAAACTTGTCTTGTGCACTTGTCCTTCCATCCCAATGCTTGTGGTATTATTTCCACTTGATTTATAGCTTGCGTATCATCCATATATAGTAATAATCAACTCATCAAGAATACTATAGCATCAAACACCATAAATTAGAGCTCAAAACCACATAATATCAAGGAACAAACTAGAAACTTAAGCTAAGAACTAGTTTTGCCCTTTTTTATCTTTAATTTCTTGTTTGACTCTAGGATTGATCAAATTTAATCTTTAACACTATAAACACATTATTACACACATAATTATACAATAATAACCTTAGGAATCCATTACACACACTAGAATTCATCAAGATTAACTAGAACGACACCTAGCTCAAGCTAGTAACACTAGTTTTCTTATTTGAACTCTGAGTGACTAAATTGAGTACAAACTTGTTTGTAAGACACCTTAAACATTGTAATTAAGTAATTAAACACTTATATTCTCAATTATATCATTATTAGCACATTAATAACATAAATAGTCCTTAAAATAAGACTGAATAAGCCCATATAACAATACTGAGGTGCATAAATCTACCTTAGATCATCATCACACACTTAATGCCTTGTTCATCTTCGAACAACTCTTTACTCTAAGAATCATAAGCTGAGGTGAGTCTACACTTCTACTACAAGCAAGACACTCATGCTAGTACTGCAACGACTACACAGAATGCAAGTTTTTACACTAAGCATGTTACAAACTCAATTGACAGTTCAAAAATACTACAAAATATCCTAGCCTCAAGAATTGACTCACCTAGTTGGCAAACTCATAAATATTGTTCGATTAAAGGCATCATACAAATCACCAAACTATCATCAAGCATGTGGCATCACAACAAGAGAATTACCCATAATCACTCACATAAATGCAATTTATTACAAATTGGGTACAAACATCAAATTATGCTCACTCTCACAAAGAATTCATAAGTTACAGAAGATGAACAATAGGCTTTCCCTTAGTATTGTACTCCACTAATATCAAAATGTCAAAGCTTAGGATCAAGTAGGTCTTTAAGGGTTGTAATGTAGGCTAAGGGACAAGTAGAAACTATTTTGATCAGGAATAGTGACTAACTTCCCCAAGCATTTTAATACATCACACTTTTCATTCAATTCATCTTTAACAACCAATTTCTACCATTTCTATCTACCCATATCTTTTGCTTAGCCCCATATCATTAAACTTATTGACATATACTAAGGTGGGAATTTCTCTATGTATAACTTATTTAATTTGAACAAATTTTATTTATTACACGACTCCCAACCACAACACTTATCAATTTTTTGAACACCAATAACTATTACGTAGGGGCTTCAATTTCACCTTTTCTCTACTTGAATTTTAAACTCCTTAACTCAATTAGATTTTAACTAAAGCGCGTAAAAGCTTTGGATCAAATTAAGGTCAAACAATGAAGGAGATACATGCTACATATGAGGCCGCCACAGAAAATAAGCTAAAGGCTCAATGGGGTTAACTAGAATAATGCACAAGGGTATGTAAAAGTGGGTATGAAACAAGGCTATTAAAGAATTGCTTATATCATCTCCTAAACCCACACTCTTTATTTTTCTTTGCACACACACCATACAAGTTCTAGACATCACATGCAACAAGGAATACACAAACCTCACACACGCATGGAATATGCTCAACTCAAGTAGGATCATACAGAGCCGTAACCAAATAATCACATGAAGTCAACATTAAGCCAACAAGTACAAGAGTCATAATCAGGACCTTAGGAGTCTAAAAAATAGTAATCCATAAATCAACATGCTTTTATAAACAAAACACTTGCATCATGCAGTCACACATAGCACTAATAAGAATATCTCACTTAACTAAAACAAAATTATTTACCCTTCTTCAGTCCCACTTTACATTATGCACCTCTATGATAGCTACCCTCAACTTAAGTGATTTGCCTCAGTTGAGGTTCACAATGTCCAAGAAGTACATAGACAAAATAGGTTCATTGTAACATGAATGGGCTAAAAATGGGAATTTCCTACCTCACACTTAAGAATCTACTTTTTTCCCAAAGTATATTTAAATGTAGTGATAGAAATACTCCCCTAAGGTCACTAGGCCTAGCTAGTAGCATCCTTACATATCAAGAGGTTTTGAAAATCCCACACTCAGTCTTTTTTATGCTCCTTAGCTCAGGTTTTTCGGTATTCAGACTTCCCATTAAGCTGTGACTCAATAAAAATAAAAACTACGTGAAGTAAAAACTAAAAATACTGCAAATACACCTACCTTAACTTGGTTTGCCTCCCAAGAAGTGCCTAATATAGTGTCGTGGCATGACCCAAATCGAATTTAGCCATTTTCCTTCATCCTCTTCCTCCTACTTGAAGGCCATTTTCTTATTAGTTTCTTACCTCTTGATTGTGAACTCTCAAGGTCAATAAATTTATCAACAATAGCCTTTTCAGGCTCATCAATCGACATCAATTTGGACTGAGATATTTATGGCTTGGGCAGCTTAATAAGGATGTACGAAGAGGTTTTTGGTGAAATAAACTCCACCACCCCACACTTATCCCTTTTAGTCACTGTAATTATGCATAAATATTTGTTGTAGGATAATGTATTGAGTAGTTTGTAAACTTTGAAAAATGCCTCTTCATCATCCAAACTCATTGTGAGTGTGCCCTCTCTCACATCTATCAATGCTCCTTCCGATGCCACAAATGGACATCCTAAGATGATCGGTACTCTTTCATCTGCTTGAAAATCTAAAACAATAAAGTCAGCAGGAATAATAAACTTACCAACCTTATCGAGAATATCCTCTATGATTTCTTCAAGATGGGCTAGGGTCTGGTTTGCTAATTGGAGTATCATAATACTCGGTTTTGACTTCCCCAAGCCCAACATGTTGAAAAAAGATAAGGGCATCAAATTGATGATTTCCCCTAAATTACTAAGTGCGTAGACCACCTCACCGTTGCCAATTTAAAGACGGAGTGCGAAACTTCCAGGGTCTTTGAGCTTTTTGGTCATCTTCTGCATCACCACAGAACTACACTCCTCAATGAGTAATACTTCCTCAACATCCTGTAGCTTAACTCAATTAGTGACCATGTCCTTCAAGTCTTAACATACTTGGGCATTCACTGCAAAACATCTAAAAGAGGTAGGTTAATTTGAAGTTCTCTGAATGTGTCAAAGAACTTCTTAAAGCATGCATCCAACTTTTCTTTTATAAGCCTCTGTGGGAAAGGTGGCGATGGTCTGTCTTTCACTTGTTCAACAATTTTTGTTCTCGAGTACTCTGACTTCCTTGAATTTTTTGCAAATTTATCATCTACTTGGTGAGGAACCAACTACACATCTACCTCATTAGTTGTCTTTAGAAGTTCTTTATTGAGTTCTTTACCATTTGAGTTCTTTACCATTTCTCAAAGTGATTGCCATTACTTGTTTAGGATATTTAATATTACTCATCAAACCACCTAGAGGTTTGGTATTTTACGCTCCTACCATCTGACTGATCTGCATCTCCAAGTTCTTTGTAATAATCTGTTGATTCTTCACATCTGCTACCAACTGTGCTTGATTAGTCATAATATTATTCAACATCTCTTTAATATTGCTAGTCTGAGGTATGGTCTGATTCCCTTGAACCTGTTGCTTTGCATTCTGTGCTTGATTTCTATCCCATGAGAAATTGGGATGATTTTTCCAGTTTGGATTTGTTGCCCCTGATGATTAGCATTCCCCTACATAATTAACAGACTCTGGATTATCCACACAAGCATCCGCTTCATACCTACTACTTCCTAAAATCTCACACCAAGTATTCACCTGATGAATTTCATTAGCTGTTGCTACAGGCTATGTAACCCCCAATTTTATATTGCTGAGCTAAGTAGTTAACTAATTTTGTAGTGCAATAATCTGAGAAGATATAGCAATAAATTGGTTTACCTCCAACACACCTGTAATCTTCTTTAGAGAACTTCTTGAGTCAACATGCCACTCAAGATTTCCTTATGAAATCCAATTCAATTGTGTGTATAATTTATTATACATCTTCTCAAGAGCCTGTCCACCTGCTGCTGAATCCAAGAGAATCTTGGTGTTTGGCTCAAGAACCTCTATGAAAGTATGAACCAGTACATCATTAGATTGATGATGGTATGGTCAATTTTCTAAGCATACCCTTAAATCTTTCCCAAGATTGGTAAAGACTTTCTCCTTTTTTCTACCTGAGACTCAGAATCTCACTTCTCAAACATGTTGTCTTCCCAGATGGAAAGAATCACATAAGGAACTTCTGAGCCCAATCATCCCAAGAAGTTATGGAGTTTGGTGGTTCATCATATAACCACCTCTTAGCTTCCATAATTAGAAAAAAGAGGAAGATAGTTAGTCTGACATAATCAGTAGATACCCCATAGGAATATAGGTATCATTGATTTCCAAGAAATTCTGTATGTGCTGCTGTGGTTTTTCATGTGATAACCCTAAAAATTGTCCACTCAAACACAATAATTGTACCATATTTTGCTTTAATTCAAACTGAACACCTATCTCTGGCTTGTGGATGCAATTATTAGCATAGTTCATAAGTGGTATTGCCACTTTATGAATAGATCTAGCTTCTACTCGAGTAGGAGAAGCTGGAATTACTGGAGCTGGAGCACGTGCAGTATTTGGATAAAAAAATTAGGATCTCTTTACTACGCCATTTGAACTTGCTGAATTGGATAGTGAGCTCTTTGACTCTGATGAAATGCCTATTCTAGTTTCGGATAAGGCTCTACCAACTCTCTATCTCTTGCCAATCTGGTACTTAGCTAGTCCTGAAAAAGTCAACCAAGTCAACCACTAAGATCAAGTCGTTAACACTTAAACTTATTATTAAAAACCAAAAATATAGAAAATTACTAATTATTTGAGTCCCCAACAACGAAGCCAAAAACTTATTGTGGTCTATCGCATACACAAGTGCACGCGATTGTACAAGTAATATAGTGACTCAAAGAATAGGGTATTGTACTCATGAGGACCACTAAACTAGTAATTCTACTAAATTTCAGTTTTGATAAGTATGTATTAAGTGTTTCAGAGTGTTAAGATGATTGTGAAGTTTTACTACATAATCTAAGTAATAAAGAAATAATCAATGTGTGACAATAGCAACGTAAGCAAAGTTGCAAAATATGATTGAGAATTCCAGGGTTGAGACACTTTTAACACTCTTATACATCTATATTCTTATCATAGTTTAGTTGATTATCAGGTTATTAATTTGCAGGGTTTAAAGTATGATCATGGTCTCTCGATCCTCTATTCTTCTACCTAAATGGACATTACAACTACATCGTTGAGCGGGGATGCAATAATCCATCTAGATGCATTAAGATATCATCCTTCAATTGAACCAAAGAAGGATTCTAGGTACATCTCTGTCCTAGACACTAATTCAAATCCCTTATTTTATAAAAGAATTAGAACCTCGCTCCTTAAACTCTTCGATCTATCCCATGATTCGCCTCGCGGGTTCACAAAGGAATATAGGTTTATTTTAATGGTGGACAATCATCAAAATAGTAATCACAAGAGAATAAGAATAAACCATATGATAATTCAACGTAAAACCACTCTAAGAATATCAAAGTATAATCATGTTTTTGGCCTCAACCCCAGAACAAGGGTGTTTAGCCACTCATGGACATAGTCATAATTACCCTAGATGAATACAAGATAAAATCCATAAATAAACTAAAGTAAAAGAAGAAAACCCTAATTGAAGTATTTTCTAGCATCCTTCAAAGTTTCAAAGTCGTCCAAGATGTTTAACATAAAGTTCAAGTGTCCTATTTATAGGAGGAAAATTTGGCCATTTTTGGATTAGGGTCCGCGTCGCCCCTCTTATTCCATGAACTAGGGTGTGCGATGTGGCCTCATCACGATGACACACTAGAAAGTCATCTTGTAATATATATCCATGTTTGCAACACCCCTATCATGGCATGGACCAAGGTCCGTGACACCCCATGCATTTACGACCTCAATGTGAATTCTAAACTTGTCTTGTGCACTTGTCCTTCCATCCCAAGTTTTGTGCTGTTATTTTCACTTGATTTCCAACTTGTGTATCATACACATATCATAAAAATCAACTCACCAAGCATCTTATAGCATCAAACACCACGTATTAGAACTTAAAACCACATCATATCAAGGACAACAGACTAGAAACATTAGCTAAGAACTAGTTTTTCCCTTTTTGATCATTAACTTCTTGTTTGACTCTAGGATTGATCCAATTTAATCTTGAACACTATAAACACATTGTTCCACATGTAATTATACAATAATAACCTTAGGAACCCATTACACACTCTAGAATTTATTGAGATCAACTAGAATAACTCATAGCTTAAGCTAGTAACACTAATTTTGTCATTTGAACCTTAAGTGACTAAATTGAGTACAAACTTGTTTGAGAGACACCTTAAACATTGTAATCAAGTACTTAAACACTTATATTCTCAATTATATCATTATTAACATATCAATCACACAAGTACTTCACAAAACAAGACTGAATAAGCCCGGATAATAACACCGAGGTGTATAAATCCACCTCAAATCATTAACCCACTATACTCTGAAAAGATGCTCCAAATACAACCATATGAGATGTAGCCAACTGAAGAGAAACATCCACCCCTCCATAAATTTCTAAATCTTCTCAGACTCAATGGTAATGATGGTATAATAATATCTAGTTAAGGTATGAAAGCAGGCCTCATACTCTCAATAGTCATGAAGCCTTGCTCCGGGCGATCAAAGTTATCCCTTATCCAATCCCTCAGACTGTAAGGCACAAATCTCTCCAAAAAAGCCTTAACAAATTGATCCTAAGTCATCTTGGGAGAATCAAGAGTTCTGCAACTAACAAGAAACCTCCACCAATCTTTGGCAGCATCTCTCAACTGATAAGTAGTATAAGCAACCTCATACGACTAAACCAAACCTAAATTATGCAACTTCTCCCTATAATCAATCAAGAACTTATAGGCGTCCCAAGCGAGTAAATATCTCAAACCCTTACTGATACTTAGAATACATCACTGTACTCATAATAAGAGGAGACATAGTGAATCTGGCAAGCTGAGATCCCACTTAAGGAGGTAACATAGATGAAGGTTGAATTCCTGATCTCAAAATATCATGCTTAGATATCGGCATTGAAGGAGGAGTAACACTCAGGATCTGAGGAGTACCAAAAGTAGAAGTAGGTGAAATGGAGGATCCATACTCAGGACTGGAGGAACACCAAGTGCATCGAAAAGAGCACCCTCCAAACTAGTCAACAAGTAAACCAACAACCCCTCCAAAACTAGGGTAGAAGAACTCGGGGAAATAAAAGTAGGACCCTCACCTCAATCATACTCAACGTGAGGCTTAGAAGAAAGTCCCTAGCACTATTCCTAGATGGGGTAGATCCACGTGCCCATCCACTACCTCGAATATGTCTACAACTCATAACTTTTCCTCTAGACTGGACTCTCGAATGAATGCTCTATATCTCTAACATCATGAGATCTAGTCATCACCATCTGCATAGAAAAGAGTGAAATATGACTTATAACACAAGGTATGAAAAAAAATCCACATGATAAGGAACAAAAAATAAGGAAAATTTCTTAAACAGATCCTATAGCCATTCGAAGATATATACAGACGTCTATACACCGATCTACGAGACTCTATTGGACATCCCATTCTTACACTATTGAGACAAATGAACCTGGCTACTCTGATATTAATTTGTCATGACCCAAAAATCCAACAGTCGAGATGGCACTTGTCGTGGCAAACCTTGACAAATAAGCTTATCACAAAAACTGATACAAAAGAGAAATAGCATCCAAATCCCAAAAGGTTTCTAGAACGAAGTTGAATCGTACAAATATAATGAAAGTAGAAAAAAGCACACACAGTAATGCTATAACTCCCGAAACCTAGTGTCACAGTGTAAGAACTACTAGTACAACTCAAAAAAATACAATACATAGGAATAACTCTATCTTCGAATAGTAATAAAGACATAGTCTAATATGAAGAGGTAGTAGTACATGTCGAACGCATAAAATCTATTGCTACCTCATAAAGCTCCAAATATCGCCCGAATCAACCAATGTGGGGTGCACCTGAATAAGAATCTGCACCAAAAAACACAGTAGGAGTGAGTATGGTCCACTTGTACTCAATTGATATCATAGGCCGACTAAGCAAAGTAGATAATTAAACATACAAAATACACACTAAGGGCATGCCACCTACAATAACAAAATGTCTCATAATGGTAGCTCATACCGCTTGTACTAAAAGTTCTATAACACTCGCATATATTGCAACAAACACCAGAAAGGAACATAAGTATACACTATAACACATACAAGTAGTGCACAGAAGGACAACATATATAAGAACATCAAGCACAAGTAAATAAAGATATAACAGATGGATAGGTAACACGTCAAGATAAAATAAAATCACATCACAAGTATAATAAAATAAATACAATGAAAATGGTGAGGATGATGCAAATGATGATGTAATGCACGAGATCGTCGCACAACCTAGAAGACTGTCGTACAACCTCTATATACATCTATGGAGCTAAATCTTCCTGATGTAAAACCCATAGGGGGTTCGTTAACCCGTATACAATCCATTCATATTTCTCCCGACCCATCCCATAGGGAGGATTTTATAAATATCATATTTTTTGTCAGAAAAAGCCTGTGTTTCTCAGTGTTTCCAGTATTTTCACAGTGGTATCAATGTTTAATGAATGTAGATGACATGAAGATGTTATACTCATAACCAACCACAATGAGTAGATCGGTCGCTCAAGATCTTTGGTTTTTATCGGGACCCAATGTGAAAAATGGGATCGACTAACTAAGTGAGCCAAATATCCCCTCAATATTTCCAATCATCCATGAAAATCAACATGATTCATATGCCAATAGAGTATGAACACATCACAATACAGAATCGGTACCACGATAGGCTTTTCACCAAATAAGATACAATTACTTTTTTGTATATAGGCTATCAACATCGCATAAGACCTCACATGATCACACATACCACATAATATCCCAAAAATGCCAAACACATCAAACATAGGCCTCCACACCGGCACAACACAATAATATAGTCATTTTTCATGATTAGTTCCCACACCCTTAACATACTTTTATATCAAAATTAACTGTCCAACCCAATTTGAAAGAAGTTAAGCCATAACCTACCTCGAATGTCGAACACCAAAATAAAAGCTTTTGATCCCAAAGTATCACTCCTTACGAATGGTCCCAAAATCTACTAAAATATACAAATATAGGATCTACGCATCAAAAGAAAGCCAACGATACTCATATTGCCCATTTTCAAGTCAAGATCAAAACGAACTCCCAAAATGGATTTTAAAAAAAATAAAAAATTAGAATTTTATTTTAAAAAAATATTTCTAATATTTTTAGAGTCCACAACTGAAAATCCAAGTAAAAAGGAGTTAAAAATGAGGTTCAAATCAAAGAAAAATCATTTTCAAACTTTACCGGGTAGAAAAGCATGAAATGTATTTTAAAATGGAGAATTAAAGTTGTTTTGAAGATGAAATTGAGGGAAACGGATAATTATAGGATTATAGACTCACCTAATTGAAAAAGGTTTGAAATTGGGGTTTAAATTGGAGAAATACAATTTTTAGCCTTATAGACCAAAATCTCGAAATTTCATACTTTAATTCAAGTTTAAAACAAGAAATAGATTATAAAGATTTGAATAAAATAATTGACATAGGTGTTAAGGAGCTTGCCCAAGCTTAGAAGTGGAAGAAATAGCTCAAAATCACGAAACACTAAGCTCCAAGTCTAAAAAATTATGAAAAAATAGCAAGACATGGATATTTATATACCCAGGCATCGCAATCGCGGACCAGGTGTCATGATCGTGGTACCTTACTGATAAGGGTATTGTGATCACGGGTGCAGCTGTTGGGGACTTGGTGAAATTTCAAGTTTTCGTGGGCCCTTTAGGATTCACCTAGAATCCCATGAATGCAAACAAACTATGCTACCCTATCAAATTTGATGCTTCGAACTCAATGACAATTTTAGATTTTAGAAAAACTTTATTTTCACAAAGTTGATCCCCGAAAATCAAAGTCACAACTTTTTGAATCGAGGGTAGAAATAAGATTTAAAATCGATAAAACTATACCAACCATGTTACCACCCTAAAATCAATATTCTGAATCTGCTAGCGTAGTCCGCTTTGTCATTTGATGCACAGATCAAAAGATATTGACTGGAGTCAACTATGAGGCTCTCAAAGACACCAAAAACCACACTATCTCATAAAACACACCAAAATGCATCAAAAATCATATCAATCCTCCCCATACCCAAGAATACTATAATAAAATCATGGGGAGAAGTAAAATGGTCAAATCACATAGAAACACACATTTTACATAATTCATCAAAATTTGAGTTGTTATATTTTTATTTTCAATGGTAATATGTGTGGTTTCGTAATCAAATAAACTTCGTATCAAATCCTTCGGGATGAGAAAAGTGAGGCTCTAATTATCACCAATAATTTGCTATATTTGGTAGGTACAGCTATGCAGATCCATACATAGACACACTGAAGAACTTAATAGTACAATTCATATAGCAATTTCTCTAAGTAAATACTACAGGGCAACCTAGTGCACTAAGCTCCCCACTATACATTGGGTTTATTGCATACAGTCTTATCTTACATTTCTACAAAAGACTGTTCTCATGGTAAAAATTTTACTGGTTACTCCAAGGCTCTCCTTCAAATACTGTATGGATAATATTGTTCAAACAGACGATATACATCAGCAAATATAGTAAGGTTTGAGAAAGCTAATGCTACCAGGAAGAATATACAAACAATATAGGAAAGTACCAACTCAGGCAATGCAAATGAGAGAAAACAAAGTAGAGGACAAAAAAGTATGTTTTCTTGCAGGTAAGTGTGACCCAGTGATCAATGAAGTGATTGAGAGATACGAGGTCTCACATTTAAATTCTGTCAAGACAAAAATATTAGGTAATTTCTTTTACATACTGTTTGGCCAAATTTTTTTTCAAAATAAGATATTTGGCCAAATTTTTGAAGGAAAATAAATACTTTTGGAATACTCTTTTTGGGAAAATTACTTTCCAAAAAGTTGGCTATTAATTTCTGTTCAAAAGTGTTTTCTAAATTTATTGATCAAATACACATTAATTTTCAACAAAACTATTTTCTTGAAAAGGACTTTCTAAAATAATTTAATTTACAAAATTTGTCAAATATTCTATTACCTATAATGGATAAAGTTATTTGATATCTGGTACTGATAAAAGTTGATAGATATTTCATAAAATTAGTCAAAGTGTATGAAAGTTGATCCAAAAATTGCCATCAACAAAATAAAAAGTTACAGATCTTTTGCTGAACATCACCAATAAACATTCATAAGGCTCACCCAGAAATAGAAAGGAGAAGTATTGATAATATTAAAGAAGAGTATGGGACAAAGTCACATTAAAAACCATTTTACTTCTTTATTTTATTTTCTTTTATTTTATCTTTATTGTTCTTTCCGTTCAAATTTATGTTACTATCTCTTTAATGGCAAAATGCATAACTATTTCATATTCTATCATCATACTTTCAATGACACAATTTTTCTTTAATAAGGTCCTATTAACCTCCTATACTTTTTTCCTATAACTATTCCCACCTTATATGCTAAGTCAAACAAAAAATACAGTTATAATAAATGAATTACATACACGCACGCAAATAAAATGACCCCACCCTAGTTTTTTTATTTTACTATTATCTTGTCTTTAAAAATATTAAAGGAAAGATTAACAATACATATTTTCTAAATTTCTATATTCAATCACTCTCTTCTTCGATGAAAGTCATACTTGCTAGAGAAATCAATCAACCTTGACCATTTGAGGATAGTTTCTTCTAAAAATCGATGTCAATGGAGTAGAAACGACTTTTTACTTTAAAATTCCATCACTCGAATATCTTTGATTTCACCCCAGCGTTGTAACTAGGACTTATTTGAAGATACTAAAAAATATTTTTTTGCTCTTGACTTTTGATTGGTGTATTTCCTACTGACAATAAAATGAAACAGAAATTAATGTTAGAGTTATTGTTGTTGTAATTTAATTGCATATCTTAGAGTTATTTTTAGTAAGGAATTGCACATCTTAGAGTAGCTAGGAGTATTAATATATTTTTGAAAGTATAGCTTGTGGTTAGACGCTTTCTCGAATTTCGTGAATAACAAAAATTTTAGTGCATCGAACTGTCCTTTTTACGTCTTAAGATTATTACTCCAAATCTAAGTAGTTGATTTTATATTTTGGAAAAAATTGTTGCAGGATAATGATTTTCAATTAATATCATCCATACATAATTTACAGTGATGGTAGTTTATAGGATTGATGAATCAGAAAATTTATTCTCAGTAAGAGTAGTCAGAAAAAACACATTCAAGAAGATTAGGAGCTCTTTGAAAATGGCCAAAAAATATTTGAAAGATTTTGAAGTAGCATAGACTAATTAAAATCTTTCTTTTTGGATCTTACGTCCTAAAAGGTTATGTTTTCACGCTTTTGTCCAGCTCAACATAAAAAGTAAAAATAATTATGGAAAAAAAGTTTAGGGGGAGGGGGGTAATAGGACCTTGTTAAAGGAAAGATGTATAACTGAAAATATGATGATAGGATAAGGGGTGATTATGAATTTTTCCCTTTTAAATCTTTTCAATCATAATTTTCACGTATTTTAAATATTTTAAATAATTAATTATTATAAATTATAATTATATAGTTTTTAAATATAATATTTTGTTTAAAAATTTAAAATTCTATCAGAATTAAAATGTTTTACTCTCAATAGACAAATGATGTATAAATTGAGACGGGGGAGTATTATGATAAAATTGAAAGAAAGGTGTCTTTTAAGTCTTGAATGAAGGATTGGTGACATTGACCAACTTAAAGGGTCAAACATAATTAGAAAATTTGATTAAGTTAATTGTGGACTTGATTAATATTTTTAAAATTTTCTAATCTTTTCAAAAATAAAAATCAACCCACACCCCTCTCCTTTCTAAATCAACCATCTCTCTCCTCTCTCTCTCTCGATAGTCTCTCTCAACTCTCTCCCAGCCAATAGTTTCGCAAAATTTCTCCCTTCAATTTTCGGTGACTTCAAGATCTGGCAACAAATAGCTGGGAGAGTTCCTTTTTGACTTTCAACCATCAATCAATATGGCAAACAGTGTTCTCCGACAACAACAACTTCGAGTTCTTTGTTGTCTCATTTCTTATTTCATAGGCAAAAAATTATTTCTTTTTAGTTATGAAGAAATAGAGGAACTTGAGCCAACTTCTCTTCTAGTATTGGTGAATGATTTCAATATTTCTTTCTTAAATTTGAATTGTGGACTGAATAAAACCCTAATTTCTGGCATTTCTTCTCTACTCTTTTCGGTGTGAAATATAAATTTTTGTTGTTATTGTAGTTCGTGTTGTCGAACTGTTGATTCGATTTGTTAGTGATTTTTGGCACTATTGATTTTCTTGGTGTGTGTGTGTTGTGTTGTTATTGCTGGGTTGACCTATTACTTTTCTTAGTAAAAATGGTGTTGCAATAGATGAACCATATGATAAAATAGATTAAACATCTGACGTAATAGATGAACCATCTGACGCAACAGATTAAACATATATTGCAACAGATGAAACATTTAATGTAACAAATTAAACATCTGATGCAACAGATGAAAATCTGATGCAATAATGAAAATCTAATGCAACAGATGAATAATCTATAGATCATTCATCTGTTGCGACAGATGACTCTTCTGTTTGGAAGAAATCTAAACAATATTGATCCAACAGATAACTCATTTGTCTATAGATGAGTGATCTATTTTTATCATTTTTAATGGTTTACTCATCCACTGTAATAGGTTGGTTATAGATTGCAACAGATAACCTACCTGATGCAACAGATATGATATATTTTTATTATTTCTAATGGATTACTCATCCGCTGCAATAGGTTGGATATAAGTTACAACAGATAACCTACCCTGTGCAACAATTGAGTGATATATTTTTATTATTTCAAATGAATTACTCATCTGTTGCAATAGGTTGGTTATATGCTATAACAGATAAGCTACCTGGTTCAATAGATGAGTGATCTATTTTTATTATTTCCAAAGGAATACTCATTCGTTACAACAGGTTCGTTATGTGCTGCAACAGATATGTCGCCTATTTTTATTGTTTCCAATAGATTGCTCATCCACTACAATAGATTGGTTATATGCTACAACAGATATAGTACCTGGTTATAATACCCCGTACTTTTTCCTAGCTTAATTTCTCTCCTAGAATGTTAAAGGTTAGCTTCAATAATGAATACCTTTTTATGCATTTGGAATTTTTCAAATTTAGAGCCTCCATTGTGTAAAAAATTGAATTAGCTTTCCCTAAATTCGGTTAAATTCGATATTCAATTGAGAAGTTATGGAACTTTTAGTGTTGACAGTGTGACTTTGAGACAATTACCGCATCACAGTGAAGGTTAAATTCATGTTTGTCAAATTCCAGTGGTCCACCACGATAAGCTCGTATCGCGGTGAGGTCCAATTTCCCATGTGTCAATTTCCAATAGGCCAACGCGATGGTACCACGTTTCAATGATGGCCTAAATGGCATTCCAATAGAGTACCGTGATTGGCCCACATCACGGAGAAAGTCCAATTCCCAATTATCAAAATCCAGTGGGGCAATGCGATAGCTCTGCATCACGGAGCTCCCCAATTTCCCGGTCGTCAGTTTCTAGTGAGCCACCCCAATAGTGGCGCGTCATAGTGGCATGTTAAATCAAGATTTTTGTTCCCTTTTTTTCAGTTCTGATTAAAGTTTAAAAAGGGGCACTTTGGTCAATTCTCAAGCCCCCAATTTATGTAAAATACAAGATTAAACCCATTCTAAGCCTATTATGCTTATTTTTCATCCATTCTCTCCCAAATAAAAAACCTAGACCTCAAAGCTTACTCTCGAAGAAATCAAATATCTCCATTGTTTCTTCAAGAATGCTCAAAACTGAGGATTCCCAAATCAAGATATTCAAGAATTCATCTTCAAAAACTCAAATATGAATCAAAATTCAAGTTTCTCCATTTAATCATCAATTAAGGTATGTGGAATTTATGAACAAGGAATATCTTTCATCCTTGTGCCCACCAAGTTTTTATTTCATATTTATATGATTTTGAATGATTATAAATGAGTTTTAAATTGGGATTCATACCCGTTACTGCTAATTGCAAGATTATGTGATTTTAAGTGTTTTAGAAGTTGAATTGCATGACTCTTTTCATATTTTCATGCCTATTGCAGTAATTTCTAGATCTTGAGATGAATTATCGTTCTTTTTATTATTAAGCATGATTATTATGATGTTTTGACATGAGATTGATACATGGGTTATTATCCCAAGATTGAATATTATTATTTCAAGAAAGATTATGCTTTAAGCATCAGATGATCAATTTATTTTCAGATTTTTAGTAAAGCTTTAATCTTTTGATCCTCAGATAAGATTTGGAATCTACTATACAGATTTATTACAGATTACAGAACTCAAAATAGCTTTACTTACAGATTGAATCGGATAAATGCATAATTGGTTTTATAATAAACCCTTATGCTAGTTTTTTAAGTGGATTTCTAATAGTATGAGCACAGATTAAAGGGAGTAGTATTTAGCACCGAGCGGGAAGTATGGGATTAGCGTGCCCTAACTTCCATAGAATTACGTAGCCAACATAGGTATAAATTATTAGATTATTTCCATTTCTATATGGATGACAGTTACAGATGTGATCACTTAGATTAGGTTATACTTCTTGGAAAGAGTATGACACCTCTCCCCATCGTGAGGTTTTCCCCATAGGGGAACAAAATATTGGACTCCATGTTAGCTCACATGGTTTATTTTGGTTAGAAGAACCTCCCTAAAAGAAAAAAGACTACAGAATGATCCTAACAGAAAAGAATAACAAAAAAGATTTTAAGAAAACTAAGTGTAAAGGCTCACAACTTTATTCAGATTATGTTTAAAAAGATATTAGTTATAGATTTTATCTTTAAGATTTTAGATATAGAAGTGAGCCCTTTTCACATTTAGATAGTATGATTTACAGACAGAACATTAGTATAGCTTTCAGAACTAAATATTATGACTCTCTAGATTTATAGAGTAGGATTTGTTATTCATGATTACAGATTTTAGTATTTAAGGTATTCCAACTTATGTGAGTCATTTACATTTGGCATGTATGATTTTTTAAACTATGATGATATTGATATAATCTTTTACGTATGCATTCACCCTCATATACTTAGTACATCCTCAAAGTACTGATCCACATATACGTCTGTGTGCAACATTGTCTCATAATGTAGATTCAGGTGCTTAGTATCAGCAACGTGTGTAATTTTGAGCATCTCCAATCTACATCCAATATTTGGTGAGTCCTCATAGTTCGGGGACTTAGTTATTCATATTTTCAACTTAGATGATTCAGTAATCTTTTTAGATAGTTTGAGTCAGTTGGGGGTTTGTCTCGGTGCCTCTCTAGTTATTAGTAGTAGAGTCTTGTCAGACAGTTAGATTTGATTCACACTTATAGTGTTTGGTTTTTAGAGATTATATTCAGATATTCTCAGTTAGTTTAGACAGATTTCCATATTTAGCATGACTTCTATGACTATATTTCCCATTATTATGATATTCAGACTTAGTAAAAGGCAGGCAGGGTTAGCTTAAGGCTACTCGTAGTCTTGAGCATCATGTGATATCTAGGGACTAAGTTTTGAGGCATTACAAACTTGGTATCAGAGCCTAAGGTTTATATGAGTCCTAGGGAGCCAGACAAGCCGCGTTACATAGAGTATTGATCATGGGTATGAAGCACGCCACATTTATGAGCAAGAGGCTACGGGATATTTTTAGGAAATCATCTCTTTCATTCATGATCTATCAATCTTATTGTATATATATGTGTTTTTAACTCATGATTTTATGTGATAGTTGAATATGCCTCCTCGTTGAGCTAACACTCACAAAAATGATAACCAGCCAACCCAGCCTGCCGATCTTCTGAATGAGAATCTATCCCATGCCAAATTTTGGGTTGCCTTTCAGGCGTTGACCCAAGCTATGACAGGTAATGATTAGGGCAACCATCTGGCTGCTGTCCCACTTCAGCAGAATAGTAATTTACCAGCAACTAGAATTAGAGATTTCATGAGAATAAATTTGCCAGAGTTCTTTGGGTCGAAAGCAGCTGAGGACCTATAAATTTATTTAGATGAGGTGAAGAAGATCACCCAAATTATGTATATTTATAAAGAGGAGAGTGTATAGTTAGCATTCTATAGGTTGAAGAATGTATCATATGATTGGGTAGTTATGTGGAAGAATAGTAGAGGTAAGAATACAACTTCTATGAATTGGCAGGTATTTTGAGATACTTTTCTAGACAGGTTCTTTCAGCATGAATTGATAAAACATAAGATAGAGGAGTTTGTGAACCTGTGGCTGGGCTCGATGACAGTGAAAGAATACTGCCTTAAGTTCAATAAGTTGTCTAAGTATGCCCCAGATACGATGGCTGATCCTAGGGCAAGTATGAGTAAGTTTTTTACTGGAGTGTATAGCTTCATAGTCAAGGTGTGTAGGACTACCATGCTTATTGGAGACATGGATCTTGCTAGATTAATGATTCATGCTCAACAAGTAAAGGCAGGGAAGTTGAAGGGAAGAGATAAAAGTAATAAGAAGGCTAGAACAAGGCAGTTTAAGTATAGCCAGGCTAGGTCTCATGGGGAAATCATTCGTAGTTTCAGAATCATTCATCTATGTTGGTACCATCTTTAGCTAGTTCTCCCACTCCCAGAGCTAGGCAGGAGCAGTGGGGCAAGTCTTTTATGTCCAGATCTTAGAATAGTATCAGTGGAAGGACCAATTATCCTCCATGTGCTAAGTGTGGAAAGAATCATCCTGGTAAGTGCTTGGCTGGACAGAAGGGTTGTTATGGTTGTGGTAATTTGGGTCATGAAATCAAAGAATGTCTGCATTCTAAGCAGGGAAACAGGGATGTTCGTCCCCAGACTTAGGCTACTTGTGCACCAGCTCCTCTAGAACTACTAGAAATTACCCCTATAGTGACTGTTGTAAAGCTATTGCAATAGACAGAAAAAACTTTGCCATAGTCTACTGCAACAGTTCAACAAGCGTCCTATAGGTGGGCGTTGCGATAGATCTATAGTAACGGTTTATGCGACAGTTGTCTGAACTGTCGCCATATGTCAAGCTATGATGACGGTTATTTTTTGACTTATTGAGACGCTTATTTTCATCTATTACAATGGTTACTAACCATTGCAATAGAAGCTATTACAACAACATTAAACCATTGTAACAACATCTATTGCGACACTTCTGTTGCAACGACATTAAATTATTGCAATAGATTCTATTGCAATGAGATTAAACCATTGAAATAGCATCTATTGTGATGCTTTTGTTATTCTGTTGCAAATATTTTTGACTACCTATTGCAATGGTTTATTGATCTATTACAATGATTGTTGCCACATGTTATTAAATTGAAATAATTTATATAAAATAATCACTTGTATTAATGTAAATTTTTATTTACATACATAATAAATTATAACACAATATGTACACATCACAAATTAGAAAGTATACATGAATATATTACTATCTGCATACAAAACAACGTTTGGGGTCCAAACACTCCTTATGGACAACAAAGAGCACTACTCATAAGCATAATGAAGTAAACTTCCTTCTTATTGCTTTAACATATTCTGAATAGCAGATGTGGTCAACCTAAAACAAATGATGCTTCAGATTATGTTTGTGCTGCCCAACTGCACAATAGATGTCGAGCTACTATTTTCACCAACACGTTCATCATGTTCTTCTCTTCAATCAATGTGTTCATCGGCATTTTCTTTGGTGTCATCTTTGTCTTGATTACAAAAGGAACTGTTGGAATCTGTTAAGCCAATTGATCTTCCGTCTATTAATTTTTCACTGCTTCTCTTATATTCTTCAATATTGTTCCAATCATTGGTTGTACTCTCATCCATGTCAACTCCTGTATAACAAGAAAGTTCATCCAGAGCACGAACTTGTACTGTCATGTGCTCCTGGGCAACCAGCTGAATGCATCTTATATTTTGTTTTAAAGAAATTTTCTGTGAGATTTAGGCTGAGAATAGAAGACTTCTTAATGAGACTCTAGGAGAAAAATATCCCATAGGACTTTTTAGTCCACCTCAGTAGATACATACCTTTGCCATTGAGGGAGAGTAAGCATTGTATATGCCAATTTAATATTATTAGCAACTCCTCCAAGAGTTTTGAATAATGTTGCTTCCTTTCTAACTACATGGGATTCTACTGGATGCTGCTACCCCACTCAAACTACAATATTCAATAAGGAGAACAATTAAATTTGAGATTGTTTTATATCACCAAATCCAGGTATCAAATTACCAAACCAAGCTTAAATTTCAACTATTTTTGGATTGATCATTATTTTCTAAACTACTTTTGAAACAGCTTCACGACACCCCAAATTTGTGCATTGATTTGTTCAACACCATTTCTCAATTGCAGATGGACTTGGAAGGACATTAAACTAGATCACCTACCTACAATTGCTTAAAATTATTGAGCTTAGGCACTAATCAGGCTTGTTAGTTGTCATTAAGTTCTTCTCTACTATTTTACTTATGTTTGCTCTTGTGTATTCACCCCTAAGTTGCTCAGACTCTCTAAAAAATTTTCCTTACCTATGCCGGTTTCTCAAAAAATGCATGACTTTTGAAGGATTCCACACGCACCCGATGAAATTTTTGAAGAGTGAGAGCAACATAGGTATTCACTAATAGAGTATTATTTTAATGCACCAAAGCTTGCAGGATAAATTTTTACATGGTGTCTCTGAAGAAAAAAGAGTACTTGATCCTGACTTACAAGTAATTAGGTGTCTCACTCTTTCTCTATTTCTCCATATCGTATGGTTCTATCCAAGCTTAAAAAGTTAAAAGAGCAGCTTAAAGATCTCTTATATAAAGGTTTCATAAGGCCTAGTGTTTCTCTATAGGGCACTCCCATCCTATTCATGTGAAAGAAAGATGGTTCTTTGCATATATGCATTGATAATCGTCAGCTAAATAAAGTTACAGTCAAAAACAAATATCCTCTTCCTAGAATTGATAACTTATTTGATCAACTCCAAGGTGCAAGTTATTTCTCCAAGATAGACCTTAGATATGGCTATCATCAACTTAGAGTAAGGGAATGTGATATTCTAAAGACATCTTTTAAAACCCGTTATGGTCATTCTGAGTTTCTAGTCATGTCCTTCGGGCTAACAAATGCCCCAGCAGCCTTCATGGACTTGATGAATAGAGTGTTCAAATAGTATCTAGACATGTTTTCCATAGTCTTTATCAATAATATTCTTGTCTACTCTCATAATAAGGATGATCATGAAGACCATCTTAGAATTATTTTGCAAACTCTTAGAGATCACCAGTTGTTCGCCAAATTCCACAAGTGTGAATTTTGTCTAAGATCAGTAGCTTTCCTTGGTTATATTGTTTTCTAGTGAGGGAATTAGAGTTGACTCCCATAAGACAGAAGCCATAATAAATTGGCCTAGACCTATTTTCTCCATCAGACATTAGAAGTTTCTTGGGTTTACCTGGCTATTACTGACGTTTTATTGAGGGTGATTCTTCTATTACATCTCCTATGCGTAGATTGACCTAGAAGAAAGTTAAATTTTAGTGGTCAGATTCCTACGAGAAGAGTTTTAGGAGTTAAAGACTCGACTCAGTTCAGTCCCAGTTTTAGCATTACTTGATGGTACAGATGGTTTTGTGGTGTATTATGGTACTTCTAGAGTCAGTCTAGGTTGTGTTTTGAACTTTTGATGCAGATAGGTAAGGTTATAGCCTACGCCTTAAGATAGCTTAAGCCTCATGAAAAGAATTACCCGACCCATGATCTTGAGTTAGCTTTTGTTGTGTTTTCTTTGAAAATCTGGAGGCACTATTTTTACGGGGTGCATGTTAATGTGTTCATGGGTCATAAAAGCTTGCAGTATGTGTTTACCTAGAGGGAGTTGAATCTTTGTCAGAGAAGGTGGTTAGAATTGTTGAAGGATTATGATATGAGTGTGTTGTATCATTCGAGCAAGGCCAATGTAGTGGCAGACGCCCTTAGTAGATTGTCTATGGGCAGTGTTGCTCATATAGGGAATGATAAGAAAATTTTAGTTTAAGAAGTTCACCGGTTAGCTAGATTGGGTGTGAGGTTGGTTGATTCGTCTAAAGGGAATGTTTGGTTTTAGAGTAGTTCCAAATCTTCTCTAGTTTCGAAAGTGAAAGAAAAGCAAAATAAGGATTCTAGTTTGGTCAAACTGCAGGAGTCAGTTAAAGACCAAAAGGTAAAGGTTTTCTACCAAGTGGGAGATAGTGTGTTGAGATACCAAAGTAGATTGTGTGTGCCATGTGTTGATGATTTGAGGCAGCGGATTATGTCAAAAGCACATGGTGCGCGTTACTCCATTCATCCAGGTGCTACGAAGATGTACCGCAACTTGCTAAAAATCTGTTGGTGGAATGGTATGAAGAAAGATATAGCAGAGTTCGTAGCCAAGTGCGGAACTTGTCATCAGCCATTATAGTCCCTCTAGAAAGTACAAATATTCAGAATAGCCTTTCATATGAAGAATCCCCAATAGAGATTCTTGATCATCAGATCCGTAGACTAAGAAACAAAGAAGTTCCCTTGGTCAAAGTTTTGTGGCAAAATCAGTCCATTGAGGGTGCTACTTAGAAAGCAGAACCAAACATGCGTACCAAGTATCCTCATCTCTTCTCCACGAACTCAGATTCAGTCAAAGGTAATGTCATCTTTCATTTAGTTCTTTTCCAATATCAGATTCAGCTATATAGTTGTTTTCATGCATACTCATGCACTCTAGATCATATCAGTATCTCAGTATGTTTTAGATTGAGTCATACAGTTTATTTCAGTTGTGCATGATCTCTTATAGCCTCAGATTCCTTAATATTTTTAGCGTAACTAGCCACATTCGAGGACGAATGTTCCTAAGGGGAGATATGTAATACCCCATACTTTTTCCTAGCTTAATTTCGATACTAGAATGTCAAAGGTTAGATTCAAATATGAATATCTTTCTATGCATATGGAATTTTCTAGATTTAGACCCTCCATTGTGTAGAAAATTGAATTAGCTTTCCATCGATAGCAAATTCTCCAAAATCCAATACTCGGTTGAGAAGTTATGGAACTTTTAGTGTTGACAGTATGCTTTTGGGAAAATCACCCTGTTATGGTGAAGGTTAATTTCATGTTTGTCAATTTCCAGTAGGCCAACACGGTGGTACCGCATCATGACAATGTCCTAAATAGCATTCTAATAGAGTATCGCGATTGGTCCACGTCGTGGAGAAAGTCCAGTTCCCAATTGTCAAAATCCAGTGGGGCAACGTGATAACTCCACATCGCGGAGGTCCCTAATTTCCCAGTCATCAATTTTCAGTGAGCCACTGCGATAGTGGCGTTTCGCGGTGGTATGTTAAATTGAGATTTTTTTCCCTTTTCCCAGTTCCGATTAAAGTTTAAAAAGGGGCACTTTGGTCAATTCCAAGTCCCCAATTCGTGTAAAACACAAGATTAAACCCATTCTAAGCCTATTATGCTTATTTTCATCCATTCTCTCCCAAAGAAAAATCCTAGAGCTCAAAGCTTACCCTCCAAGAAATCAAATTCCTCCATTGTTTCTTCAAGAAAGCTCAAAATTGAGGATTCCCAAATCAATATAATCAAGAATTCATCTTCAAAAACTCAAATAGGAATCAAAAGTTCAAGTTTCTCCATTTAATCATCAATTAAGGTATGTGGGGTTTATGAACAAGGATCCTCTTTCATCTTTATGCCCAAAACCAAGTTTTTATTTCAAATTTAAATAATTTTGAATGATTATACATGAGTTTTAAATTGGGATTCATACCCATTATTGTTAATTTCAAGATTATGAGATTTCAAGTATTTTAGAAGTTGAATTGCATAACTATTTTCATATTGTCATGCCTATGGCAGTAATTTCCAGGTCTTGAGATGAATTATCATTATTTTCATTATTAAGCATGATTATTATGATGTTTTGACATAAGATTGATGCATGGGTTATTATCCTCAGAATGAATATTATTATTTCAAGAAAGATTATGCTTTAAGCATTAGATGATCAGTTTATTTTTAGATTTTTAGTAAAGCTTTGATCTTTTGATCCTCTTATAAGATTTGGAATTCACTTTACAAATTTATTACAGATTACATAACTCAAAATAGCTTTACTTATTGATTGAATCAGATAAATGCATAATCGGTTTTATAATAAACCTTTATGCTAGTTTTTCAAGTGAATTTCCAACAGTATGAGCGCAGATTAAAGGGAGTAGTATTTAGCACCGAGCGAAAAGTATGGGATTAACATGCCCTAAATTCCATAGAACTATGTAGACAATGTAGGTACATATTATCAAATTATTCCCATTACTAAATGGATGACAGTTACAGATGTGATCACTTAGATTAGGTTATACTCCTTGGCAAGAGTATGACACCTCTCCCCATCGTGAGTTTTTTGTAATGCTCTGAATCTGGTACTTGAAATGCTACACGATGCACATGATCCCGAAGGACCACAAGCTAATCCATGACTGATATTTGTACCTAAACACTACATAATATACTGTATAAATACAGAAATAGTAGGCTAAAACATGCCATAAGGTTCAAAACTAACAAACATATGATAAAACTATATCTGAATAATGTGGTACGACAATACCAAAAGTGAAACAATGTCAGAAAACATCTAGTCTAAAAACACTGTAATCTAAAAGTCTTTAAACTGTCTGAATAAGGAGTTGATGGGACACTTTCCCAACTAACTCCAACTACTGAAATAAACTAAGTAACGAAGAAATAAAGTAATGATCATGTCCTCGAAGGATGAGGGCTCACTGCTAACTCTGACTGCTAAAATTGAAATGGTATTAATGCTCTGAAGCTCGTGCTTCTAAATCTATGGTATAGAATAAAACACCATAGTACAAATGCATCAGTACGATTGAATATACTGTATGCATGTGAGGTAGGTTGAATGCAAAGGGTTCAAAAGCATGAACAATGCTAACTGACTATATAACATAAACGTGAGAATATATGTATGAATAAGTGACTGTGACTGAATTCGTGATGGTACTGACTACTGAGTCTGATTACTGATAACATGAGTCACTGATAACTGATATAACTGATACTGAGTGACTGTATCTGACAGTCTAGGTTCTAATAGAACTAACTGAGTTTTGTACTATTCTGAGTTGACTTATCTGATAGTCCTGAAATTCTAAGAAACTATCTGAGTTCTATTATTGAGAATGAGTCTGAAACTATAATTGTAGGAAGTAGTCATCTAACCAACATGCCCCAAATAAAGCACTATAGCTAGGTTAGTGGTGATGAGGATGATAAACACTTCAGATGAGGGTCCCACCATTCACATTTGCGGACACTGTCAGATGAAGGTCACCCACAGCTTGTCTTTACCAATAGCATAGTATTGATACCATGGCTACATAGTTCTAGAATGCAACGATTGCTTTTAAGGATCACAACCTCAACTGTCAGTGTATTTCCTCATCCTTGGGTTCACTCAGTGCCAAATCCTACTCCCATCTTAATAGATACTGAATATGATTAACTGAACTGAACTGAGTTCATAGAGTTTCGTTGACTGACAGAATATTACTGAGATTACTAAAGTACTGAGCTTTCTGAGATTATTGGGATTACTGAGTTTACTGAGTTTTCCAGAGTCAGATGATTGACTGAATTCTACTGAACATGGCTTGACTGAGGATGTCATGAAAACGTGACATTGGCTTTAGTAACACAGCTAAATTTTTAGGTACAAGTACCCCCAGGACTCGATAGAAGGAAACTGACAAGGCATTACATTCTTGAATACACGACCAACATCAACAATCCATAACACAATAAGTTAGGGATTTCATGAAGTACATGGTTATCATAATCTTGTACATGGTAGGAATGCATATACTCAATGTCATAATTTCATACTCTAACATCATGAGCATTCCAACAAACATCTACATTGCACATCAATAGCATGTGAGTCATTTGAACATAAAGGTAAAACAGGAATCCTTCACTTAAGTCACAATTGAGTCATATTAAAAAATTTCTAGTCTCTTAGGCATTTTGTCAAACACATAAGGTGCATGACTTAGGGCATGGAATAATCATCAAATTAACATATCATAACCAACTAAAATTCTTGCATAAAAAAACATTAAGATTCCAACTTTGGAATCATACAACAACAACAACCATATGAACATAATCAACACATAGCATTAATATTATAATTCATAGTTTAAAACTTGATTCTTGGGCTTCATGGATGAAAGAAATCCATGAATAAACACTGTGCATACCTGAGAAAGGAAACCTTGAAGGTTCTTGGAGTTGTTGGATGTATCTCTTGAGATTGACCTTGATTCTCAAGGGCTAGGGTTTTGTTTTCTTGAGAGAGAATGTTCTTGATATTGGGGAAAAGTGAATAATAAGTAGCTAAGAATGTTTTTAGGGCTTAAATCCCATATCCGAGTGGAATAAAATCATGGAAAAGACCCATTTAACCCTGGATGCATCTTTTAATTTTGATAAAAATTTTCCGATCTGGACCCCTGGCGCGACGCAGCACTATCGCGCCATGTCTCTGGAAAGTGACAACTGCAAAATTGCATGGTGGCGCAACATGGTACAATTATGTTGCCACCTAGGACACGACCTAGAATATCACCACGACGCGGTGGTATCACATTGGAACACTAAAAGAGGACAATTGTGAACTAGGCCTTTGGCGCGATGCGCCACTGTTGCGGAGCAACACTAAAAGTTGACAATTGCCATTTAAGACGCGTTGATGGCTCAGGTAATACACTGTCTCACTAAAAAGGCTCTAACTCTTCGCTCGGGTGTCGGATTTGGAAGAATTTAGCATCGATAAAAATCTTATTGAATTTCCCACACAACAAAAAGTGAAAATATTTAAAATTCAACATATATAAAAGTTCATTCATATTTAAAGAATGTTTTTGACATCTTCAGGATGAATTCAACATATTTATGACTGCATAACTGAATTACTGATAAGATGAGTTTCTCATAAAACTGAACATACATATCTGATGCATGAATATATGACTGAACTGACACATAAATGCATGACTGACTATGTAATGGTAATTGATACCAAGTTTATAATGGAATTCTGAATATGAAATGGACACCAAGTTGTAACTGAAATCTGAACATGAAACTAAAAGACTTAAGAAAAGTTGTTACTTTGGGCTGAGTCTGAATTAGCGGAGAAGAGGTGAGGATACTTGGTACGCATGTATGCTTTTGCTTCCCAAGTTACTCCCTTAATAGACTGATTCCGCCAAAGTACTTTGACTAGAGGGACTCCTTTGTTCCTCAGTCTGTGAGTCTGATAGTCAAGAATTTCAACTGGAATCTCTTTGAAAGAGAGGTTGTTCTGAATATCTATGCTCTGAATAGGGACTACAACTTCTGGGTCACCTATGCCCTTTTTGAGCAAAGAAACATGTAAGACTACATGAACTGAGGTTAGACCTGAAGGCAATTCTAGCTCATAAGCTACTTTTCCAAAGCGACTGAGAATTTTAAAGGGAATGACATATCGGGGATTGAGCTTTCCCCTTTTGTTGAATCTCTTCACTCCCTTTTATGGGAGAGAACTTTAGATAAATATAGTCACCAATCTCAAACTTGAGACCTTTTCTGCATATATCTACATAAAACTTCTGTCGGCTCTGAGCAGCCCAGAGTCTTTCTCTAATCAATGGGACTTTTTCTAAGGCATCAAATACTAAGTTGGGCCCTATAACTGAGGCCTTACTAACTTCAAACCAACCGAATGGAGATCTGCACCTCCTACCATAGAGAACTTCGAATGGAGCCATCTTAACACTGGAATGATAGCTGTTGTTGTATGCAAACTCAACCAAAGGCAAGTGGTCATCCTAACTACCCTTGAAATCAATTGCACACACTCGCAACATATCTTCTAAAGTATGAATGGTCCTTTTTTCTTGACCATCTGTCTGAGGATGGAAGGTTGTACTGAGATGAACTTGGGTACCAAGACCCTTTTAGAATGCTTTCCAAAAATAAGAGGTGAACTGGGTACCTCTGTCTGAGATAATAGATAATGGAACACCATTCAATCTAACCAACTCTCTGATGTAGAGTTTGGCATAATCCTCGGCTGAATAAGAGGGCATAATCCTTGGCTGAATAAGAGGTATGTACTGGAAAAAAATAAGCTGATTTGGTCATCCTGTCTACAATGACCCAAACTGAATCATGCTGATGACGAGTACGAGGCAAATCCATCATGAAGTCCATGTTCACTTCTTCCCACTTCCAAGTAGGAATATTGAAATCTTGCATATACCCACTAGTCTTCTGATGCTCTATTTTAGCCTGCTGACATGTAGAGCACTTAGCCACAAACTTTGCCATATCTCATAGACCCACTAGGCTTCTAATGCTCTATTTTAACCTGCTGACATATAGAGCACTTAGCCACAAACTCTGCCATATCTCTCTTCATCCCACTCCACCAATAGATCTCCTGCAAGTCATGGTACATCTTTATGGGCCTTAGATGAATAAAGTAGCACGTACCATCCACTTCTACAATAATTTGCTTTCTCAATTCATCTACACCTAAAACACACAGATGACCTTAACAACGCAATATACAATCTCCCCCTTGGGAGAAAACCTCAACCTTATGATCTTTGACTGACTCTTTCAACTTGACTAGACTGGGATCTCTACCTTGCTTTTCTTTCACCTTAAAAACTAAAGATGATTTTGAACTACTCTGAACCTACATATCACCCTTCTCTATATCAAATGAGTGAACACCTAATCTGGTAAGATGATGAACTTTCTGAGCTAGCTTTTTCTTACTGTCCTCAACATAAGTTAAACTACCCATGGATAGTTTACTGAGAGCATCGTCCACTACATTGGCCTTGCCTAGATTATAAAGGAAACTCATGTCATAATCTTTCAAGAGCTCTAACCACCTTCTCTGATGAAGATTGAGATCTTTCTGAGAAAAGAAACACTGAAGGCTCTTATGATCTATGAACACATCCACATGAACTCTGTATAGATAATGCCTCCAAATTTTTAAGGCAAATACTATGGATGCTAACTCAAGATCATGAGTAGGACAATTCTTCTCATGGAGTTTAAGCTGTCTGGAGGCGTAGTCTATGACCTAACCATGCTGTATGAGGACATAACCCAAACCTACTCTGGATGCATCACAATACACTATGAAACCATCTGAACCATCTGGAAGAGCCAAAACTGGAGCTGAGGTGAGTCGAGTCTTCAACTCATGAAAACTCTTCTTGCAAGGATCTGACCACTAAAACTTGACTTTATTCTAAGTCAATTTGGACATAGGGTATGCAATAGAAGAAAATCCCTCAACAAATCATCTGTAATAGCTGCTAAAACCTAAGAAACTCCTGATATCTGATGGAGTGATAGGTCTGGGCCAGTTTCTTACTGCTTTGATCTTTTGAGGATCTACTCTAATGCCACCACCAAAAATGATATGACCAAGGAATGCTATTGTTCTAAGACAAAATTCGCACTTACTGAATTTGATGAATAGATAATGATCTCTGAGAGTCTGAAGTATAATTCTGAGATGGTTTACGTGATCACGTTCACTACGAGAATAGACAAGAATATCATCTATGAAGACTATGACGAACATGTCCAAGTACATCTTGAACACACGGTTCATCAAGTCCATGAAAGCTGCAGGGGCATTAGTAAGACCTAAGTACATGACTAGGAATTCAAAGTGACTATACCGAGTTCGAAAAGCTATTTTTGGAATGTCACATTCCTTGAATCTGAGCTGATGATAGCCTGATCTGAGGTCTATCTTAGAGAAATAGCTGGCACCCAGAAGTTGGTCAAACAAGTTATCAATTAGAAGAAGTGGTTACTAGTTCTTAACCGTGACTGTATTGAGCAGACAGTAATCAATGTACATTTTGAGAGAACTATCTTTCTTGCACACGAATAAGACTGGTATGCCCCACGGGGAAACACTGGGTCTAATGAATCCCTTATGTAAGAGATCCTTCAATTTCTCTTTTAGTTCTTTGAGTTCTGTTGGTGTCATTCGGTATGACGGAATAGATATATGTTGAGTATCTAGATGAAGATCAATGCCGAAGTCTATTTACCTTTCAAGGGGAATTCTTGGAAGATCTTTGGGAAAGATATCTGAATATTTACTCACGACTGGAACTGATTCATGATTGGGAGTCTCGGAACTAAAATCTTTAGTATGAACAAGATGATAGACACATCCCTTAGATATCATTTTTCATACCTAAGGGTAGGAAACAAACTAAACTTTGAAAGCTGAAGTACCACCCCTCCACTCTAGGACAAGTTCATTCAAAAACTGGAACTAGAATATTCTATTTTTGCAGTTGACTCTGGCATAGTAGGAATAAAGCCAATCCATGTCGAGAATGACATCAAAATTAGTCATCTCTAATTCGACTAAGTCTGCTGAGGTGACTTCCTAAAATATCAGAACCTGGCAGCTCTTGTATACCCATCAGGCTATGATGGTTTTAACCACTGAGGTAGATACTGAGAAGAGCTCTGCTAGAATTTTGAGGTTGACTCCAAAATCAACTGCTATATAAGGAGTAATAAAAGACAAGGAATCTTCTAGATCTAGAAAAGTGTAAACATGCAAGTGAAAGATCTGTAATATACTAGTAACTATATTAGGAGAATTTTTCTGATTTTGTCAGGACTGGAGACCATAAATTTTATTTCGGCGTTGCCACTAGTAGCATTGGAAGTGGCACCCTACAGATTTTGGCAATCGGACTGGGATGAGGAATGATTTTACTAACCCTGGTAACCTGACTGGGGATAATCTTTGACTCTATGTCCTGGCTTGCCAAATCCAAAACAAACGTCACTGTCAGCTCTGCAAGTACCCTTGTGGTTCTTACCATAAGTCTGAAAAAAGGGATTAGTTTGGGCATTGCTGACACTGCCCTGAGAGTTAGAGCCTGGCGCCTTATCTCTATTACCATCCCTGAAGGAGCTGGATCACTAGCTGAAGAAGGATCTAGAATGGATGACTTAGGATCGAACATAGAACGGTTTCCTCCCTCTGACTTAGGCTGAGCAAAGTTGAAACTACATGTCTTTGCTCTTTTATTCTGCCTCTCTCTCATCTTCATCTTTTTGCCTTCCTATCTATTGAGCATGGTTCATAAGCCTGGATATATTCATGTCACTATTCAACATCACGGATCTACACTCGTTGACCACATTATCATTCACCCCAAAAGAAACTTACTCATCTTAGCCCTGCTATCTGCAACCACATGAGGAGCATATTTGGCTAATTGAGTAAACTTAAGAGAATACTCTTTCACCGTTATGTTGCCCTGCCTGAGGTTGATAAATTCTAAAACCTTAGCTTCCCTCAGCTTTTGGGGAAAGAATCTATCAAAGAATGCAGTAGATAACTCCTTCCACTCAATAGGCCCTGCATCAACTGACCTCTTTAACTTCCACTATTTGAACCAAGTGTGAGCAACATCCTGCAACTAATATGTAGCTAGCTCAACACTCTCACTAGAAGTAACCCCTATGATATCCGTAACCTTCAGAACCTGGTCTAAGAACACCTAAGGATCCTCTTCTAACTTAGACTCGAAAAAGGATGGATGATTCATTCGGGTGAAGTCCCAAATCCTAGCTACAGCTGAATTGGCCACTGGATTGGCCGAAACGATAGCTGGTCATTCATTCTGAGTAGTAATTAAATTAGTAAGAGTAGTGAATGCAGCTCTGAACTTTGCATGAGAAATGTGTTCATCCAAGGGATCTGCATAGATGGGCTGAGGGGCTGACTAATTTCTGTTTCTTCTTTTGGGAGGCATGTTCTATAGAAGAAAGAGAGAAACGGATTGGACTAAAAGTTAAATTTGAGCTCACGCTCATTGGCATGATATGAATACTAAAAAAAAGGAAACTATTCCTAAAACATCTCATAGCCTCCTGCACATAAATATGGTGCGCAATACACCAATGTGCAAGACTCTACTAGATGCGTCTTTCAGACTTCCTAGGACTCTATTGAACCTTAGGCTCTGATACCAAGTTTGTAATGCTCTGAATCTGGTACCCGGAATTCTACACGATACTCAAGACCCTGAAGGACCACAAGCTAACCCATGATTGATATTTGTACCTGAACACTGCATAATATACTGTATAAATGTAGAAATAGTAGGTTGAAACATGCCATAAGATTCAAAACTAATAAACATATGATAAAACTATATCTGAATAATGTAGTACGACAATACCAAAACTGAAACAATGTCTAAAAATATTTAGACTGAAAACACTGTAATCTGAAAGCCTCTAAACTATCTAACTAAAGAGTTGATGGGACACATCCCCAACTAACTCCAACTACCAAAATAAACTAAGTAATGAAGAAATAAAGTAATGATCATGTCCTCGAAGAATGAGGACTCACTGGCAACTCTGGCTACTGAAACTAGAATACTACTAATGCTTTGGAGCTTGTGCTTCTGAACCTATGGTATAGAATAAAACACTATAGCATAGATTCATCAGTACAATTGAATGTACTGGTATGCATGTGAGGTAGGGTGAATGAAAAAAGTTCAAATGCATGAACAATGCTACCTGACTGTATAACATAAACATGAGAATACATGCATGAATAAGTAACTGTGACTGAATTCGTGATGGTATTGACTACTGAGTCTGATTACTGATAGCATGAGTCACTGATACTGATATAATTGATACTAAGCAACTATATCTAATATTCTAGGTTCTAATAGAACTAACTGAGTTCTGTACTATTCTGAGTTGACTGTATCTAACAGTCCTGGAATTTTGAAAAACTCTCTGAGTTCTATTAATGAGACTGAGTCTAAAATTGTAACTGTGGAAAATATTTATCTAACCTACATGCCTCAAATAAAGCAATATATCTAGGTTGGGGTCCAATCTGTAACCCCAATTAGAAGGGTGACAATATCGTGCTACTGCTAAAGACAAACTGTGGGTGACCCTCATCTGAAAGTGTCCCCAAAAGAGAATGGTGGGACCCTCATCTGACAGTATTTATCCACCTCATCAACCCTCATCTGTTATTATTGATGTCTCAACCTATGTTGGCTACATAGTTCTAGAATGCAAGGGTTGCTTCAAAGGATGGCACCCTCAACTGTCAGTGTGTGTCCTCATCCTTAGGTTTAGTCGGTGCTAAATCCTATTCCCATCTGAATAGACACTGAACATGATTAACTGAACTAGACTGGACTGATTTCATTGAGTTCCATTGACTGACGGAATACTACTGAGATTACTGAATTACTGAGCTTTCTGAGATTACTAGGATTATTGAGTTTACTAAGTTTTCCTGAGTTATATGACTGACTGAATTCTACTGAACATGGCTTGACTGATATATCATGAAAATATTACACTAGCTCTAGGCACACAGCTAAATTGTCGGGTACAAGTACCCCCAGGACTCGATAAAAGGAAACTAACAAGGCATGACATTCTTGAATACGACACCAATATCAACAATCCATAATATAATAAGTTGAGGATTTCATGAAGTACATGGTTATCATAATCTTGTACATGGTAGGAATGCATATACTCAATGCCATAATTTCATACTCTAACATCACGAGCATTCCAACAAACATCTACATTGCACATCAATAGCATGGGAGTCATTTCAATGGTAAAATAGGAATCCTTCACTTATGTCATTATTGAGTCATATTACACAATTTCTAGTCTCTTACGCATTTTTTCAAACACTTAGGGTGCATGACTTAGGGCATGGCATAATCATCAAATTAGAATATCATAACCAGCCAAAATTCATGGTTTTCAACTCGCATGCTAACATATTTTCATAAAAACACATAAAGATTCTAATTTGGGAATCATACAACAGCAAGAACTACATAAACATAATCAACACATAGCATGAATATCATAATTCATAGTTTAAAACTTGATTCTTGGGCTTCATGGAGGAAAGAAATCCATGAATGAACACTATGCATACCTAAGAAAGGAAACCTTGAAGGTTCTTAGAGTTCTTGGATAGATTTCTTGAGATTAACCTTGATTCTCAAGGGCTAGGGTTTTGTTTTCTTGAGAGGGAATGTTCTTGATATTGGGTAAAAAGTGAATAATAAGTAGCTAAGGATGTTTTTAGGTCTTAAATCCCACATCTGGGAGGAATAAAATCATGGGAAAAGACCCATTTAACCCTGGACGTGTCTTTTAATTTTTGGGAAATTTTCCCAATTTGGAACCCTGGCGTGATGTGGAGTTATCGCGCCGTGTCTCTGGAAAGTTACAACTGTAAAATTGTATGGTGATGCGACTTGGTACAATCGCATTGCCACCTTAGACGTGACCTAAAATCTCACCGCGATGCGGTGGTATCGCGTTGGAACACTGAAAGAGGACAATTATGAATTGGGCATTTGGTGCAACGCTCCACTATCATGGAGCATCATTGGAAATTGACATTTTCCATTTAAGCTGGCTCTGCGACGCGCTGATGGCTCAGGTGATATACTATCTCACTAAAAAGACTCTAACTCTTCGCCCGGGTGTCGAATTTGGGCAAATTTGGTATTGATGGAAAGCTTATTGAATTTCACACACAACAAAAAAGTGTAAATATTGAAAATTTCACATAAATAAAAGTGCATTCATCTTTAAAGCATGTCTTTGACATCTTCGGAATGAATTTAAGCTAGGTAGAAGTATGGGGTATTCCAGTTTTTCTCTTAGGGGAATAAGATGTTGGACTCCATGTTAGCTCACATGATTTATGTCAGTTAGAAAAACCTCCCTAAAAGAAAAAGACTATAGAATGATCCTAACAAAAAAGAATAACAGAAAATCTTTTAAGAAAACTAAGTGTAAAGGCTTGCAACTTTATTTAGATTATGTTTTACAGAAAGATATTAGTTATAGATTTTAACATTCAAATTTTAGATTAAAAGTGAGCCCTTTTCACACTTAGACAGTATGATTTACAGACAGAACGTCAGTACATCTTTCAGAACTAAATGTTATGACTCACTAGATTTACAAACTATGATTTGTTATTTATGATTACAGATTTTAGTATGTCAGATATTCCAACTTATATGAGTCATTTACATTTGGCATGCATGATTTCTCAAACTATGATGATGTTGATATAATGTTTTACGTATGCATTCATCCGCATATACTCAGTAATCCTCAAAGTACTGATCCCCATATACGTTTGTGTGCTACATTGTCTTATAATGTAGGTTCAGGTACTCAGTATCATTAGCGTGAGTAATTTTGAGCATCTCCATCTACATCCAACAGTTGGTGAGTCCTCGTAGTTTGGGGACTTAGTTATTCAGATTTTCAGCTAAGATAATTCAGTATTCTTTTTAGATAGTTCGAGTCAGCTGAGGGTTTGTCCCACTGGCTCTCTAGTTATTAGTAGTAGAGGCTTGTCAGACTGCTAGATTTGATTCAACCTTACAGTATTTAGTTTTCAGAGATTATAGTTTGATTATTCTTAGATATTTCAGATAGATTTCCACATTTAGCCTGACTTATATGTCTATAATTCTCATTATTATGAGATTTAGACATAGTAACAGGTAGACAGGGTTATCTTAAGGCTACTTATAGTCTTGAGAATCGTGTGACATCTCGGGACCAGTTTTTGGGGCGTTAAACTGGTCCAGCAGATGCGTGGTCTGTTGAAACTATTATTTTACCGTTGTACTTATTTGATTTACTATTATCCCTCTTTAACGATTCATTAATCAATTATAATCTATTTTATCTTCCTGTTAATTTTAGATAATATGGCTGCCAAAAGAAAAGAAACTAAATCAAGTCCAAGTAAAGGAATAAGTGAAGCAACTAGGCTATATCCACTACTCTATGAGCTTGCTTTACAATTGTTATCTCAATCAGGAGTAGAAAATAATGAACATGTGGAGGAGGAATATTTCAAAAGAGATTATCCAAATGTTAATATCCCTTCCACCAAAGAGTTGGTCAAAACCTTTAGTATTGATCGTTATCCTTTCAGAATACAGTGCGTTGGTGCCACAAATTTAATGTGTGATTTTTTGGTTAAGTCGGCCATGGGAAATTCTTTTGACGACTTCAAAAAATACTTCGAGAACAAAAATTAGATGCTTATTTTAGGGATAGCTTCTTTGGGAAATATCTTGATTTGTCGGAGGACAACACTGCTCGTTTCTAAATAAAAATGGTATATGATCTTCTCAAGTGTGGGTTTATGTATGAAAACAAAGATAAGATGGATGAGGTGTGGATAAATTACTGTGGCATGCCTGTTTGATTTGGTTGGAAGGAGTTTGCACTAGTTACTAGATTAAAATATTTTCCACCATCTCCTTCTCAAGTAATACCTATTCTAACCCCAAAAAAGTATCCCGCACACCCAAAAAAGCAAAGGCAAGTTGAGTGATCGCCATGACCTGGTATCCCTTTTGGTCTAAGCTTCAAAAACATAAATTTGATAGAAGCATTAAAAATTAAAAGACTTTCAAAGAAGCACAAGCAATCATTATGCTTGGTTAGGTTTGTACATAATGTTCTTTGGGCGAGAGACGTTAACAACAACATACCACTTGGTTTGATGAATCTCTTCGAGGATCTTGAGGCATTTAACAGCTATCCTTGGGGTTATGAAAGCTTCAAAATGACTTTCAATTATTTGTTGACACCGTTAACACCAAGGATAGTCAACTTATATAGATTTCCATGGGTTTTCATAGTAAATATTTTTTTTATCATGACATGATTCATTTTTTAATTCAATAATGCTTTTGATTTATTGGCATTATTTTATAGGCTTGGGCATTTGAAGCCATTCCTTATTTGAGACAACAAGTGAACTACTAGGAAGAAGTTTTCTATCCAAGAATCCTGAGATGGTTGTCAGCCAAAACTGATAAAAATATAAAAAAAAATTATCTCTTCAACCCCTCGACAAAAGTAGTAATTCTAATTCTAATTAAGTTTATGTTTCAATTAATGACTTTTTAGAATGATCTAATCATCATTCTAATATAATATGTAATTATTTATGCTAGATTGTGTATCCGTTGCTTGTTCTGACCAATCGAGAGTTGAAGATGCTATTTTTCTTAGTTTATGATCTGTGCAAACTTTATTGGACCCTAAGGTTATTGACAAAATAAAAATGGAATTGTTTAGAGCAACATCCATCACAAAAAAATAAAAATTTTGGAGGGTGGGCTTAATGTTGTTGATGGTCTTAGTGGTGATGGAGATGTTAGTGGTGTAGTGGTACTGTTGTTGGTGCTAATGATGCTCTTCTTACAGTTTTTAAATAAACCATTATGAGTATGATCATACCGGTTATACAGATTTTGCCTCTCCTAGTAAATGTTCTGCATGTAAATGTCAAGACTGGAAGGCAAAACATGATGTAATGATTAATGCTATTAATGCATTAACTATTTTTGTAAAAGATTTGACATGTAAGAGGAGTGTCATTATATCAAAGAGGATTTTATATCCATCCACTCCATTAGAGATTAAGGCTAAAAGGAGAAGGAAAGTAATTTTCTAGGCATTATCAAGCATCAAAAAAAGCAAAATTACAACTCCTCTATCCGTGTGTTGCACTATTGAGCAATGTAAAAGGGCCACATGAGAGCAGAACTAGCTAAAGAAGGTGAATATATATCGTCAGTTCCAACTAACAAACAGATACATATTTATTTCGATCGATGACACATCTACCAAAAATTATCAAATAGATATATACATCTGTTGCAATAGTTGACTAACCTGTTGCATCAGATACAATATCTGTTGCAACATATGTCTCATCTATTTTAACAAATCAAATAGCTCTATGTACCATTTTTATTTGTACCAACAGATGACCTATCTGCTGTAACGGATGGGTCATCTGTTGGGACAAATTAATTCAAGACTTCTTACTGTTTCAGTTTTTTCGAACAGATGAGTTATATGTTGCAACAAATGGTTCATCCATTGGAAATTATCATATACGTCTTCCTCATATTATAATTTGACCCAAAGTTGATCCATCTATTGCAGCAGAATTATAATCTGTTTAGGATAATTTAAAACAAGTAAAAGACCTATTTGATTTGCTAAAAAAGATCTTGAGTTATCCTTTTCTACTTTTTTGTATCGGTGATTAGCATTAACCATTTCTGGATTTCCAGGTGGATATCACTGTAGAAGCTACTGCTTAACAACACTAACAATATGCTACTATTTTATGGAAATTAGAGAAGTAAAAATACAGAAACCGTATGCAGGCGACATTAAAGATCTACGACGACCAATGCCGAAGTCTATAGCACCGGATGAACAACAACTTATCCATATTGAGTAGATCTCTATAGCTTGAGTCTATCAAACTAATAACCTCACCCCTGTTTAGGATTTGTTGTCATCAAAACTTAAATTGTTGATTTATTTGTGAAGAATCTGTACCCATAACAATTTTTTTACATTCATTTATTTCTTGATTTATTTCATGTAATTTCTGAAGGCTCCAATTTATTTTATTTTATCCTTAGCTTTGAACTTATTAATTGAAATGGAATACTAGATTTAAATATTGTAGCAAATAAGGTATTTGTTGCGATAGACGACGTATCTATTGGAAAATATCAACAGATTTAGACATATGTTACAATATGTAGGTAATCTATTGAAAATTATCAAATAGGTCTTCCCACCCACTATTACAACAAATATGCCAATTTGGGATAAGAAGATAAAGATTTCAATAACTTATACTCGCCTCCGGCTTGGGTGTGGTGAAGCAAGGGGTCAGTGAGATTAGCGCTTGGATTGCGCACCTTATTTCTTTATGTTGATGACAACAAGAAGCTATCCTGCCGACTTGCCTTCGAACTCGAGTATTGGGGATTAAAGTGGGATTACCTGCTTTCGAAAGAAAGAAGGCTTGCTACGCGTACTATAGAAACATCAACATAATGCAACAGATGACCAACCTACAATAACAGATAGGCTATCTGTTAGAACAGGTAGAATATCTATTACAACATATGGACAATCTGTCGCATTATAAAAATTTCGAGTTTCTTTAGACATAAAAAATTGCCACTACATATAAAGTGAAGTGACTTGAAATAAAAAAGACGGACCCATCAACAGGAACCTATCTTTCACTTTGGCAGCTCGCATATAATTCACGTAGCCAAGGCTCGTTGAACTCCCATTTTTGCTGACTCGGTATCTGATTTGGCCCCCAACTGTTATTTTTTCCTCTTATATATTCATATTCTTCCTAAAATTTAAGCCTAAATTCCCAAATCTTCTTCTTCTTTATCTTTTTTTCTCTATCTAAATTCTTCAAATTATTTATATTTAGTTTTTCTGCATATTCTTTTCATTTTCTCCAACAGAGCTTGATAATATCGAGCTCATCTTTCACTATTTTTTGTGATAAAGACATTCGATATTGCCAGTGTGGTCATGAAGCTCTATTGAAGACTTTTTGGACTCAACAAAAACTAGGTCGTAGGTTTTTTACTTGTAAGATTTCAAGGTAATATTTTTTTATTTAATTAGTGGATTAATTATTGACTTGTAATTGATTTGTAACTATGGTCTTGTTTTTATAGAAGTTGGGTCGATGTGATTACTTTGATTGGTATGAAGAATGACACCCTTCACAAGTAAATTGTGTAATATGAGGTTTGTTGAAGAAAGTTAAGGCTTTTGAAGAGTAAAAAATCAAGCAAGAAGATACTACATTATTAGCGTTATTGCTGCTGGATTGGTGTTGTTGAGCACATGGATATTCAAGCCTAATTTCTGAAATTTTTATTGTGGTGTATTTGTATTTGCTACTGGTTTGGTGTTGTTGAGCACATGGATATTCAAGAATAATTATCGTAAAATATCAAAAAATTGCCACTACATGTAAAGTTGCATATATAAAATGAAGTGATAAAATAAAAAATTGTTATTTCATAGGCTCTTCTTTATACACAGGCTCCAAGCATCCAGTTAGTACCCCATAATCCCAGACCTCTTTCATGTTTGCCATAGCATTGTAGCACAGAAAGGTCGTTGGATTGGCCATTTCTATGTCGGGCAGCAAACATTCAATGTGTGTAAGCGTGTGGGACCCGCATGCAGCACCAATTTTATTTTTTGGAAGGTCTATGTCCTAGTTTCAACCTTTAAAATCCCATGGTTTCTTCATCAATACTTCTGCTAGAAAATGATACATCAGTTTACTCTACCTCAACAAGATGGGAATTACTCCAACAGTGGTTGCATGTGGGTAAAAAAATCAGCCTTGTCCAAGGTAGGTAAGTTGTAGTCATAAACCTTGATCTTTCCCTCCTCGAGTAGTATCTCAACAGCCCGATAACGTATGCCATCCACTTTCATGACTTTAAGAATCCTCTTTTCCCCGGTCCAGATATTGCCGTGTGGACTTGGCCTCTCCCCTCTAACATATTTTATCATTTCTTCATCTCATTGGAACTCAAAAAGTAATGAATAAAATACCGCGCCACCGGGAGTTGATGGTATCATACTGAAATCATCGTACCTATCCTTTAAATTCTTGTAGAAGTTGAGGTCCGCTATTTTATTGGCAACATCATAAGCCTCCAGGTACGCTGATTGCCTGCCCCTCATGAGGCAGAGATGTGATATAAGAAGTCAATTTTTAAATAGGTTAGTAATTGTAAAGAAAGAAGGAAAACATAGCGAAAAGATGCAACAGATGGTCCATCTGAATCTGTTCACAGATTACCCATATAACACAAATTATGCAAGAGATAGGTAATATGTTGCAACAGAACCACCACAAATTTCAGAAGAATACATAGCTATTACAACAGATAACACATCTATTACGTAGCTTCTTCTTCATGGAGTAGATTAGAAGGCTAGGTTAGGAAAAGTAAACTTACCCTTTCCACATAATGCGTATGCATATGTATCACCCCATAGTTTTGTTTGACTTGATGTCACCTAGAGGCATTTGTGAGAGGCTAGCAACTTGAAAATATTCTAAGTGTAAAAAGGAACTTAATCATTTTGAGCTCCAAATCCTTGTTTGCATGGAGCACCTATATCCATTATATCTGATCGAGGTACACAATTCTCTTTACAGTTTTGGAGGTCTTTGCAAAGGGGTTTAGGTACCCAAGTAAACCTGAGGGATTTAGAGAGGTTTGGGTACCTAAGTGAACTGCTTTCCACCCTCAGACCAATGAGCAAGCCGAACAGACCATTAAGACCCTTAAGGATATGTTGAGGGCTTGCATAATTGACTTCAAAGGTAGTTAGGTAGATCACTTCCTATTAATAAAGTTTGCATAAAATAATAGTTACCATGCCAGTATTAAGAAGGCTCCTTTTAAGGCATTGTATGAGAGAAGATATTGGTCACTAATAGGGTGGTATAAAGTAGGTAAAATAAAGTTGTTTGGGCCTGACCTTTTTTATCAAGAGATGGAGGACGTGAAAATCATTAGAGAACGACTCAAGACAGCTCAGAGTCATCAGAAGTCCTATGCCGATGTTAGAAGAAAGGAGCTAGAATTTGAGATTGGTGATTGGGTATTTCTCAAGGTCTCTTCTATGAAGGGAGTCATGCGATTTAGGAAAAAAGGTAAGCTGAGTCCTCTCTATATAGGACCATATCAGATTTTGACAAGGATAGGTAAGGTTGCGTATGAGTTAGGGTCGCCTGCAAATCTGGGTTCTGTTCATCTGGTATTTAACATATCTATGTTAAAGAAATGTATTGGAGATCATTCTTTAGTGTTTCTTGTAGAGGATATCAATGTGAAAGACTTTTTGGTTTATGAGGAGAAACCCATTGCTATTCTAGAGCGTCAGGTCCGAAAGTTGAGGAGCAAAAAGGTAGTCTTAGTTAAGGTGTTGTGGAGAAATCAGAAAGTGGAGGAATCCACTTGGGATTCAGAGAGCGATATGCATGCAAGATACCCAAACCTTTTTGATCTGGTGAATGACGAAATAAAAGGTACAATCTTTATCTTATTCTTTTATGGCCTTAGTATGGTTGAAATCGTGCTTGTCTGTATTTGCATCATCATTTAGGGATGAATGATCCCAAGGGGGAATAATGTAATACCCCAAAGTTTTGTTCTACTTGATGTCACTTAGAGGCATGTGTGAGAGGCTAGCAATTTGAAAAATATTCTAAGTGTAAAAACAGACTTAGTCATTTTGAGCTCCAAATCCTTGATGATTTTATTTTTGACCTTCTCGACCCTCAATAGTTGTTATGTTTGCTAGTTCATGATCCGAGAGGTCAATACGTGTTCCTAAATAAGTTTTGGATTTTTCGAACCACGTTTGGACCTCATTCGCTGTTCCAAAATAGTAGACCAACGCGATCTTGGTGTGCCACATTACCCATTGCATTGGTCAATATTTGTACAGGAAAAGTACTGAGGCTCGATATGGTAGAGGCATGACTTGGCGAGTATCGCGTCGATACCTATAACGTGCTGGGTCACCTACAGTATCGATGCCCACTTGTTTCAGCTTTTAAAATCCGCGTGTTTAAGGGCAATGGGGTTATTTTCCCTTATCCTAATACGCCCCAAACTCTAAATTAACACAACATATCAGCACTTTAGGTAGGTTTTCATAAAAATAACTCCTTTAACATCAAATTGAAAACCCTAGCCTCTTATTTCAAGAACAAGAACTCATCCTTGCAAGTCAATAGTTTCAAGAACTAAGGTGAAATTTGGAATTCGCTCTTCCTCCTAAACAACCTAAGGTACGTGGAGTTTATCCTAAAATTACATAGGCTTGTTGAAAACACTCAAATATGATTTAAAGTTTATCAAGCCTGAATTTAGAAAGGGGTTTTGGAATCCATGATTTTAATTATGCATCATGAATGTTTTGGTGATTTGTTGTTTTAGCCTTTCGGCCTTCCCCCTTTAAATCGATTTATATGTCTATTTATATTTATGAAAATTAAAATTAAAAATTGTTTGAAAGCACAAATTAATAAATCTCTCTCTTGTGTTGAATTAAAGTTTACGAACTTGTCAGAAAAGAGTTGAAATGAATGCTTTATGATTTGAAAGTAGTTTTCTCAATGCCATAGCATTTGAACATGATTTAGAAATGATAAGAGGGTGTTTCTTGATATAATTATGTTTTTGTGTTAAAGAGAAGGAAATTGCATGTGATTGAAAACTTCAATAGGACCGCCTTGCGTGCTTTGAACTGTTGGAAAAGATAGTTTCTTGCATATGTTTATGTGAGCTTTAAAAAAGAGTTTTTTTGAAATGATTTATCGATATGGTGGTTCCAAATTTATGTATTGAAAATAGAGATTATAATATACTGTTAATGGCTAAGGGATGTGACTTACAAGTCAATGGTATGACGATACCATATGTATGTATGCCAAAACAGAGTTAGAGTTTTCACAGTGTGTTTTTAGAGAATACATGTTTTAAAAGAGTTAAAAATGGGCTTAAAGAGGGTTAGGTGGTTACCTGAAGAAGGCTTGAGTTCAAGTAACTCTTAGCCTAAAACTGTATTTGCCGATACGGGTACATTATTATTTTACGTTGGCAACGGCCCTGTGGCATAGTAAAGACAGAGACTCTGACCCTTGCTGCAAACTTGGGTTGGGGGCTTGGATGCCGAGTTAATGGCAGATTCTATATAGCCCATGAAATTTCAAAGTTGTAGGGTATACCACCTATTCCAGAAGTAAAATAAAGATTTGTTACAGAGTTCAGATGATTCTTGTAGAGTCTTTTAAATTTGCCCATGTGATTCTTTCTATATGATGTATTTATAAACTATTTTAAACTGCTCTCATATATGTTAAATATAAAGCATTATTTTGGATTTTCTCTGTATACTAGTACAACTGTATTAACCCTCTATCTCTTAGGGTCTGAGGTTCAATCTAGGGGTCTAGCTAAGAAGTAGAGATTTCAGAGAGAAGCGATTTGTGAAGTAGTGAGCCTTCTTTATTCCAGAAGGCCTGTCTATTCTATACATTTGCTATTCATTTAGATTTGGGTCTACTGGAGGCCTTGTCCTAGTTTTTAGACAGTTGTCATTTTATCATGTATTAGAGATTTTACAGACTGGTTCAGATGATGTCTAGTTACTGTTGGATTTTTATTCCTCATTGTTAAATTGAATTCAGAGTATGACCATGATCTCGTATTAAACTACAATTCTGCATCTTCTTGTATTGTATGAATTTTATGCATGACTACCGGATAGATAAGGGCATCTAAAGCCTCATGGTTTGGAATGCTCGTCACGGCCAGGGCCTCAGTTCGGGTCGTGATAGCATATCTGTCATATTCTTGAAGTCTTGGGCTAAAAAGTCATGGATGGGGTAATATTGTGCACCTTGCTTGGAATTCTTGGTCCATTGCAGATCCCTCTTCTCTTTGGCACCAAGTTCCACGTAAATGTCCTTCTTCAATGGCCCCTAAACTTCAACAATTTTTGTGAGGGAGGAGTTATAATTTTTTTGGATTTCCGATTGCACAGTACTTGGCTAATTTCTCTTTTCTTCCTCCCAACCACCACTGTAGGAGTGTATGGCTTCTTCACCTTTCTGGCTGGTATGACACCCCTCTTGGATTTTAATTCCTCAATAGTTTTAGTGATAGCCTCTACCTTTTTAAAGAGTTTATCCTAGTTGTCCTTACACTCTTTATATTTGCAATGAGAACATGAGGGTGAAGAAGGATGAGAGGGACCTATGTAAGGGTGAGAGGGACCTATGAAAGAGGTGTTTTCAAACATATTTATTTTTTCTTGAGCGTCAACATGCTCGTCATCATGACTGGCAGCAGTATCAATATGCCTTCCACCAACATCAATAACTTCACTAGCAACACCCCCAGAAGAAGCACTCAGATCTGTTGCAGTAGGTTGGTCATGAAAAGCCTCAAAATTAGGTTCACCTTGCCTAACTGCTCTTCTTATGGTTGTTGCTCCAACCAATTCCTTCTTTACTAACTCCACTGTTAGGTATGCTATTATATCAACAAGACCTAGAGTAATAAAGGAAGTCATCCCCAACTCCCGCTCAGTAGGTACAATCCATGGATGCACATCCTATAAAAAGGATAGATATATTTAAATCATATAATAATTTGAAGTCAAATGGGTTACATGTTAACACAGACAACTTATACAACAGATGATCTTTCTATTGCAACAACTGATCTATCTGTCACAACAGATTAATAATATATTTTATCAAATTACTTATGCAACAGATGATCCTTCTATCGCAGCAGTTGATCTGTCTGTCGCAATAGATTAATAATATGTTGCATCATATTACCTATCTGTTGCATAATTTACAGTAGATGGGTAATCTGTTGAGTTAGGTTCAGAGAACCAAAGAAATAGATGGGTAATCTAATACAAAATATGAATTATCTATCACAACAGATTACCCATATATTGTACCTATTACAGTGGATGGGTAATTTGTTACAACAGATAACCCATCTATCACAACAGATAGAACATCTATTTCAATATCTTTCTTTGATTCAAATTATTTTACTTGAAAGAAGACTACTGCATCATCCAGAGGGTTAAAGAGATCAACCTCCTTAATTTTTTTATTGTTCTTTGCAACCAACCACCTAAGGATCCTTGGATGAGAAGCCTCATCCGGGTAATCCTTGGCCTGCTTTTGTAGGTGAGGAATGACTTTAAATGCCCAATCCTAATAAATGCAAATAGGAGGCAAGCAAGTAATTTTTCAATATAAATTAATGGATGAGTAAACAAATAGTGATTAAATTTTCCATGACAGCCCAAGAAAAGTCGTATAATGTGGTAGTCTTTAGGGATAGCTTTGTTGGTAAATATTCGATAGTCAAGTTGTAGCTATCATATCCCAGGGATAATGATTGAATTTATCAAAATCCTCAGCAAGATTTAACAAATCATGTTGTATGACTTTGTAGACGTCTCGTGCTAATATAATGGAATGGTCAAACCAAACTAAGCACAATTTCTCCTTGGACTTCTTTGATATAGTTTTATCCTTGAAATGTTTTATAAACTTATTGGCTTTGCACCCACGTCCATCAATTTCCAACAACCTATCTATTTTTTCCTTCTAATTGTTGGTTTTGGTGGGTGGTCGCTGGGACAATGCCTTCCCTTTATTTGATGGTAGTGGTTTGGCTATCCTTCTTGCCTTGGACTATTTGTGGGGTGTTTCCTTGATGAGAGGTTCTTCTGGATGATCGCATCTGAAGCCCATCACTATGGCAAACTCTTTCAAGCCAAAACAAATTGGTGTCATAGTAGTTGATCCAGATTTCATCCATCTTTTTTTTGTCCTCTTTCGAATCTTTATCATCCCCCATGTACTTGATCCTTGATCTTGAGAAGACCATATACCATGCTCATTTGGAAATGGGCAGTGTGGTTCTCAGGCAACTCAAGAAAGTGTCCAAGGCAGCTCTTCTTAAAAGTTCTGTCTATGTTTTCATTCTTCAAAATGTTTCTAAATTCATCACAAGGTTTCCCCAATTGACATTTTAGTACAATCTCACCAGTTATTTCTGCAAGGTCATCTATCAGCATCACAACTTGAAACCGGTCAATACTAATAGTTTTAACAGCTTCATACTGGGATTTTGTTCTTAATTCACTCCTCATTGGTGATGCATTATCATCACATTGATGATCATCCTCTTTCTTACTTTCTACTTCCTCTTCTTCTTGTTTATCTTCTTATTCTTCCTCCTCACTTTCATTTTCCTCATCACCATCTACAGACCCTTGTCTATCTCTCTCAATGTTGTTTTCATATCTTTCCTCTGCTTCACTATTCCCTAGCTGAGATTGTTCAAGAAGCTCCTCTGAATCCCTCTGTATTGTAACCTTTTTTGTTAGGTGGTCAGAAATTGGTCCACTTTCACTTTCTTTTCTTTTTGGAGACATGTTTTACCTACAAACAACAGAAAAACAAAAATTACATTACAATTGATGTATGCATAAATTTTAAAAAATACATTAAAAAGACCACTAATACCGACACCACCAACAGCCACCACAAACACAACCAACCAATGCCACTAACACCACCACCAACAACAACAACAACCACCGAAAAAACATTACCAGTGCCACCACCATGACCACCAACACCACCACTAATAGCCACCACCACCAATGCCACAATAGTCAATGGAACTCTGCAGTAAAAACTAAGGTTTTCTCGGGTTCTTCCTACGATTTTACTATCAAAACTCAAAATTGTAAGCCCATTCTTGAAGATAATACAACTAAAAGTCTTCTTTTTCATCGTCAACTTAAAAGCCCTAATTTTTAGAAAAAAGAACCAATATAAAACTTTTCTCAAACTATGTTACCTATGAAATGAAATATACAAGAAAGAATGAAGTCGAAAATAACACCTATGTGGTCGAAAATGGGAAAAAAATCGATCTGTTGTAAAGGGTTGAGGAATTTGTTGAGTAGTTGTTGTCTATATTGTTGAGAGAGAAAAAATAGAGCGAGAACTTGATATTTCAAATAATGAAACATTTTTCCTGAAAATGGATGATTTGTATGGGTTGATTTGTATTTTGGTCTGAATTGATCTTAATTTTTTTATATGTTAAAAGATACATAATTTTTAGCCGTATCATCATTATAAAGTGTGTTAAATTCAACTTGAAAAATGATGAATTTTTATTAGCTTAATGATGAGTTAATAAGAATCGTTTTAACATGGAGTGATCAATCGACGACTCAGGTTGGGAGGAACATAATACCAACATCCTGCAATTGCCAAAGACTCAATTAAAGCTGTAATTGACCTTATTATCTCACCCCTAGTTCTAGATAAATCAATTTAGTATCATCTTGATAATAATTTAATAAGAATCGTTTTAACTCGGAGTGATCGATCGATTACTCAGGTCGAAAGGAACGTAATACCAACATCATGCAATTGCCGACTCAATTGAATCTATAGTTGACCCGATCATCTCACCCATAGTTCTAGCTAAATCAATTTAGGTATTTCCTTGATAATTAATTAAGTTAATAAGAATTATTTCAACTCAGAGTGATCGATCGACGACTCAGGTTGGGAGAAATGCAATACCAATATAATGCAATTACCAAAGACTCAATTGAAGCTGTAGTTGACCCCATGAACTCACCCCTAGTTCTATAATCAATTTAGGTATTAGCTTGTTAATGATTTTATAAGAATCTTTTTAACTCGAAATGATCAATTGACGACTCATGTGGGGAGGAACACAATACCAACATTATGCAATTGCCAAAGACTCAATTGAAGTTATAGTTAACCCCATGAACTCATCCCTAATTCTAGCTAAATAAATTTAGGTATTACCTTGATAATTAATTAAGTTAATTAGAATCATTTCAGCTCAGCATGATCGATCAATAATTCAGGTCGGGAGGAATGCAATACCAACATCGTACAATTTCCAAAGACTCAATGAAAGCTATAGTTGACCCCATGAACTCACCCCTAGTTCTAGATAAATCAATTTAGGTATTACCTTGATAATTAATTTAGTTAATAAGAATTATTTCAACTCAAAGTAATCAATCAATGACTCAGGTCGGGAGGAACACAATACCAACATCATATGATTGTCAAAGACTCAATTAAAGTTGTAGTTGATCCCATGAACTCACCCCTAGTTCTAGCTAAACCAATTTAGGTATTACCTTGATAATGATTTTATAAGAATCATTTTAACTCGGAGTGATCGATGACTCAGGCCGGGAGAAATGCGATAGTAACATCATGCAATTGCTAAAGAATTAATTGAAGTTGTAGTTTACCCCATGAAATCACCCCTAGTTCTAGGTAAATCAATTTAGATATTACCTTTATAATTAATTAAGTTAATAAGAATCATTTCTACTCGAAGTGATTGATCGATGACTCAGGTCGAGAGGAACACAATACCAACATCATCCAATTACCAAAGACTCAATTGAAGTTGTAGTTGACCCATGTCAGACAATGTTTATTCATCTGCCCGCATGTGATGGCTATTAAAAATGAGGTGAATAGTCATGACTTTTTTTGTAACACATTCAAAACAGTTGATAAATTAAACTCCCCATCTATTGTAATTGATGAATCAATTGTTAAAAGAAATCAAAATATCTCCTCTAATAGATGGTCCATATGTCACAACAGATAATCAATATATTGTAACAGATGTCTCATCTATTGCACATACAGACTATCTATTGCTGCTGATGAATCAACTGTTAGAAGAAATCAAAACATCTCCTTCAATAAATGGTTTGTCTATCGCAACAGATGAACCATATATTGTAACAGATGTCTCATCTATTCCACATACAGACTTTCTATTGCAATATATAGTAAATAATTTAAAATAGCTATGAATCAAATTTCCCATCTATTGCAAATGATGAATCAACTATTAGAAGAAATCAAAACATCTCCTTTAATAGATTGTCTTCTGTTACAATAGATAATCCATATATTGTAATAGATGTCTTATCTATTGCATATATAAATGGTAAATTTGTTGCGACACTGGGTTATCTGTTATGACTGATAGACCATATGTTGCAACAGCTTAATAATAATGGTTGTTATTAAGTCTCAAACTATTTTGAAAAGATAAGAAATTAGAATGTAAAAGAATAAGTTGCGACTTTTCACAGAAAACAAAAAGGCAGTAGTTTGAATGTAATTAATACAATGGAGTTGAACAGTCATGCCTTTTTGCGTAACACATTCAGATTCAATCCTCTTTAAATAGGTCCCTTCTTAATCTTCATTCTACTCCACTTTTATTTATTTCTTGCATTTTCTCTTTTCGTTTTACATCTTCAACCACTTCTATTCAAAGATCATATTTCTTTCTCATTGAGGTAAGTTTTTTTCAATGTAAATCTACCAGAATAATAGGCCCCCAATATGTCATTGTATATTTTTCCATCAAATAATATAGAGAGGAGTTCTCATAAATTTTAGGTTCATATTTTGCACCGTATTGAGCTCGACACGATGTTATAGCATGTGGACAGGGTATTTTATCCAAGTCAAAAACTTTTCACGTATAAGATCTTGTTTGAAGATCTACCGTGGAAACATCACCATGACCGGTGATACTAAATTTGTAATCTGCTATTTGATGAGATAATTACCTATTCCCCAGACTATCGATCGTTGATATTATTTTTTTCATTTCTAGAACAAATGGGGTTCTTGCGTCCTCGAACTGCACATACCTTTCGTTAAAAAATTGACCATACTTCTTATTTATTATTTCAAATAGAGCCTTGATGAGAAATTCTCTTTCATCAGCAAATAATGAATTCACCGATTCAGATATGTTTGATGTCTTAATATTGTACCTATACAAAAGAATCACTTAGTACGACATCATACTATACTTGTAACTCAACCAAGATATTAAATTCATAAGAATGTACCTATCTGCCAGACAGAATGCCTGGCTCCATCTCTCGAAACTGATACGTATGAGATATTCCGCTGGCTTGGGATGCATATCTTTTATTTGATTAAAATGGTCTAAATAGTCCTCTTTACTATATACTTTAGCTGCTCTATAAAAAAGGGTCACGACCCTTTCATTGTGAAAGTTGGTTCGAATATTCTCTCCAAGATGCCTGATGCAACAACCAAAGTAAGCTAAAGTGAATAAAATTGAACCCATCTTTGGAATACTTGGATGCCTATCTGAAATAAAACACAACTCTTCGGTATCATTGAGGAAGCTTCGTAGTTATTCAAAAAAATTCCATAATAGGTATCACATTCCTTGTCCGCTACACAAAAAGCGACAGGAAAGATGTGATTCTCTGCATCCTTCGCCACCACTGCTAGCAGCACTCCATTATACCTGCTCCTCAAGAAGGTAACATCGACGACTATGCCTTTTATCAAATGTCGAAAACCTTGAATCAAAGCACCATAGGATACAAAAAAGTACTTGAACCTTCCGTTTTCACCAACATCCAATACCGTCTTACTTTCATGATTTATGAACTCAAGCATGTAACGGTAGGCATCCAGGACTGTATACCCATGCTCATGTGTCCCCCTAACCAAGTCCTTGGCAATCCCCATGGCCATATATATCATCTAATAACTAACCAGGATACCCAATTTCGTAAGGAGTTGATTGGCTATAATGACACTCCATTGAAAAATTTATTTCCAGCGTCTTGAAGATTTCTAGACTGTGTCAATCGAGAAGAACTACCCACCGTATTGGTCGCATCAATGGGTGTCAATGTTTGATTATCATCTGGAATATTCATGTCTAGATCATCCAACGTATTATCAAATATGTCTTGTTGTTATCTTCTTCTACATTTCGGTTCTCATTCTCTCTTATTTTTTCAGCCACGTACACCCTTAACACCCGCCTGGATGAATCACTAAGATAAAAATGCAACCGAACCTGATCGGTTATCTTGAAAGGTAGTACCCTCTAATTTTCATAGGAGTTGTGCATGTAGTTGATGACGAGTTCTTTCGGTTGACAATTTAGTCCACAATAGTTGATGATTAAGTTCACAAATTTATATACGAAACATCATTTTGGACTGTCATAGCTATTGTCTCTAGTATTTCACCCTCCTTCCAACGCCATACATATCGATTGCTCTTCTCGATCCATTGACCATGACAATCCACTCCTATTGTTATTGATCCTTCCATTAGTGGTACTTAAATAAAGTCATTTGTTAAAAAATGTTAATAGTAATTTCATAGTACTGTACATGAATCCAAACAGATGTGTAATCTGTTGCAACAGGTGAAAAGTAAGCTACAATAGGTAAGTGATCAGTCACAACAGATTACTTACCTGTTAGGATTCATGTTAAGCTTCTGAAGCTGATTTTAACAAACGAGTCATCTGTTGTAACAGGTGAATCATATGCTGTAATAGACTATATATCTGTTGCAATAGATGAAGCACTTGTTGGGATAAATATTACAGTACTAAGAAACCTTTAAAGATGATTCCAACAGATAAGTGATATGTTGCAACAGATAATTAACCTGTTGCGGTAGATGACTTACCTGTTGCAACAGACGATGCCTCTATTGGAATTGAGCTATGGTTCTATTGCAACAGGTTACTAATTTGTTGCAACAGATATTTACCCTGTTGCAACAGATGACACGTCAATTGGAATTGAGTTCAGGTTCTGTTGGAATAGGTTACTAATTTGTTGCAATATATATTTATCTTATTGCAACAGATGTGTCATATGTTGCAACCTATCTGTTCGATTCATGTTACGACACTATAGAACCATAAACATAAATCCAACATATGATTCTTTCATTACAACAGATGGCTCATCTATCACAACAGATGATTGATCTGTTTAAACAGATGGCTCTTATGTTGCATTCATGTTCACGTGCTATTTATTGTTGACAAAACAACACAATAGCAGTTACCCAGATGAAAAATTCAACTAAAAATCATAATTTGACTTACCAATGTCTCCTATGAAGTAATGCCAAAGTGGAAAGTGATTTACGAAATAAGTTTTGACCTAATAAATTGGTCAAATAGTAGCAGTAGCGATAACAACAACAACAACAATGGTCAACAAGAAGAAGATAAAGATGACAATGAAGTAAAAGATGACAATCATGAAGTAGAAGATGATGAATAAAGCAGCAGCAATAATGAACAACAAAAATCGCTAAGAGAGAGAAAAGACAACAGACGAGAAGAGAGAGAAACGCGCCTTTTTTTCCTTCGTTTCCCGTTATATTAGGTAAATATTTGGATCAAAGTGTAAATTTAAAACTTGTGGGTTATTCTCAAACTTACCCAACTTTCTTAATTCATAATAAAGTAATTGTCACCTCTGTTTAATTATTAAGACTTGAGTGACCTACACCTCATTCTCAAACTCTTTTGTCACATTTAGCTCAAAGTCGTCATGTATGGACAATTTACACTTATTCAAAATAAAAAGTAGTCAATGAAGCCAACAGTGACCTCAATATAAAAAAGAAAAAGCAAAATCAATTGTTATATAATGCCACATCAACAATTTAAAAAATAAATATATAAAAACATATTAAGGCTTTATTATAAAAGAAAAATAGGACGTTAGATAAACGTACAATGATAATAGTGTACATGTTGAGTCATTATAACTAAAAAAAATAAAGACGAGAAAGGATAAAATTAAATCAAAGACAAACTGAAAAGAAATGGTAAGATAACAACGTGATCATACCAAATTATCGTTTCATAAAATGTAAAATGGATCGTTATGTAACTATAGATGTAGTAATACGTTGTAATAAACTAAAAGTAATAATCAAAAACGTATTTTATTTATTTAAAAAATTTACTATCTCCTCGATTGCAATTTATGTGTATTTTGACAGGATATGAAATTTTAGAATGAGATGAAAGTCTTTGAAATTTGTGATCTTAAATAATTCATGAATATTTATTTGGTTATAAATTATTTCATAAAGAGTAAAATAACAAGTTTAAGTGTCTGTTTGGCCAAGGATATTTTCATTTTTCACAGTAGATCATTTCAAAAAATTATTTAGACATAAAATTAATACAATTTTTCGAAATTTAAAAAAAATCTCAGAAGTTTATTTTTACAAATTTAACTCCATATAACTCACACGAATTTAAAAACAAGTGAAATTTGTATTCATGTTCAAATACAACTTCAATTTTTAAATACATTTTTCAACTTTATACTAAATGGTACTTTTTTTTTTCAAATTTCACAATTTTTCCGTTAAAACGCCCACTATATACAAAAAGCATCACTCTTTTGCTACTGATTTAAAAAAGTACAATAAATTGGAATGGAGTGGTAAATTAAAGAATCAACGTACAAGCGAAGTATGATATTAAAGTGGGGAATAGATATATGACCCATTATTTAGCATACATGACTCGTCCTTCTTTTTCTATTGAAACAATCTCTACTTCAAAAAGAGAGATAAAGTTTGTATACATCTTATCTTTCTATTCCTCTTTCTGAAATAACTTTAGATATATCATTATTGACCCGTCCACTTGGATACAAGTACATTTGGGACGAGTTATAACCTCCAAATTTAATTCAATTTGGCACTTAATTATGAACCGAATTAAGGCGGTCATCCATATCTATATATATATCCATATAATATCAAAAGTGTGAAAGACCTTAAAAATGTTATTTGAACTTTACGCCCTTCATTAAAAGTTTTTGTTTTAGACAAAATTATCTTTTTATTTTTTACATATAACTTTATTTGATTATTTTTATAATATTGACTAGACTCCTAAAATATATAGGAAGGAGAATCAATTAATGTTTTCCTATTAAAAAAAAACTCCTAAAATAAAAGAACTATAAGGACCCAATTAGAAAAAAAAATACTAAAAGAAGAATTAACAAAAAAAAAAGTTGATTTTTTACATTGTTTTATTTTTTGGTAAGTTAGATAAGCATTGAAAATTGAATACTTAAGTTAGACTTTGGGTTTTTGTAGTAAATTATTGTGAGATTGGTTTAATGCTTTCAAATATAAATTTCATTGATTGTTTCAGAACGATGAGCGGTTAAATCTCTTAGCTAGGGTTGTGTGAACCCTAGCTGAATAACAAGTGAGGGGAAGTGCAACATTGTTCCCAACCATCATTCGTGCATGTTTTGTGATCTTTTTTATTTAATAGATTTCTTAACGGTTGCAAACGTTAAGAACCCGCCTATATTCACTACTTACTTCAAAAGAGAGGTAGAGAGTAAGAAAAGAGGATCACAAAAGTAATTTGGATTTAATTATCTATATAATCAATTAGCCTTATCTGCTTAAGCTAATTATCTTTATCTAATTAACTAAAGACTCACAAGGTAATAGTTAATCTAGGATCTTGGATAAAGGTTAGTAAGGCAACACTCTGAGATTCTAAAGGTAAAGAGTGAAATTAATTAAGGCATTCACAAAACGGTTAGTGATAGATAACTTATCAGATTTTGCATGCAAGATATTGGGATGGTTCAACGGAGCACGATAAACCTACTGCGTTAGAAATCCAGAGGAGAGTGTTTGTTTCAGATTATTTACAACCCAAAACATTCAAGTTTTGTTATGATTTACTGTTCATTGAAAAAATCACCCCCCCATTTACTTTTTTGTACTGATCGGTGATTTCAGCAAGTTTGAGAGATAATTCCACGTATTTTCTATAGGTTCTACCCCAATCTAGTTAGGTTACTATATTTTTACAGCGACCGCTTTATCCTCATAAGAAGGTGTAGTTTGGGAATACATCATCTTGCGCTGACATGAATGACCCTTTCCACAAGTACTACAGTGACCTTCTGGTTAGATGGTTGCCCCACACTACTCTGACTCTGAGAGACTGGAGTTTTGAAGTTTTGATTCTAGCAGGATTAGCTCCTATGACCTTGGTTATGTCAGCTAGGATTACCACATGGCTAAAGTGCAGACTGAGTAGATGCTGAAAATTCCTTACTAGGAACCCCTTTATTTCCTCCACCAACTGGACCGCTAAACTCACTTATTTGATCCTTCTTATTATGATCTCCTTTATCTTTTCTCTTTTGTTTATTTTCATCTATGCTCTTTGTATAAACTACCATAAATGCAAATACTCCATGCTCATAGCTTCAACTACAGTGGCATCCTGAATGTGATCACCTTAATCGACGATATCCTGTGAATCTTGGCTTTCTCATTTGGGATCATATAGTTGACATACTTAGCAATCTTGATGAACGCTATATAATACTCTCACATGCTCATACTTGTTATCCCAAATGCTCGAACTTAGTATCATTGGCTTCCTTATCCTCGTCTAGTATGAAAGTAGCTATAAAAGCCTCAGTAAACTTTTCCCAAGTTGGAGGGTCATCATCTTTGTTCCTTTTTCCCCCACATTTCAAACCAAGCATATGCTACATCTTTGAGTTGATATGAGGCTAACTCAACTATATCTTCCTCGATATTGTTATCTCACAAAGAGTTTTCTAAACTATCTCTAACTATAAAAATGGATTCTTTCTCAGGCTTGGTCCCAGAAAACACTAAAGGATCCAAATTAATAAAATCCTTAACCCTGGAAGAAATAGAACCATCTTATCTACTTGTTATTGGTAGGATCTAATCTCTCTTCCTCCTCTGATTATCCATGAATGTTGTAAACATATCCATAGCTCCCTTAACAATAAGCTTCCCCTATTTCTAGTGGCATTATGACCAAAGTTGAAACAATGGTTGGCATAGGCTGAGGAACTCGCTCCCAAACCACCTGCTCAGCTTGACTAGCCTAAGTACCTGAGTCGTCTTAACTAATTAACCCTTCTTCAAAGTTGGGGTCCTCTTAGTCCTTCCTTATGGTAAAGAATAATTCCTAGTGGTTGCGGTAGAAGCATTTTTGTCAGAGTTACGAGTGTGAGGCATATCTATAATTTTGAGAAAAGAAAAATTGAAAGTTTTAGGAACATACTTAAGTTTGAGCTTTATTGCATGATCTAAAGTAAAAACTTCCTTATATGTCTATAGCCTCCTGTATGTAAGTATGTCGCGTTATATACCCATAGACAAGACTCTAAAAACATGGCTTCATAGACCCGTAGAACACCCTAAACCTATTGATCTGATATCAAGTTTGTCACAACCTATCCTTTAGACAAAGTCATGACCAGCACCCGATGCCTTACATGACTGAGCAAACCGGCTTAACTATTCTAATCTATACATTCATGTCGCATACCCCGCACATATAAAATAAATGATTAATATCTTTATTAAAAACTCTAATTCAAATGATCTTTAAAATAATTTAAAGTAATGTGATTAACTATAACACTCTGAGTCTACACCCTGGACGTCACACGATGCTTAAGACCTCGAAGGATCATAAGCTAACCCATGACTGGTACCTTCTGTGAGCACTGAATAATAATACTAAAAATATGTGCGAAAGTCAGGCTGAAAATGCCATAAGGTTCATAAACAAAAAATAAATACTGAATACTGATAATACTACTGAAAATACTGAACATTTTTCTAAAGTATTCTAGTCCGAAAGCCTCTAACTGTTTGAATGTAGGGTTGATAGGACAAATCCCCAACTCACCCCGACTACTGAACATACTAAATCTATTGAAATACTAAAATAAAATAATATCCTCGATGGATGAGGATTCACTACTGAATCTGCTGCTAATATCCTGAGTTGCTAAGTATGGTCAGGACCCTGAGCATCCGAACCTATGATATGAGACATCATAGTGCAAAAAAAAGAGTATGCATCAGTACGTGAAATGTACTGGTATGCTAAGTGAGGTAAGGCTAATATATATGGGTTCATATGTATGAGATGATAGTTGACTGAATGAACATCATGAAGTAACTGTATAAGTGTAAATGCAAAACTATAAATGTTGAACATATTGAACATGCAATACTGCACATGTAGATTACATCAGGTATTTGAGATTATACTAAAACTAAGTACTAAATTCTAATTGCTGAGTAACTAACAACGGATAGCCATGGTTCTGTAAAACTGTCTGAGTTCTTTACTAAATACTAAGACTGAAACTGTAACTGTGGGAGTGTTCATCTAACTGCCATACCCCAATATAGATTGAGTTGGGTTCCAACCTGTGACCCCAGTTGGAAGGGTGTTAGCACCTTGCCATGGAATACTAACAATGTTGGGTCAACCCTAATATAGCAAGAAGACTCATGAAATATATATGGTGGCATCAATCCTAGTTTGGTAAGAGGACTACTTACCCTACACTGGCTACGTAGTTTTATAATACAGGGACTGCTACTAAGGGTCAAACCCTCTACTGGTAGGAATGCCCCCATCCCTGGGTTTGCTTAGTGCTGAATCCTACTCTCAACTAATCGGCTCTAAATTGATCACTAGACTGCACTAGGCTTGACTGAACTAACACTGATCATATTGACTGACTGAACTGGACTGAGTTTAGTGAGTTCTGTTACTGACTAAGCACTACTGCTCTTGACTTTTACTGGGAATATTCTATAACTACTACAACTAAGTAAAAAACTATATTTTGGGTACTAAATACCCCCAGGACTCGATGACATTAATAATAAAATATAACCATTCTTGAAAACATAGCAATAGTTAATTGTTCACAATTCAATCACTGAGACATTTTTTCATACACTTAGAGGTGCATAATTAATACACATGGTAATGAATAACACATAAGCATCATGAATACAATATAAACTTGCAATTTCAAGGGCTTTAACATGGGAATTACATCAAACCATATACATGCTATCTTATGTTCATGAAACTTATAACTAACTCTTGAACTGAAACCCATAAAACAACATAAACATGAGCATAATTCAATTCATAACATGGGAATCATAATTTAAGTTTTGAAAAGGGTTATTGAACTCCAAGAGTGGAAGGGAACCCAAGGATGAATACCTAACATACCTGAGTGACGAAATTCGTGAAGATTGTTAGGGATTTCTTGGAACTTGATCTTGAGCTAAATGAACTAGGGCTTCTTTTTTAAGAGGATTTTGTGAAGTAGTGAGTGAATTTGCCCTTTTGGGAGGCTTGATCTCGTGTTAAGGATGAATAATGTAAGGTAAAAATGACCTATTTTCTCCCACAAATCCAGATTAAAATTTTGGACGGGGTCCCCATCGCGCCGCGACACCTGCTTAGGTCAAGCAGCCCTCGCGATGCAACCCCTTCTTGGGTCAAGCAGACCTCATGGCACGACCCTGATCCTGGGTCAATTGTCACTAACGATGTGGCCCTATTACGACCCCTTGCTATTTTGGACATCTAAACTCACCATTACGCTAGTTCAAATAATCCAAAACTCGCCTAAGATGGCCTACAAGTGACCCTGATCATGAATCAACTTGGGAATTGGTGTTTTAAGACCAGGAAGGTAGAACTAAAATTCATCAAAGTTCGAGGGCTCTACAAATGACTAAGTCCTAATACTTAGTAAAATATTCTAAGTCCTGGAAATATTCTAAGTCCTGGACCTCTTTGTACATGCAAGAATGATCTGAAATGAACCTAGCATTTTACAGGGTATTACATCAACCATAACCTAACTAAAAATACAGATATAAAGCCTCTACTGAAGTACTAAGAGGAATGCACATGACATAGATTTCCTCGCTAATCCCTAAAACAAATACTTAAAAGAAATGAATAATTGAGTGAAATTATTTAAGTGAAAGAAGAGAAATTCCATGATCAAGAGTGGAGCTCAATAACCAACTTCTAGAATAAAGAGACCTAGCTTGTAGTATGCTCATCTATAATACCTTCACCTACATTGACATATGTCAATATAAGTTCAACAAAAAGAACGTCAGTACACCACTAGGGTACTCACTGAGTCTCAACATTCCCCTTATTAAAATCAGAATGAGACCTTGTATTAAAACATATATATGATAACAAAATGAGAGAGAAAACAAGTCATCATTCATTATGGATTATATTATAGAGTAAAGTAAGAAACAATTACCAAAACTTATAGCTTAGTTCATTAGTTCATTTATTTCACTTTTTTAAATTGGTTCTATTTAATTGGGCCCATTGTGGTAATTAGTAACCCTTTATACGGTTACTTGTGGCACTTTGTACAACCACTAAATATATGCCTCATTATGAAAATTATCGCAACCCTTTGTACAGCTTCTTGTGACCCTTTATACATTCACCATTCATGTGTGTCAAATCATAACAAAGTTAGTAACTTTTTATACGACTACTCGTAACCCTTGATATGATTACCAGTTTATTTAAGTTTGCTTTAGAGTTCTAATAAGTTACTTTATCATAATCAGGACATAAGGGAGTACATTATAGTTATTACCAACATGAAAGGGACTCACTCAAATTTTGGATGGAAGATATTTTCTCTGCTCGGTCATGTTTTAGAGAACGTAGTTACTATTTTGGGACTCTAAACTTAAGAATATCATTCTTTTTGGTTTGTGCAACTATGAAAGTTAATTATTAGGACATATGTAATTTAATGTAGTAATTATCATGTTAATTTTAAAAACCCATAGAGAAAATAGAGAGCATAAGGTAATTAACTCAACAAAGGCAATGTGAAGTCACTCGTTCCAATTGAATTCATAATAGCATTTTGAAGCATTTTGTCAAACAACTTAAAGGTATGACTTTATAAGAAAAGACTTTAATAAGAGCAAGTCTAACTCACCTTAATATTATTCTATTCAAGCAAGGTTAACTTATACCTTTTCCAATAGCAATTAATAATTTAGACCTTTGTTTGCGAGAGCCAAGAGCAGTAGAAGTCACGAAGGGAAAAACTAACCCTTGTAATCCTTCTCATATTTTTCAAAAAGTACGGAATGAAAAATATTTTTTGGTTGTAAAACTACTAGAATACTGTGCTTACCATTGCAACAGTTATATTACCACAACAACAGTACCACTGTGCAGTGATTAAATTTCCGTTGTAGCAGTTTGTGATATTATACAAGCTTCCGCTACAACTGTACCTTTTTTCACTACAGCGGAACCACTATAATGATTCCCTTTTTAGCTGCAGCATTCTTAAGGTATAATCTCGAGGATTTCCTCCAATTATGCCCATTTTACAACACATTTCTCAAATCATGACATTGTAAACCAACCCCTTTAAGGTAAACTCTATAATCGAAGTTCCATAATATTTTAAGAGCCGAAAGTTGGTGCGGCTTCCTAAACTCATTATCTATCTACTAATTAAGTCAAACACAACTACCAGTACTCATATTAGTACTGGATTTCCATAGACTTGTATGCCCTCAAAAATCATCCAATACTAGACTAACCTTAGATTTATCCAAATTTCTTAGGGGAAGACTAGGTGTAATTTTTACCTTCTATTTCAGTGTAATGATGATTTGGGTCATTACAAATCTATGTCTTCCTACACTCTAAATATTCTAATAGATCATAAATTATGGCTAACCCCTTAATATTTTCAACCTTAATCCTTAGTAGCATTCTCTTATATAACCAAAACATAATAACAATGGGGCACATATACTTTTATATGAAACAAATCTAAGTTTTCTAACAACCAAACAGATCATATATTTTAACCTATTTAGGGTGATCATATGCATATATTAAAATTCTATTTACCGATATACACGAGATGGTGAGTAAGTATCTAGGCTTTATTGGCCCACTAAGAGTATCTCTAGCCAACTCCATTCTTATATGTCCTACCGAACTATGTTACTGCCATATCTTTTAACTAATATAAATCTTAGGTCAACAACTTCTATTTCAAATATAGACATAACCTTAAAGATAATATGTATCTTATTGACAAAGTACTAAATGTCCTTCATAGGATTAGATCGTATAACAACTGGAGGTGTCAAGTTTAAGGAAATCACAGACTCAAGAACCTTTCACATCCTATTAAGAAATTGTATTAGGAAATGATGCAGACCATCTCTATGACTAGGTAACTATTTACTGTATAGTATATGAATGACCTTACTACATGCTCATCCAAACCAAGATAATACAAGCGGTATAAATGCAACTGTAGATACAAGTAACTGTAACGCCCCGAATCTGCTATCCGGAATGCTACACGGTGTTCATGACCCCAAAGGACCACAAGCTAATGCATGATAGATATTTGTACTTGTATACTGTATGATATCATGTAAAATGCAAAAATAATAGACTGGAACTTGCCATAGGGTTCAAAATGGATTAAAGTTACTATCTGAGAGTATGGTATATTAATACCAAAACCTGAACTGAAATAATGTGTCTGAATAGATTGTAGTCTGAAAGCCTCTAAAACTGAACTGTCTGAATAAGGAGTTGATGGGACATATCCCCAACTAACTCCAACTACTGAAATAAACTAAGTAATGACATAATAAAGTAATGATCATGTCCTCAAAGAATGAGGACTCACGGCTAACTCTGACCGCTGAGACTGAAATGCTACTGATGCTCTGAAGCTCGTGCTCCTGGACCTATGGTATAAAACACCATAGCGCAAATGCATCAGTACGATTGAATATACTGGTATGCAAGTGAGGTAGGCTGAATGCAAGGGTTTATATATGCATGAACAATACTAGCTGACCGAATAACATGAACGTGAGAATACAAGCATGAATACGTGAACTGTATCTAAGATCAAGACATGAGTGAATCTGAAAACTGATAACTAGGGGTGTACAAACCAAACTGTTAAGTCAAACTGAACCGATGAATCAAACCAGACCGAGAAAAAAAACAACTAATGGTTTGGTTTGATTGGTTTGGTGTTGACCAAAAAAAACTGATTATTCTGGGTTTGGTTTGGTATTAGTAAAAATAAAATCAAACCGAACCGAACTAATGCATATATAATTTTAATTTTTTATACGTAAAAAAATAATACTTATAATCTACTTTCTAATTACTTTTATTATTTTTTTTATATTCAGAAAATAGATATATACTCTTGGGCCTTTAATTATAGTATTTTTTCATTAATAACAAATTAATACAAAGCCCAATATTAATATAAAAACCTAAAACACTTTAATTGCTTCACTTTTTACATTTTACTTTCCAAGTTTTCAGAAAATTGTCATTATTTCCCATCTTACTTTCATCTTACTTTTCTCATTTGTCAAGTTGTGATTGAAGTTTGTTTCTCTTCTTTCTCTTTTTTTTTTATGGAATTATATTATAATTAATTACTTTATGGATTTGAGTTTTTAATAAGTTGTCTCTAATTATTCGTTCTTTTGTATGCTCACATTTTATGTGAAGGGAACTTTCAGACAAGCTACTGTGACTAGTGACTTAGAAATTGAACTACTTGGGTATCCACATAATATTACTTTGAGAGATTGTTGTTTAGACGTCTTAGTAATTTGCCAACTTAATTTTTATTGGAACTACTCTATGATCATTGTTTTTTTTTTTATCATTTTAGTGGAAACATTTAATTTTTTTCCTTCAATCACATTATAATTGTAAAAAAAATCAAGAAAACCAAAAAAACCAAAAAAAACCCGACTAAAACCAAAATAAAAACCGATTGTATATTTGTTTGATTTGATTTATAGATTTGGAAAACCGACATTATTGGTTTGGTTATATTTTAATAAAAAACTGAACCAACCTGACTTATGTACACCCCTACTGAAATAACATAGGTTTTGTATGACTGTTGTACTATTATCTGAATGACTATGTCTGACAGTCCTATTTCTGATGGAACTAGCTGAGATCCATACTGAACTAGGTGACTGTATCTGACAATCTTGAATTCTGAAGAACTATCTGAGTTCTATTACTGAGACAGAGACTGAGATTGTAACTATGGGAAGTAGTCACCTAACCGACATGCCCCAAATAAAGCACTATATCTGAGTTGGTGTCCAATCTATAACCCCAATTGGAAGGGTGTCAATACCGTGCCACTGGTAAGGACAAGTTGTGAGTGAACCCTCATCTAACAGGTACTCTAAGAAGAACGGTGGGACCCTTATCTAATAGGTTAAGCCACCTCATCAACCCTCATCTAATAGGTTATATGTCTCAACCTACGCTGGCTACGTAGTTCTAGAGCACAAGGATTGCTTCTAAGAATCACACCCTCTACTCGCAGGTGAGTTCCCATCCTTGGAATCACTGGGTGATGAATCCTACTCCCATATGATTATACACTAAATTAATTATACTAAACTAACTGGACTGAGTTTACTGAGTCCATTAACTGATGGAGTATTACTGAGATCTGATAACTGACTGAGATTACTGAGTTTTCCCTGAGTCATGAGACTGACTGAATTCTACTGAATATGGCTTGACTAAGAGTATCTTGAAAACATGACACTAGCTCTAGGCACACAACTAAATTGTCGAGTACAAGTACCCCTAGGACTCAATAGCATGAAACTGACAAGACTTGATACTTCTTGACACATGGCCATAGTAAACAATTTATAGTACAATTATCGGGGATATTCATGAAGTATTTGCATGCCATAAGCTCACACATGAATAGAATTATATGTAAACATTTCATAATTTCATAATTCCTAATCTCATGAGCATTACATTAATCCATCACAAAGCATAACAATAACATGGGAGTTATTTTGAACTTAAGGGTGAAACATAGGTTCATTATTTTGATCACAATTAAGTCATAAGGCATTTTTCCTATTCTCTTAGGCATTTTATCAAACACCTTGCATGCATAACTATAAGCTTAGGCTTGGACATTAAATTAATTCATCATGGTTGTATAAATCAACACAATTTAGTAGATTTCAATCCACATGCTAGCATAAATTAATGAAACATATTTAACAATTTCAACTTGGATATCATACCCTACATCAACATGATCGTAATCAATCCACAACATAAACATCACAATTTATAATTAAAAATTGGATTCTTGGACTTCATGGATGAAAGGAATCCATGAATGAACACTTGACATACCTGGATGGATGATTTCTTAAAGGTTTGTAGAGGGAAGCTTGAATTCTTGACTTGGAATTAAGAACCTAGGATTTCTTGTTCTTGAGGATTGATCTTTGAGAGAAACCCTAATTGGATATTGTGAATAAATATTGAAGTTATGAGCTATTGTCTGGTATAATTTGGGATTAAAATAGGTTGAAAAAGACCCAAATACCCTTTTAAAATGGCTTTAAATTATTGAACGGGCTCTGCGACGGCTCATGCGATGGTCCACCGCTGGCTCGACGGTCCATCATTTTGAACGTCGTACTTGGGCCAGAATAGGGACTCACTGCCTTAGTAGCGACGGCTTGGGCGATGGTCCGTCACTAGCTCGATGGTCCGTTAACCTGTCTGTCATACCTTAGCTAAAAGATTGACATACTGTCTTAGCTGCGACGGTTTAGGCGACGATCTATCGCTAGCTCGACGGTCCGTCAACCTGCCCGTCGCACCTGGGTGGTTCTAACAGCTCTCAGTAAAACGTCCATAACTTTCTACTCCGATACTGGATTTGGACGAAATTGGTATTGTTGGAAAGCTAATTCAATTTTCTACATGATAAAAAGTCAAAATTGGGAAAATTCTATCTTGTTTAAACAGTAATCATTTAGGAAGTCATCACTAACTTTTCTAGAGATTATATTTGACTTAAAGAAAGTTTGGGGTATTACAATATCTCCCCCTTGGAAATATTCATCCTCGAATGAGATTGACTGAGAGGGAAGAAACGGTAGACTAAAACACATCCTGAACATGAATGACTGAAACATGACTCCATGACTAACATGACTGATAAATTGAATATATATCATACTGAACATGCATATCTAATATATGAGTAACTGATTCCAGAATGCATGACTGAGTATTCTGAGGAACTAATTTTCTCACAATGAGAATGCATATCTGATGCATGATTACTTGACTGAACTGATACATAAATGAATGACTAAATATCCAATGGTATTTAATACCAAGTTTATAATGGAATTCTGAACATTAAATGGATACCAAGTTTGTAAATGAAACCTGAACATGAAATTGAAAAGGTTAAGAAGAATTGTTACCTTGAGCTAGATCTGAGTTAGCAGAGAAGAGGTGAGGATACTTGGTTCGCATATCTGCTTTTGCTTCTAAAGTAGCTCCCTCAATGGACTGATTTTGCCAAAGAACTTTGACTAGAGGGACTTTTTTGTTCCTCAGTCTACGAGTTTGCTAGTCTAGGATTTCGACTAAAATCTCTTCATAAAAGAGGCTGTTCTGAACATCTATGCTCTAAATAGGGACTAAGACTACCGGGTCACCTATGCACTTCTTAAGCAAAGAGACATGGAAGATTGGATGAACTGAGGCCAGATCTGAAGACAAATCAAGCTCATAAGATACCTTGCCAAGACGATTGAGAATTTTGAAGGGACCGACATATCAGGGACTGAGCTTTCCCTTCTTGCCGAACCACTTCATTCCCATCATGAAAGAGATATTTAGTTAGACATAATCACCAATCTCAAACTCAAGATCCTTTCTGCACATATCTGTATAAGACTTCTGTCGGCTCTGAGTAGCCCAGAGTCTTTCTCTGATCAACTAGACTTTTTCTAAGGCATTGATTACTAAGTCAGGCCCTATAACTGAGGCCTCACTAACATCAAACCAACTGACTGGAGACATACATCTTCTACTATAAAGAGCTTCAAATAGAGCCATCCGAATTCTGGAATAATAACTATTGTTATATGCAAACTCAATCAAAGGCAAGTGGTTATCCCAACTACCCTTGAAATCAATTGCATATGCCCTTAGCATGTCTTCTAAAGTCTGAATGGTCCTTTTTGCTTGACCATCTGTCTGGGGATGGAAGGCTGTACTGAGATAAACTTGGGTACCAAGACCCTTTTGGAATGCTTTCTAGAAATGAGAGGTGAACTGGGTACCTCTGTCTGAGATAATAGATAATGAAACACCATGTAATCTGACCAACTCCCTAATATAGAGTCTAGCATAATCCTCGATTGAATAAGAGGTATGGACTAGAAGGATATAAGTTGATTTGGTCATCCTGTCTACAATGACCCAAACTGAATCATGCTGGCGATGAGTATGAGGCAAACCCATCACAAAGTCTATGTTCACTTCTTCCCACTTCCAAGTAGGAATACTAAACTCCTATATGGACCCACTAGGCTTCTGATGCTCAATCTTAACTTGCTGATATGTAGAGCACTTAGCCACAAATATTATAACATCTCTCTTCATCCCACTTCACCAATAGACCTCCCGCAAGTTGTGGTACATCTTTGTGGCCCCTGGATAAATAGATTAATGTGCACCATTTCGCTTCTGCAAGAATTTACTGCCTTAAGTCATCTACATATGGAACACACAGATGACCCTAACAACGTAGAACACCATCTCACCCTTGGGAGAAAACCTCCACTTTCTGATCCTTGACTAACTCTTTCAACCTTACAAAACTGGGATCTCTATCTTTCTTTTCTTTCACCTCAAAAACTAGAGATGATTCTAAACTATTCTGAACCCATATATTACTCTCTATAGAATCAACTAGGTAGACACCTAGTCGGGAAAGATAATGGACTTCCTAAGCTAACTTCTTCTTACTGTCCTCAACATGAGCAACACTATCCGTAGACAGTCTACTAAGAGCATTGGCCAGTACATTGGCATTTCCCAAATGATAAAGGACACTCATGTTGTAATATTTTAAGAGCTCTAGCCACCTCTTCTGATAAAGATTGAGATCTATCTGAGAAAAGACATACTGAAGGCTCTTATGATCTGTGAACACATCTATATGAACTTCGTATAGATAATGCCTCTAGATCTTCAAGGAAAAAACTATGACTGCCAACTCAAAATCATGAGTAGGATCATTCTTCCTATGGGGTTTAATCTGTATGGAGGCGTAGTCTATGACCTTACCATGTTGCATTAGGACACAACCAAAACCTACTCTAGATGCATCACAATACACTACGAACCCATCAAAACTACCTGGAAAAGCCAAAATGGGAACTCTTGAAAACTCTTCTCGTAAGGATCTGACCACTGAAACTTGACTTTCTTCTGAGTCAATATGGACATAGGGGATGCAATAGAAGAAAATTCCTCAAAAAACCATTGGTAATAGCCATCCAAACCCAAGAAACTCTTGATATTTGATGGATAGATAGGGAAAGGCTAGTTTCTTACTACTATGGTCTTTTGAGAATTAACCCTAATGCCATCACCGGAAATAATATAACCAAGAAATGCTACTGACCTTAGAAAAAATTTGTACTTACTAAATTTGGTGAGAAACTGATGATTTCTGAGAGTCTACAATACTATTCTGAGATGGTCTGCATGATCATGCTCATTGGGGGAATAAACAAGGATGTCATTTATGAAGACTATGATGAACATGTCCAAGTACTACTTGAACACATGGTTCATCAAGTCCATGAAAGTTGTTGGGGCATTGGTAAGACCAAAGGACATAACTAAGAATTCAAAGTGACCATACCGAGTACGAAAGGCTATTTTTGAAATGTCATATTCTCTGACTCTGAGATGATAATAGCCTGATCTGAGGTCTATCTTAGAAATATAGTTGGCACCCTGAAGTTGATCGAATAAGTCATCTATTCTGGGAAGTGGATACTTGTTCTTAACCATGAATTTATTGAGTTGATGGTAGTCTAAACACATTCTGAGAGAATTGTCTTTCTTCTGCACGAATAAGACTGGTGCACCCTATGGGGACACACTGGGTCTGATGAATCCCTTGTCTAGGAGATCCTTCAACTGTTCCTTCAATTCTATGAGTTTTGTTGGTGCCATTCTATATGGCGGAATAAATATAGGCTGAGTATCTAGAAGGAGATCAATGCCAAAGTCTATTTCCCTTTCTTTAGGAATTCCTGGAAGATCTTCGAGAAATACATCTGAATCTTCATTCATGACTAGAACTGATTCAAGACTAGGAGTTTCAAAAATAGTGTCCTTAACTCGAACAAGATGATAGAAACATCCCTTAGAGATCATTTTCCATGCCCGAAGGTAGAAAACAAGTTGACCTATGAAAGCTAAAGTTCTACCCCTCCATTTAAAGATAGGCTCATTCGGAAACTAAAATTGGAAAACTCTATTTTTGTAGTTGACTGTGGCATAGCAGGAATGAAGCCAATCCATGCCAAGAATGACATCAAAATCAATCATCTCTAATTCGACTAAGTCTGCTAAAGTGATTTTCTGAGATACCATAACCGGATAGTTCTTGTATACCCGTCAGGCTATGATAGTTTTACCCACTGGGGTAGATACTAAGAAGGGCTCTGCTAGAATTTTGGGACTGACTCCGAAATTAACTGATATGTAAAAAGTAACAAAAGACAAGGAAGATCCTGGATCTAGCAAAGTGTAAACATGCAAGTGAAAGATCTACAACGTACCAGTAACCACATTAGGAGAATTTTCCTGATCCTGTCGGGATTAGAGAGCATAAAGTCAATTTTTGGCATTTCACACTAGTAGCATTGGAAGTGGCACCCTACTGATTTGGCCGACCGAACTGAGTTGAGGAATGATTTTGCTGACCCTAATAACCTGACTGGGCATAATCTCTGACTCTGTGGCCTGGCTTGCCACAACCGAAATAGACATCACTACCAGCTCTACACACACCCTTGTGGTTCCTGCCATAAGTCTGACAAAGGGGATTAGTTCGGGTATTACTAACACTACCCTGATACTTAAAGCCTAGCGCGCTATCTCTATTACTATCCCTGAACTTAGGAGCTGGAGCACTGGTTGAAGAAAGAGCTGGAACTAATGATTTAGGATGGAATTAAGAACGGTTTTCTCCCTCAGACTTAGGCCGAGCAAAGTTGAAACTACCTATCATTGCTCTCTTATTCTGCTTCTCCTTCATCTTCATATTTTGCTCTTCTATCTGTTGAGTATGAGTCATAATCATGGCTATGTTTATGTCACTATTTAATATCGCAAACCTGCACTCATTAACCATACTATCATTCACCCCAGAGACAAACTTACTCATTTTAGCCCTGCTATCTGCAACTACATGAGGAGTATATCTAGCTAATTAAGTAAACTTAAGAGAATAATCTTTCACCATCATGTTGCCCTACCTGAGGTTGATAAATTCTAGTACCTTAGCTTCTCTTAACTCTTGGGGAAAGAACCTCTCTAGGAATGCGGTAACAAACTCCTCCCACTCTATGTATCCTGCATTAACTGACCTTTTCAACTTCCACTATTTGAACCAAGTGTGAGCAACATCCTACAACTGATATGCAGCTAGCTCAGCACTCTCACTAGGAGTAACCCCCATGATGCATGTAACCTTCTGAACTTGATCAAGAAATTCTTGAGGGTCCTCATTTGACTTAGATCCAAAAAGGGATAGAGGATTCATTTGGTTGAAGTCTCGAATTCTGGCTGCTACTGAATTAGCCACTGGGTTGGCCAGAATGACAATCGATCGTTCATTCTGAGCAGTAACTAACTAAGCAAAAGTAGTGAATGCAGCTTTGAACTCAGCCCAAGAGATATGTTCGCCCAAAGGATCCTCGGGCTGAGGGGCTAACTGATTCCCAGTTCTCTTCTTGAGAGGCATGTTCTGTAAAAAGAAGAGAAAGGGATTAGATTGAGGGATTAACTTGACATTATGCTCACTGTCATGATATGAATACTGAAAAATGGGAAACTATTTCTAAAACATAACATAGCCTCTTGTACATAAATGTGAGGCGCAATACACCCATGCACAAGACTCTACTAGATATGGCTTTCAGACTTCCTAGGACACTATTGAACCTTAGGCTCTGATACCAAGTTTGTAATACCCTAAATATGGTACCTGGAATCCTACTCTCATCTGATTAGTTACTGAATTAATTATACTAAACTAACTGGACTGAGTTTACTAAGTTCTATTAACTGATGAAGCATTACTGAGATCTGATAACTGACTGAGATTACAGAGATTATTGAGATTACTGAGTTTTTCCTGAGTCATGAAACTGGCTAAATTCTACTGAACATGGCTTGACTAAGAGTATCTTGAAATCATGATACTAGTTCTAGGCACACAGCTAAATTGTCGGGTACAAGTACCCCCAAGACTCAATAGCATGAAACTGACAAGACTTGACACTTCTAGACACATGACCATAGTCAACAATTCATAGTACAATTATCGGGGATGTTCATGAAGTATTTTCATGCCATAAGCTCACACATGAATAGAAGGACATGTAAACATGTCATAATTTCATAATGCCTAATCTCATAAGCATTACATCAATCCATCACAAAGCATAAAAATAACATGGGAGTCATTTGAACTTAAGGGTGAAACATAGGCTCATCATTTCGGTCACAATTAAGTCATAAGGCATGTTTCCTGTTCTCTTAGGCATTTTATCAAATACCTTGCATGCATAACTATAAGCTTAGTCTTGGACATTAAATTAATTCATCGTGGTTCCATAAATCAACACAATTTAGTAGATTTCAATCCACATGCTAGCATAAATTAATGAAAACATATTTAATGATTTCAACTTGGGTATCATACCCTACATCAACATGATCGTAATCAATCAACAACATAAACATCAAAATTTATAATTTAAAATTGGATTCTTGGTCCTTATAGAAGAGAGAAATCCATTAATGAACACTTGACATACCTAGGTGGATGATTTCTTAAAGATTTGTGGAGGAAAGCTTGAATTATTGACTTGGAATTAAGAACCTAGGGTTTCTTCTTCTTGGAGATTGATCTTTGAGAGAAATCCTAATTGGATGTTGTGAATGAATAATGAAGTTATGAGCTATTGTATGGTATAATTAGTGGTTAAAAGGGGTGAAAAGGACCCAAATACCCTTTTAAAATTGACTTTAAATTGCTGAACGGGCTCTGCAATGGCTCATACGATGGTCCATTACTGGGTCGATGGTCCGTAGTTCTGACCATCACACTTGGGCCAGAATAGGGACTCAGTACCTTAGTAGCAACGGCTTGGACGATGATCCGTCGCTAGCTAGACAGTCCATAAATCTGCCTGTTGCACCTTAGCCAGAAGATTGACTTACTGCCTTAGCTGCGATGGTCCGTTGCTAGCTCGACGGTCCATCAACCTGCCCGTTGCACCTGGGCAGTTTTGTTTGCTCTCAGTAAAACATCTATAACTTTCTACTTCGATACCATATTTGGATGAAATTGGTATCATTGGAAAGCTAATTCAATTTCCCACACGATAAAAAGTCAAAATTAGAGAAATTCTATCTGGTTGAAATATTAATTATTTAGGAAGTCATCACCAACTCTTCTGGAGACTAGATTTGACTTAAAGAAAGTTCAGGGTATTACAGTAACAAAGAAACCTCTAAAAGCCTTTTACTGGATTTTAATTACATAAATCTTCCCTTGAAGATTATCTCTCTAGAAACATTATCCCTTGGACACCTTTGACCTTAATCGTAGAAGGCATACTCTTTATGACTTAGATCATAGTACAGAGAATAGATTTATCAACTTAAATCTATCGAATGATCTAGAATATGAAATAAGGTCACATTTCCTAAATGTATAAGCATCCCACTAATGATAAATGTGTCATGCAACACATTCATAAGTAAGCATATTGTCATGACCCGAGACTACCCCCTAGTCGTAACATGGTTATTAAAGTCACAAGTGACCCTAAACTAACCCATGGCGTGATATGATACTAAGAATAATAAAGTAAATTGATTAGTACTGAGTGGAAACTAAGCTAAAAGATATAACCATAATAAAATAAAATCAATCTGGAATACAAAAACCCATAATTATACAAAACCATAATGCTAAAAGTCTAGTTGATTGTCTAAAAGACTCTACTAAGATGAGTTGCTAGGAAAAGCCCTCAACTAACTCTAACTATTTGAACTAAAATAAAATTAAATAGAAATGCTCACCAAGCACTAATACTAGAGTGACTATTGAATCAAGATAACAATAATCTGGATGCTGGATGTTAGAAGTTATAATATAAGATAATATAGCGTAAAATTAAGTATATGTCCAGTACTTTGAATGTATTGAGCATGTGAGATATGTATTATCCTATGTTAGATGAACATGCTAATAGTGACATGATAACCTTAACATGGGGCTAAAATCTATAAATTGATGTTATGACCAAGTAATAGACATATAACACTATAAGATGATGAGTAAACTAAATACAAGGTCAAGCAAGGTCTGAGACTAAATTATAGGAGGTTTCTACAACAGACATAGATCATGTGAACAACATGAAATCCAACCTATAAATTAAGTTAAGAGGGTGTTATACCTTTCCAATGGCACGAACCATGATTGGCATAAATTCACTCATGAGCCCATTAAAGAAAATAGAGACATTCTCAACTAGTGAGTACCTCTTTTACCCATCTTGGCACATTGTCTGGAACTTGGGTTATCTGAATCCTTATCTTCTTGGAGCTAAGTACTACTTCAAAAAAAGGTAAAGTGATATACTAAAATACTCAACAATAATGATGTTTTGAAATTGTAGGATAAGTGTTTTATCTAAAAACATTCTGGATTATGGAAAGTGAATGAATGAGTATTCCATAGACAATGCATAATATACTAATTCATTGGGTGTTTATAACCCACCATCACAGAAGAATGTAACTAAACATAGCAATACTATAATCTGACTTTTATAAGGAATTTCATAATTTAAAACCAAATCTAGAACTTATCAATATAATAAGAATGCATAGTCAAGAATACATAATGATGCTCAAATTTATGAAAAAAAACATATTCATGGTTTATCCAATACAAGAAATTGAAATATATTGGAATTCACTCTTCTCATGGAAAGCCTAAACTTGAAGAAGGAACTAACATAAGGAATTGAGTTACAGTTAGATGTCAATAGGTAAAAGGAACTCACTGATGAAATACCACATACCTGGAGGTAATAACCATGAATAAATCTCTAAACTTGGAGCTTGAATAAGATGACCACTAGTTTGCTCTAAAGAAGAGAAATCACTTTTTTTCTTTTATTTTTGCTAAGTGTCGATTGTTTTCTAAGTAATGAGGGACTTAGGATAATATTAACCTCAATCATATGCTTTGGGGTAACTGAAATGATGTAGTTTAGGGGCTTAAAAAGTAGGCAAAAACTAGAATACCCCTTATAAAATATAACTAAAAAAGTTGCAGAATTGAGTCGTATGGACCATCCCTTGTCATGGGACCCACCTATGATCGTGGGTGGGGTTCATGGTCAGGTGGATAGATAGGAGGATCTTTGAACTTGATCATATGTTCCATGGTATAATCATAGGACCCACCTATGATTGTGCCTAGGTTCATAGGTTGAAAGTCTAAGCCGAATGAGCTTTAGGACGCACACTCATACCTAAGATTGTGGTTTCAAACCATGGTCGTGTTTCCCTATCATAGTTGGAAGGTATAGTTATCAAATTTTAGTTTTTTGAGACTTTTTTGATTATAAAATAGCATTGTATGGTCGTACAATTTCACCAAGATCATAAAATGGCCATAATATTTTAATCTGATACTGAATTAAGGCAAAACTAGATGAGTTGGAAAGAATACTCAAAGGCCTTTCATTTGGTGGGTATTCATCTAAAAAATACTCTATAATCTAGGATTTATGCTCATTTGACATTGACTATAGGGAGATTTTTCACAAGAAAATCACCGGTAAGGTAGGTTTCAACTTGGCTATGAGCTAGGAGTTATTTGTGGCCTTAATATATGTCTAAATTACTTCTCATACTACCAAAATATAATGTTTGATTCTACATGTACTTGGAACAGGGTTCTAATCTTATCTTAGATTTTTGAGGTGTTACACTATCTCCCCCTTTGGGGTCATTCATCCCGATAAAGAAACTAAGTTGAAAGTTAAGGAAAGAGATACAATCCCAACACTGAATTTCTAAGAGTTGAATGCTGGTATAATAATAGGTCTATAACTAATACAGAGAACAAACTAAATTCGTGGATGCAAGATATGACATGAGAGCAACTGGGTGACATGAAAAATAAAGAACTAATTATGGGAAAACTAAAACCATAAGTTCGAAGTGAGTTTGAAGGGAATAGATAGGAGTACTTGGTCATCATGTTCACCTCTGCTTTATGTAGCCCAAATTACACCTCTCAATGAAGTATAAAGTGGTTTTCAAGCAAATATAAAACCCAACTAGGTTGGGGTCGATGTCACAAGTAATATGGTTAGGACCTAGGTCAATGCGGTTACTTAGAATAATAGTTAATCATTTCCGAATGGAGGGATATAAAATAACCAGTCAATAGTTTTAAAGATGAAGTAACAAGTGAAAAAATATCAGTTTATGTTGAGAAAATCAATGATAATAATTAACTAAGACTGTGTTCCCTATGACTTCATAAATACACAGGTTGTTCGTGCTTGTCAAACTATATCGTTGCCTTGCATGAAAAATCTAACAAGTTATGCATCACTAACCATCTCTGGACCTTGGTTTGGGTGAATTTCACTCATTTCCTCTCGGTCTCAGAGTGTCACATTACTAAACCTTATTCTTAATCTTAAATTAACTATCTCTTCTTGGTCTCAAGTTAATTATATGAAGGTTGATAGCTTCAAATTGCTATTATGATTTTTCTCCTAATTTATACCTCTCTCTCGAGTAAGTATTGAATACATGCGAGTTCCTAACATTTGTAACTGTCAAGAAAGAAATCAAAATGAATGAAATCCCAATATATCTAAGAACATCAGTCTAGAATAACTTTGCACTTAACTTGCTTCCTTAATTCATCATGGTTCCAACAATCCTAGTTTTGGAATCTAGCTACTCATGGCTTGAAAAACACAATAAGAAATCATAGACAGAATCTTAATTATGAACTTAAAAATTGAGTAGAGTAAATCAAAAATTTTGAATTCTCAAAGAAAAAATAATAAAAATAGAGAATAAAAGAATAGACCAATTTTCTTCGGCCTCTACGTCAGCTCTAAGCGTTCTCTAAATAAAAAAGTTTACAAGTTACTTCTTCAAAGTATCAATGTTCTAATTATTATCAAAATTTGTCAAAAGTTACACAAAAACTATTATTGTAGGTTATTTATAGGCGTATGAAAACCCCCAAAATAAATTAACTGAGTCCAAAATAAATTAGGATATAAAACCCAGTCCAAATTGGACTGGATTTCATCAAAGTGGCATCTACCTATCTTTTGTCTTCAAGTGCCACGTGGTAGCTTTATGTCGGCAGTTATGATTCCATTTCAATTCAAATTGTTTTTTTCATGCATATTACATTATAAAATTAAATTTATTTTATTAAGCTGTTGATGTCACCCAAAACTAACCTCCTAAGAAGTATGTTGCGGTCGATGCTAAAATAGTAACCCAACTAGGTTGGGGTTAATCCCACAAGGAAAATGTTGAACAGCCACTTACTTTGATGTAATTCACGAAAAGTGCAGAAAAGTAAATGGGGGAATTTGGAAATCAATAGTATGTAGTAACAGAACTTGAATACTTTGAGTTTGTAAACAATAGAAGATGAACACTAGGACTGTGTTCCCAATGGCTTCTCAACTCCATAAGCTTCTTGTGCTCAACCCACCTATTTTGCTGCTCTACATGCAAATTCAACAAGCTATGTATTATAAACCATCTTATGAACGTGTTGATAAATATCACCCTTTACATTATGAGTCTCAGGGTGTTGCTTTATTGCTCCTTATCTATGCCTTCATTCAACTTTCACCTTTTGAGTCTAAAGTTGATTAGATGAGATGATGGAATAGTTAGATGGACGTAAATCTCAAATTACAATCTTAATCCTCTTTTCCTAATCTCAAAATCCTTTGTGAAGAAGTTATCGAATACAGGAAATCCTCAAGCTTCTGCAGTAGCTCTAAGGTCAATTAATATGAATAAGATTAAGATACAAGCAGCTATAATAGAAAAGATGAATGTCCCACTTCTTTTACGTAGTTAATCCACCAGGGTTTTCAAAGCTCTAGCCATCGTTTTCATGTAACAATCCATGATAATCAGTGAATAATACATTTAATTAATTGCACAAGAATAAGAATAAGAAAATATGAAGTCTTTAATTGTGTAAAAACCCAAAAATTTCAAGAATAATGTCAAGTATGTAAAAGTGTATAAGAATGTGTAACCTAATAAAGGAATAACCTTAAGGTATTTATAGTATCTCAAAATAACCTAGAAATCCTAATTAAAATGGAATAGGAAATGTAAGTCGACATAAGGTATGACTCATGTCATCCTCTCATAAGGTATTCTTACGAGTCGTACCGTGCTAGTCATATGCTTTTTATTGAATGATCTTACAAGGCTTTAGGCTTCTGTTATCTTTACGACTCATACTCATAAGTCTTACCTTGACCATACAACTTATGGTCTTCACTTGTTACTGCCTGGGCATTCATCTTTCCATGCTCTGGATAATGGTCTACTTACGGTTTCTTAATACGAGTCATACTCGGATATTTTGACTCTTCTTCTTCTGTGACTTCACCTTTGAATCTAACTTTGGTTTTTGTTCTCTTGAAGACTGCCTCTCTAGACTTATCACCTCATCTTATGATTCGTATGCTCCAGTCATATCTTTCCTTCACTTAGATTTTTTGCTTGGCTTTTGTTACTATTGTCCTTATGATTTAATCATATGAGCCATATGATATGTTGACGACTGGTATGATGACTCTTATCATCTGTAGACTTCATCTTTTTAGGTATTTTTTTTCAAATTTCATTCCAAAACTCTTAGTTACCTGTTTCACCTGCAACAACCACAAAACCATGTCATATCTACCAAAATATCCTAAATACAAGCATAAATTCTTTATTTTAATCATCAAAAGTGACGTATTTCCATGGTGTATCAACACCCTCAAATTACAAAGTTTGTGCATTCTTAGGCAAAACAAAAACTCAAAATAACAATCCACAACCACGGTACTTAAATAGAAAGATCCTAAGATACCTATGGTAGTGACTTATCAGTGCAGTTTCCAACATTTTTATTCCCCCTCCTAATTTTAAATTTTCAAGATTCAAACTATGTATATCAATTTGGCACACTTAGAAATATAAAGGAATCTGAGGATGGAATTACATTAGTAACAAACAACTAAGCATATACAAATCATACTCACCAAATAGTCTAGCAATATAATAGTATAACCCATGTGCACTCATAATCAAAGAAATTTGATTCACTCAGTTTAGATCAATCAAGTTATTCAGGGATATTACAAAAGACATTCTCACTCTCAAAGAAGTATGGGCCGGTGTATACAGAATACCATAGGCTTTCCCATATGCTCTCTTCCTGAGTTTTTGGACAGTCAAGATAGGATTACTAAAGGACTTAATTCGGCTTGTAACATAGGTTTGGGGCTGGTTTTGGGGATTTTTGTGACTACGCCTCCTTGACACTATGCTTTATTTAGGGGTCCACTTATTCTCCATTTTTTCTTAACTTTATTTCCACCTTTATGTCTCCCTTTTTATTTTAAAACATATTCATACTGGACTAGGTGCAGTTTTATTTCCTCACTTTCTTTTTTATTTTTCTTTTCTTTTTTTGAAATTTTCTTTTATTATCTTTTATTTCAATCACACCTGTCCTTTTTTATTTTTCTTTCTACACGTCTTTCTTTATACTCATTTTTCCTGTGCATCCCTATAATAGCCACCCTCTACTTAGGTGATTTGCTTAGGTTGATGTGCATAGTTTCCAAGGAGGAACAGGTCCAATACAGGTTTATTGTAATTGAAATGGGAAGGTGAAATTGGTGTAATCAACAAAAAAGGGTTAATTAGGCTCAACTTTTTGGATCAAGGGATTCATATTGCATTTAGTTAGGTATTTAGGCTCGAGTGGACTTAAAACAAGAATGGTCTATGATCATTTCCTATTCGACTATCCTGAACCCAAGGTAAGAGCAACCGGGCAAGTTCTAGATTCAAACACACCAGGTACTAAGTAATGCCTTATACACACTCGCATAGGGTCATACTGCTAGGTACTAGTTATCTGGTTATGAAATTGTTTGCACTAGTTGTTCTATCCCTAATCCTAATTCCATTATTAGATTCACAATCATCTTACATATATTCAAACATCATACAGTCATCAAAATTTTATGAGGGATACTAATTTTTCATCATAATTATTTCAAAATCAGACAATTTTAGCATAATCATTCAAAATAACATCTAATGCCACAAGTACAAATTTTCCTTCTATTTCAACATCACACAATACATAAACTTACAAAAACAACAAAAACAAAAATATGCCAGTCCTCAGATTTTTCAGATTGTGGCCATGAGTTTTGAAACATGGCAAGTATAACCTGTGGCGACCTTAGTATATCCCCCACCCATAACTTAAATCCTATGCACTGTCCTCAGTGGATCTAACAATGAAATATAAGGTACCGGGAACATACCTAGGAACTCAAGGCGTAGGCTCATGTCGCATCATCATGTGGGCCCTTAGATCAGGTCCCACCATTCTAACAGTAGTCTCATCAGCTACCTGGTCTGTCTCTGAAATAGTGGCACCGATTGTGTTTGGTGTACTCAGTGGTACGATAGTCATTGAGGCTACATCACTGCCCTTCTTAATATCATTAGTTGTCAATTTTGAGCTACTAGCACTAACTTACATTTCTTAGACCCTCACCCGTCGGTCCCTTTCACTCTAAAGGCTATCTTTCTTTGCCTTCTTCAAATTTTCCTTTTATGCACTTTGGTGCTTTTATTTTTTCTCTCTTTCCTTTCTTCTTCCAATTCCAAAATACTCTAGATATTCTCAATGTATATTTTAGGCTCAACCTCTGTAACCACAGGTGTTTGTATAAAAGGCCTATCATACATCTTATTAACTATCTTCTTGAACTCGGTTGCCTCTGCTTTTGCTTTTGTAATTTTTGGGGTTTGGATACTTCCCAACTGTAGGTTCATCCTTTGCTCAAAAGTATTTTACCCTGCACCCATCGATTCTATTTTTCTAGCTAATTTTCCACCAAGGGTTTCACACCACCCTCCATCAACTACACCTTTACTTCTACCATTCCTAACCTACACATAATATCATTGAGACTAGACTGATAAATAAGTATGTACCCTGGAGGTGCAAATTTGGAGGAAGCTGGACGAAGTGGTGCAGACTGTGCAGGGGGAGAGGCACTATATGTGCCCACTATATCAACTATGTGTGTCTCGATCTGTTTACCTCCACCTATGGTGTCATCCATCTCATCCTGACCTGCAGTCTCAAAATGTCCACCCTGACTTCCATAAATTTCAGTTGTCATGTCAGCTCTTCGCCTAGCTTATCTGGCCATGGGGTTTGCAACATCCCGAATCAACCCCGAATCGGTGATGTTTGTAGTCTTAATAAACTGGTCGATCCCTGAAAGAGCTTGCACTCCTGTAGTTAAACAAATCTGGGTGATCATACACGGATATAATAGAAGTAGATTTTCTTCTCTCACAGCTCAATCTCATAGTTCTCTTTCTATAAATTTTTCTACATCAGACTCATACCCACTACTAAACTAGCTATCAATGCCGCACGAACTGGACTTACCACGTTTTCCCAAGTAGTGGGAAACAGTCTATGCCGGGAGAGTGTCCACTATGACTTGGCCTCAAAGTTCAAAGTGTACTTTTCTGTGAGGCCACTCCTGGGCCACCTACCACCCAAATAACTTTTTCTCTATTCAAAGCAATCAGACTTGCGATCCACCAAAAGTGTCTTATCTTATCTTCCGACCCCAGCTTCTTTCATGTAATCTCTCACATTTTATCCATGTGGTAATCCATCTCACCAGTGTTTACTGGCATTTGAAATCTTGGTCCATTTAAGAACCATGAAATAGTAAGCAGGGAGATGTTCATCCGCACTCTCTAAATTGTCAATGATGTAATAGGATCTCCATCTCTTCACAGGTTTCCCTGTGTATACTACCACTTCAACTCTCCCTTATACGTAATATAAAATTCCTGTACTAGTGCAGAACTGTACTTCCCTGGTTCTGTAGCCATCCATTCAAACTCGTACTACCGAAACATGACCTCAAATCTAGGCAACTCAAACATGCCTGAGATGGTTAACCTCATTTCAAGATAGAGATCCCTCTTGATCCTTACATTAGCAGGGAGTAGGTTTAACCCATCAATGTATGTTTTCTTCAAATTGGGGTATCCCCACCGGTGGGCACCGAAGAAGGTTCAATAGGAAGATTTGGTTCCTATTGGTCAACATGAGTTATATCCTCCTCAGTCTCACTCCCATTCTCTGAGTATACTTCTGAGCTTGATTCTACATTCTCTTTTTTTCCCGTATCATCCTTAGGTTCTTCGTTCTTATCATTCTCACATCCTCAAAAGCTGATGGTGAGTGTGGAGGAGAGGTACTCAGATTCTTCATTCTAGGTCCCCTTGGAGGTGTGTCCTCCAGAGTGACCACTTTCTTTCCCCAATAGTGTTTTTCCCTTGGGTCTACTTTCTTTTTCAATAGGTATTCAACAAGGTCACTACTCGAATCACTAGCTTCCTCGTCTTTCAGATGGTAATTGGCCTTTGGAGCTGGCTTCTTCTTAGTATTCTTCTTTGAGGAGTCACCTTTTGGAGCTATGGTACTTGTGTACATATACTCATTAGCAATTACTAAGGAAAGGAAAGAAAAACAAAGAAAATTAGGTATTAATGTGTAGGTTTTACTCATGTTACGACTGGGGGGTAAAGTCATATCAACCAGTTATGACTCTTATGACTGAGTTGTAAAGTAAGTAATGCATTCGTTCTTGTTTAATGGTCAACTTATGAGTCCTCCTAACTAGTCGTACGGATTACTTATGACTCATTACCAACACTCGTAAGGAGACCATAAACAAAACTCTAATATGTGTTACCTTCCTAGGTCATTACTACTTATGTTCATGAGTCGTATGAGTTGGATACGACTGGCATAGGCAAGTCGTACCCATATCAAAACCTACACCTTGCTAGGCCTTTATGTTGTCAGTGTATATGAGTCTCGTCATGACTCATTACATGTAGGTACAAGTCGTAAGGAGCCTCGTATCCACTACAACATGAATGTTTAGCTTGTGAGTTGGTTCCAACTTACAATCCCTATTTTACCCTTTAATGTACAGCATTACCAGCCCATTTTAGTCCAACAACACATATTTTTAGTACACAATTTCAAGTTTACCCCCAAATTCTATTTGAAGCTCAAGTTCTAAGAACTAGGTTCCAATTCTTAACACACATAGACATTCAACTCAGAAATGTTGAAATCTCAACTTATTTTCATCTTCAACTTGAAATATAAATAATTTAAGTTCAAAGACTTACTTTAGTGTTGGGATTTTTAGGTTTCTTTGATTTCACTAAGTTTCTACCCTAAATACTTGTGAATTTCATGAACTATGAGAGAACCCAATTAATTTGTGTGTGTTTCAAAGTGCAATCATGCATTTAGAGCTCAAGAATCGATCAACAATGAAGGTTTGTAATGTTGGGTAACCGAATCGGGTTCTCTCTTTTGTTTAAAACTAGAGAACTAGGTCGGGTTGACCTGCGACCCTCGACATGGTAATCTTGGTTACGAGTCATGTCTATGACTCATACCCAAGCTTTCAGGTTTTTTCCTCCATTCGTAAAGACCTGGAACTTTACTTAGGTTCTGGAGTCGTTACAACTCAAGGTGATGAGTTGTATCCAAAGGCTACGACTCGCTCTGAGAATCGTACGCACTCCAGTGACTACTTATCTAGATTTAACTTAACTCCAAGGTCCTTACGACTCTGACTAGTTACCTAGATCTAACCTAACTCCCAGGTCCTGACGACTCTTACTCACGAGTTGACACTTTAGGGTACGACTCGTGAAGAGTCTATATGACCTTATTTTCTAATATTCTGGCTCTTTTCTACAATTTTTAATCCTGGACCCTGAACACATATATTACCCTATAAATTACCAAGTACAGAACATGGGTTGCCTCCAACGCAACACTTGATTTAACATCGCAGCATGACGTCGCTAAGTTGGGTACTAGATTTCTCCAACTAGCCTTATGGGTTGCCTCTCATGTAGCTCTTGATTTAACGCTGGGGCACGAAGTAATTGCCTTGGTTACTCAGACTTCATCAAGGTCCATCTCAAAAATAACACATATTTCTTTAGTTTTACCCATATAATGCTTTACTCTCTGCCCATGCACCTAAAACGGGGCTTCACCATCCCTCTTCAATTCCAAAGAAGCATATGGATAAACTCTTCACCATAAATGGATCACACTACCTAGACTTCAACTTACTTGGAAACAAGAGAATCTAGAATTATAAAGCAATATCTAGTCACCTTTTTTCGAATATCCTTTTCTCAATCTTGCGATCATGATGCAACTTCATCTTTTCTTTGTAAAGTGAAAAACTTTTATAAGCCTGGAGTCAAAGTTCATCCAACTTATTCATCTTATTTATCCTTGACTTTTCTGTATCCTGCCACTCAGAATTCATCTTTTCCAAAGCCCAAGTGCTTTATGTTCAAGTTCAACAGCCAAGTGACATTCCTTGCCATACACCAATTGATAAGGAAAAGCACCAATGGGAGTCTTGAAAGTTGTTTGGCATTCACTGTCTTCGCCAAGATGGACTTGATTTGTCTATTGGACATCTCAACCTGCCTACTAGTCTGTGGATAATAAGGTGTTGTCATCTAGTGTTTCACTTCATACTTCTCAAGCAGACTTTTGAATAGACAGTTACAAAAATGTGATCCACCATCATTGATGATCCCACGTGGTGTTCTAAATCAAGAAATATGTATTTTTTAAAAAACTCAGTGACACTATGTGATTTATTGTTAGGGAGTTCAATCGCTTCTACCCACTTAGAGACATAATCCACAGCCACAAGAATATACTTCATGCCAAAAGAACTCACAAATGGTCCCATGAAATCCACACCCTATACATCAAAGAATTCCAATTCTAAAATAGGAGTCATAGGAAGTTCATGGCATATAGAGATGTTACCTTGGTGATGAATTGATCACAAGCTGGAGTAAAATCATGTGCATCTTTGTAAATTGTTGGCCAATAATGCCCACATTGCAAGATTTTATGGTATATACAGGTTCCTCCATGATGACCCTCAACTGGTGAAGAGTGATAAGCCTCAATTATGCTCATCATTTCCACCTCAGGTATACATCTACAATAATCTCATTCACACAAATTCTAAATAAATAAGGCTCATCCCAAAAAAATCTCCTTACCTCAGGCATAAACTTCCTTTTTTGTTGAAAGGAAAGATCTTCTGGGACTAGATCACTTGCTAGATATTTTGCATATTCTACAAACCATGGAATTCGATCTTAAGAAGCAGCCAATATTTTTTCATTTGGAAAACTGTTATCAATCTCGAGCCCATCTTCAATTTTCTTAATAGCTTCCTCCTCAAGTCTATACAAATGGTCTGCAACTTGATTCTCAGTGCCTTTTCTGTCTTTGACCTTGAAATTAAATTCTTGCAGCAATAGGACCCACTTAATCAGTATAGGATTTGCATTTTTTTGTCATTAAGTACCGTAATGCTGCATGATCAGTGTGCATAATCACCTTTGTCCCAATCAAATAAGACCTAAACTTTTCAAAGGCAAAAATCACTACCAACAACTCTTGTTCAGTGACTGTGTAGTTGTTTTGAACAAGGTTTAGTTCCTTGATAACATAGCATAGGGGATGAAGGATCTTTTCTTTTCGTTGTCCTAGAGCAACAGTTAATGCTAATCCACTTGCGTCACACATAATCTCAAATGGTAAAGACCAATCTGGGGACACGATGATAGGAACAGTCATCAACTTCCCTTTCATACATTCAAAAGTCTTCAAGTATGCTTTAGTAAAATCAAATTTCACCGCTTTCTCAAGAAGCCTACAAAGAGGGTTGGAAATTTTGGATAAATCCTTGATGAATCACCTATAAAACCTAGCATGTCCCAAAAAGCTTCGAATACCCTTCATAGAAATTGGTGGAGGTAATTTCTCGATCACTTCAATCGTCGCTCTATCTACCTCAATATCCCTTTTTGAAAGTTTGTGCCCAATCACAATACCTTCTTTGACCATGAAATGACATTTTTCCTAATTAAGTACCAAGTTGCTTTCCTCACACCTTCGAAGAGCATTTTCCAAGTGAACTAAGCGGTCATCAAAAGAATAACCAATGACTGAGAAATCATCCATAAATATTTCGATGGAGTCTTTTACCATGTTAGAGAAGATTAACATTATGCATCTCTGAAATATGGCTGGAGCATTGCATAACCCAAATGTCATACATTTGAATACCAAGGTCCCATAAGGACAAGTGAAGGTTGTCTTCTTTTGGTCCTTAGGTGCAATAGTGATTTGGTTATAGCCTGAGTACCCATCCAAAAAGCAGTTTCATCATCTGCCATAAGTCTATCCAACATCTGGTCCATGAAGGGCATGGGAAAAGGGTCCTTCAGAGTCTATGCATTCAGTTTCCTGTAATCCATACACACTCTCCGTCCTATGATTGGCCTTATCGGCACTAGCTCATTCTTCTCATTAGGTACAACAGTAATACCACCTTTTTTTGAAACACATTATACCGGACTGGCCCACTTGATACCAGCAATAGGATACACCATGCCAATATTCAACCACTTAGTTATATCTTTCTTCACCACCTCCTTCATAGGAGGATTGAGTCGACACTAATGTTTTATACTTGGAGCACAATCTGGTTCAAGTTGGATCTTATGAGTACAAAGACCAGGTGGGATACCTATAATATTTGCAATGGACCAACCAATGACCCTCTTGAATCTCTGTAGCATTGATAACAAAGCTTCTACTTCTGTCTCAATCAAGTCAGCTGTAATGATTACCGATAAAGTATTCTTGGCCCCTAAGAATGCTTATCACAAATGAGAAGGGAAGGCCTTCAACTCTAAGACAAGTGGTTCCTCAATAGATGGGCGAGTAGGTGAAGTGATTCTATTTTTCAGATCCAAATCAAGCTTCTTTGGTACATAAGTATAAGAACCACTCCCATAGAGTGAACATACCATCTCATCCTAGTTATTAATACCATTGCTATCAAAGCTTATGATCACAGCAGCCAAAGCTTCAACACCCAGCCTCTCTTCAATAGGAACGACATCAAATGTATCATCCCAAGTAGTCATTTACTCAACATCATAGAATGAATCCATCTTCTCATCATACATATCAATAACGGATGTAACTTTTAACTCATCTGGATACTTTATGGATTTTCATACATTGAATATCACCTATTCATCATTGAGTCTCAGCATCAGATATCCCAATATAAGATCGATCAAAGTCCTTCCTTTGAACAAGAATAGTCTTCCCAAAATAATTGGGACTTGAAAGTACACTTTACAGTCTAAGATCACAAAATCAACAGGAAATATAAAAGAAGTCACTTTCACCAATACATCATATAGAATACCAATTGGCTTTGTCACCGTCCAATCTGCCATCACTAGTCTCATGGTGGGTTGGTTTAGGAGCTCTCAATCCCAACTATTTAAACACTGTGAATGGCATAAGGTTGCTACTAGCACCTAAATCACATAATGCCTAAGTGAAGTTAAAATATCCAATAGTGCAGGGTATGGTGAAAGCACCAGGATCCTCCTCCTTCTCCACCAATAATCTAGTAGCTAAACACTACAGTGATGACTATTGTCAAATAGCTCATAACTAACTGACCTCTTCTTGGTTATTAGATCCTTCATGAATTTTGCATATCCTGGCATTTTCTCTAATACCTCTACAAGTGATATGTTAACTGACAGCTCCTTTAATATTGATAAAAAAAAATTATACTTAATATCTTTTTGCTTGTTTTTCAGCCTTTGAGGAAAATAAAGGAGAGGCTTTGGGATGGACTTCAACACAGGATCCTCAACCTCTTCTTTTTATTTATCTTGCTTACTACTTCTCTCTACATCAATAGGATCATCATTATTTTTTTCTCATCAATACTATGTACAGTCGGGTCTATGGTGGTTTTACTACTCCGCGTGGTAATATCATGGCAGTGACTATCACTTTTTGTATTAACCACCGTGTTACTAGGGAAAGTGACAGGCTGCCTTTGATTTATTATGGATGACATCTGACCAAATTATTTCTCTAATTGTTTGATTGTGGTAGCATGTGACTTAACTTTTTGGTTTAGCCCTGATATATCTTCCTTAATATCCTTAAGAAAACTTTCTTGACCCTTGAAAAATTTTAACAAAAATACCTCTATTCTAGATTCTAAATCACGGTCACCTGGTGGAACATACTTGTCACTCTTTTCTTTGTAATCATCTTTCCTCTGCCAATCATCATCTCTCTCTCTCTACTTATGACTCTGTATCTATCATTGCAATAGTTTCGACCTTGTTTCCCTTTCACTTTGGCTCAATAATCTGGCAATCAATGATCAAGATACTTTGATTTTTCTTTAGATTTAGTCTAATCAATCCTAGAAGTAGATCCCTATCCCCCAACTACATTCACTTTTTTCAACACTCATCGTTGGGAATTATTTTTTAGGCAAACTAATATCTATCCAAAGTTGTGCAACTTCTTATGCTACCAAATCCCGACCAGCTCCATAATCATTAGCTAATCTAATAGCATATGTACCTGCACCACGCTCAGCATCTCTAGTACGCCATCCTTGATTAGTCACCAAAATATCATCTAGCATATCTTATGCAGCATCCTACCAAAAATGCATGAATGCACCTCTCAAAATTATATCTGTTATTTCTCTCAAACTGACATTCAGTGATTTGTATAAGATTTTCAACAAATTAGACTCTGTGATTCTATGATTAGGTACCATGCTCAACTTCCTCTTGAATCTAAACCATGCCTCATACATAGATTTTGCAAGTAATTATCTGAAATTATAAATGTCATCTTTCTACTATAGCATTCTTATAGGAGGGAAGAATCTATTCAGGAACTATCTACGCAACTCATACCAAGTAGCGATTGAACCTCTTGGAAGTTCCCCTAACTATAGTTATGCTTCTCCTACCAGTAAAAATGGGAATAACCTCAACCTCAAAGCTTCTCGGTATACCCAAAAAATAGTGTACGACATACATATCCCAGTAAAATTAACAAGATTTATGTTTGCATCATCAGTTAATAATCTCAAAAATACACCCTTTAAGTTCAACAATTGGATTATTACGCTAGTAATGTCAAACTTAACATTGAGGGGTAATGTAGGAGGAATGATGGATCATGTCTCAGTAGGTTCAACATAACCCATATCCTCTTCTTCATCGAATAGTGTAGGTACTGATATATAGGATTTAATAGATCTCTGCCTCTCTGAACTCTATCTCGATACTCAACTACCTGTCTTGGCCTAGCTTGTTCTCTTTTCTAAGATAACCTAGCCTCTTCAGCTACTCGGGCCTCTTCGATTGCTTTTCTTTCTACTTATGCAGTAGTTAGAAGTTGGTATGTCTATAAATCTGCAATATTTTGTAGATCACCTAGAGCATGAGTAAGTGTTGCATTGGGACCAATAGAAGGAGCATGAGGGATAATTTGAGGGTTCCAAACCCCAGTAGGAACACCATCACAAATATGCTTTTTCATTCCTTGCGGTGTTTGAAGAATTCATTCTGACTCTGGATCAAAAGGGGGTAAGGGATTACCTTTAGTCCTTGTGCTTGGCATAACTGATGTATCTTAAATCAAAAACAAAAAGAAAAACCCAGGGATTTCACCACTTTAAACAACTACTTAAACCGTCTTCCCCGACAACGGTGCCAAAATTTGGTGTTGCCCAAAACTAGCCTCCAAAGAAGTATACTATGGTCGATGCTAAAAAATAAATCCAACTAGGTTGGGGTCGGTCCTATAGGGAAAATGTTGAACAGCTACTTATTTTAATGTAATTCACGAGCAGCGGAGAAAAGTAAATGGTGGAATTTGAAAATCAATAGTAAGTACTAACCAAACTTGAATACTTTGAGTTTGTAAACAATAGAAGATGAATACTAGGACTATGTTCCCTATGGCTTCTCAACTCCGTAAGCTTCTCGTGTTCAACCCACCTATTTTGTTGCTCTGCATGTAAAGTCAACAAGTTATGTATAATCAACTGTCTTATAAACGTGTTGATAAATCTCACCATTTACCTTGTGAGTCTCAGGGCATCGCCTTATTTATCCCTGTCTATTCCTTCAATTTAACTTTCACATTATGAATCTCAAGTTGATTAGATGAGATAATGGGATAATTAGATGGACGTGAATCTCAAATTACTATATTAATCCTTTTTTCCTAATCTTAAACTCCCTTGTGAGGACGTTATCAAAATACAGACAATCCTCAAGCTTCTACAGTAGTTCTAAGGTTAATAATATGAAGAAGATTAAGATACATGCCGCAATAACAGAAAAGATGAATCTCATACTTCCTTTACGTAGTTAATTTGCTAGGGTTCCCACAACCCTAGTTAGGGAAATTAGCCACTCATGTTCATGCAACAATCCATTATAATCAATGAATAACACATGTAATTAATTTTACAAGAAGAGGAAGAAGAAAATTCAAAGTCTTCAATTGCATAGAAACCCAAAATTATCAAGAATAATGTCAAGTATGTAAAAGTATGTAAAATTTCATAAGAATGCGTAACCTAATAAAGGAATAACCCTAAGGTATTTATAGTATCTCAAACTAACCCAGAAATCCTAATTAAAATGGAATAGGAAAAGCAAGTCGACACAAGGTACGACTTATGTCGTCCACTCGTAATGTGCTTGTCGTACACTTTCCAGTTAATGATCTTCAAAGGCTTCAGTCTTCTGTTGTCCTTAAGACTCATACTCACGAGTCATACCTTGGCCATACGACTCATGGTTTTTACTTGTTACCACCTGGGAATTTATCTTTCCATGTCTTGGACATTGGTCTGCTTACGGTTGGTTAATACGAGTCGTACTTAGATCTTCCGACTCGTATTCTTCTATGACCTCACCTCTGAATCTAATTTTGGTTTCTGTTCTCTTGATGACTACTTCTCTAGATTTATAGCCTCATCTTATGATTTGTATGCTCCAATCTTACCTTTCCTTCACTTAATTTTTTTCTTGGCTTTTGCTGCAGTTTTCTTTATGAGAGAATCATACGAGTCATATGATGTGTTGATGACTGGTATGATGACTCGTATCATCTGCAGCCTTCATCTTTTTTAGTTCTTTTTCTTCCAATTTCATTCCAAAACTATTATATATCTGTTTCACTTGCAACAACCATAAAACCACATCATATCTACTAAAATATCCTAAGTCCAAGCATAAATTCTTTGTTTTAAGCATTGAAAGTGTCGTGTTTCCATAATGCTTCAGTTGTCTGCTTGATTTTCTTATATAACTTGTTGATTTAATTTTTTTTCTCCAAATTTCTTCATTTTTCCACCAATTTAATCTTACAAATAAAAATATAATATCAAACATAATTCATAAAAGTAATGCTAAAAAAGATAAATAAAAAAGGGTAGCCCAGTGCGCTAAATCTCCCGCTTTACGCAGGGTCAGGGGAAGGGCCCCACCACAAGGGTGTATTGTACATAGCCTTACCTTGCATTTCTGCTAGAGGCAGTTTTCAAGGTTTGAACACATGGCCTCTTGGTCAGATGGCAGCAAATTTACCAGTTACTCCAATTCTCCCCTTCAAATATTAAATACGAGGCAAATAATGGCTTAATATATAATTTTAACCTCACATCAACACCCCACCGGTGAACTTTTGTTCGTCCTAGAAAAAATATTAAATCTCATCTCAATTAATCAAATTTAGGAGTGCCACCACAATGATTGATACAAATAATTAGATCATTTAGCAATTCAAAATCATCAAGTACACTTTTCGATCATTATGCAACAAGTGTAAACAAACAACAAACCTCTAATCTCCTAACGTCAAAGATAGACTCTAACTTATCGAATTTAAGTTTGCTTATCTATTCTTGTCAAAAAAAATTAATAACATCACCTATCTATCATGAAACAAGTGCCCTCACAAGGAAATTGTCCACACACTCAATTTAAATGATTCAATATAATTTAAGGACTTAGCATTAAATAACAATTCTCACACTCATAAAAAATTATTTCACATGTATGCACAAAGAACCATACGTTTCCCTATTAAGTATATCTCCATTTATTAAGTATGCTCGAATAGAATCAAATAGGACTTTAATGGGTTTTAGTGTTGGCTAGGGGACGAGTAGAAAAACTATATAATAGTAACTTACACTTCCTAAGCACTATGTACTTTTTAAATTTCATCACCCATTATTTTTATCAATTTATTTTTTTCATCCCTTTCTTCATCAACCACTTTCCTTAATATTTCTCATCAAATCAAGAATATTTCAATCAATTTTTTTCAAGCATTTTTTTTATGTCACATTCTTTCAAAGAGGACTTTTTCATCACTTTATAGCTATCGTTGGTACCTTTTACATTCAACATCCACTTTCTTCAAATTTACCAACTTTCAACACATTCTATGCTATAGTGCTCAAGAAAGTAGGGTGCAAAATTTAGGAATTCAAAAAGAAATAGATCATGGTTAAAATACGGATACAAAAAAAAAGTTACAAGATCAAAGGGGATAACTAGTGATATTATATCTGAAAAGACTAAAATTTATAAGACATATCAAAGAAAGCCTATAATCATATTGTTGGTGAACTGTTTGAGCTGCTCCCGTAGTGAGAGTGGTTCGAAGGGGGAGGATTGGGAATGGTTCCTTCAGGATCCTTCCCCTCGCGTCGAACAACCAACTCAGAACTGGTACAGACAAGAGGAATCCAACTGTTTAATTAAAACAAAGCATTGCAAGGGTCCCAACGAGTGCAAAATTTAATGTATGACCGAGCTAATGTAATCACAAATGACTCAAAAAATTTATAAATGATAGTTTTCATCAAGAAAATATTTTTTTCCACGTGGGCTCACCCAAGGTTTTGCAGTGATCGTCGCACTCTTCTACTCATTGGGGCCTGGCACTTGCCCCGACGGTTGGGTGTAGGTCGCGCGCTTAAGTACCATCCATTTTCAGGGCAAGTTAATTTGGTAGGTGAACAGTGGGTGGTGTTTACAAAGGGCAGGGACTTAGTCAACACAAGTTGATGACTCACGCTTCCTAGTAATTCTTTGTTGAAGACAAACAATTGAAATGATCTCTACGTAAAATAATACTTTTTATTTTGCTTCAATAACATCCAGGACAAGTTCTAGACTAAGATGCAAAACATGAAATATATGCAAAAAAGAATCCTCAACACATATGGCATAAGTATCAATCAAGATGGATCAATTCCACTTCTAAGAAAAATAAGGTCATAACAAACTATATAAATAAGAATAAGTTATATAAAAAGTCATAATCATGAGCCTAGGTGTCAAAAAATCTATTATTTATTTTATACTCAAGCACTCACAAAAAAATGCTACTCAAAATTAGGTCTAAATTGCTAGTATCAACCAAAAAAAATCTTTTCTTATTTAGTTCACACAGTGTTACATAAATGAACCATGTGCCAATCTATATATTTCTCAAGGAGATTATACATCAAACCCCATGTTTAGTTCACATGGAGATCATATGGTTATATGTCGGCTAACAGTATTTCCCACTATTCAAACTCAGTCATTGCATGAACTTGTAATCAATTTATTTAGTACAATATTAATATGTTACATGTTTATTGACTGGGTCATTACATCAGTTTGCTGTAATGCCCCGAATCTAGTACCCAAAATGCTACATGGTGCTCATGACTCCGAAGGACCACAAGCTAATCCATGACTGATATATGTACCTAAACACTGCATAATATATGTATATGCTGAAACATAAGTTGTAGGGCCATAAGGTTCAAATCTGAAACATAAAATCTAATAAAACAATGTTTAAATGGGGAATAGAAATATCCAAAACTAAAAGAAACTTTCTAAATATACTATAGTTTGAAAGCCTCTAAACTGTCTAAATAAGGAGTTTATGGGGCATGTCCCCAACTAACTCTAACTACTGAAATGAACTAAGTACTAAAATAATAAAGTAATGATCATGTCCTTGAAGGATGAGGACTCACTACTAACTCTGACTGCTGGATACTGGAATGCTACTGATGCTCTGGAGCTCATGCTTCTGAACCTATGGTGTAAAGTAAAACATCATAGCGCAAATGCATCAGTACGATTGAATGTACTGGTATGCATATGAGGTAGGTTATATACAAGGGTTCATATGCATGAACAATACTAAATGACTATATAACATGAATGTGAGAATATATGCATGAACAAGTAACTACAACTGAGACCATACTGACACTGGGTACTGAGTTCTGAGTACTAATTTACTAACATCTGGGTTTATTGATACTGATAACTGAGTCTACTGAATACTGGGGTAACTGATAGAATATTATTGATAGAGGAATGATTGTTTCTAACAGTTTTGATTATAAAAAACTGGTCTGATTGACTGTATATGACAGTCCTGAAATTGATTACTAGTAACATGAGTTACTGATAACTGACATAACTGATATAACTGAGATAACTGGTATAACTAATATAACTAATACTGAGCGACTGTATCTGACAGTCTATGTTCGTATGGTGCTAGCTGAGTTCTGTACTATTCTGAGTTGACTGTATCTGACAGTCTATGTTTGTATGGTGCTAGTTGAGTTCTGTACTATTCTGAGTTGACTGTATCTGACAGTCCTGAATTCTGTAGAACTATCTGAGTTCTATTACCAAAACTGAATGACTGTATTTAATAGTCCTGATTCTATAACTAAAACTATGGGAAGTAGTTATCTAACTGATATACCCCAAATAATCGCAATATAGCTGAGTTAGGGTCTAATCTGTAACCTTAATTGGAAGGGTGTCAATATAGCGCCACTGGTAGGGACAATTGTGAGTAACCCTAATATAACAGGTAACTCTAGTGAGAACAGTGGAAACCCTCATATAAAAGGTTAAGCCACCTTATTTTCCCTCATCTAATAGGCTATAATGTCTCAACCTACGCTGGCTACGTAGTTCAGGAACACAAGGATTGCTTCTAAGAATCACACCCTCATATAATAAGTGAGTTCCCATCCTTGGGTTTTCTCGGTGCTAATTCCTGCTCCCATCTGAATATACACTGAACATAATTAACTGAACTGGACTAGACTGATTTCATGGATTTTCGTTGACTAATGGAATACGACTGAGATTTCTGAATTTACTAAGATTTCCTGAGTCACATAACTGACTGAGTTCTATGGATCATGGCTTGACTGAGAATATCGTGAAACATGACACTGGCTCTAGGTACACAGTTATTATTTTTTGGGTACAAGTACCCCCAGGACTCGATAGAAGGAAACTAACAAAGCATGACTTTCTTGAATACATAGCCAACATCAACAATTTATACTACGACAATAGGGGATATTTCATGAAGCACATGGTTATCATAATCTTGTACATAGCTTAGAATGCACATGATCATGTCTTAACTTCATCATTTTAATATTATAATTATATCATCACACAATTGTATTACACAACAATCCTCATGGAAATCATTTTAAACATAAGGGAACACGTACATTCATAACTTGGGTCACAGTTTAACTATCAAGCATAATTTCTATTTTTCTAGGCATTTTATCAAACACTTAGATTGCATGATTTAAGGATTAGGCATGAGCATGAATTTAATACAACCTTACTTCACAATTCCATCCAATTTCATGATTTCAGTCCACATATTAGCGTAATTTCATAAATACATAATAAAGGTCCCATCTTGGAATTCATACAACAACAACACATGAACATAATTCAGTTCATAGAATGAATATCACAATTCATAATTTAAAACTTGATTCATGGGTTCATGGACGAAAGGAGTCCATGAATGAACACTATGCATACCTTAGATGCAAGATTCTTGATGATTCACGGAGAAATTTGCTTGAACTTGAATCCTCAATTGAAAACCCTAATGTGTTCTTCAGAGGATTTTGAGAGAAAATGGTATATTTTGGTGTAGATGAGGCTTAATCCCGTGTTTAAGCCTTATATAGGGTTGATAAAATTACCCTTTTACCCTTAAAACACGGACATTTAATAACTAAATAATTGGACACCAACGCCATAAGTGATGCGGCGTGTCAAAGGTTGTGATGCTATACCCGACGCGGTGCCCCATGAACGCGTCGAGCCTAAGTTTTTTTGGCTCTAGTAGTCTGCACAACTGGTGACCAACGCGATTGACGATGCAGCATGTCAAGATCGCGTTGGTCCACTATTTTGGACTTCCAATCTTGATCTAAACGAGTTTCCAAAAAATTCAAAACTTGTCTGGAAATACCTATTAACCTTCCTGATTATGAATCAATAAAAATACGGACCATTAAAGGAAATTAAGGTAGCGAAATGAATTTTCCAACTTTTGAAGGCCAAAATTAAGCTAAGTCTGTAATGTAGCTAAAATTTTCTAAGTCTAGGACCCCCTTGACACACTTAAAGAACTGTATTAAGCTTTAGAATTTTGCGGGGTTTTACATTTGCATACCACAGTTTCAAACTCAATATTTACACATAGTCCTTAGTTTAATTTTACTTGCTTTTATAATATAACTTTTTTAGATTATCATTGCATATTGGTATATGTGTAATTCATATAGGATTAATGTACCCAAGTTCATCTCTTTATTTTAAGTTAGCATTCAGTACATATTTTGCGGCATGATTGACATTATCTTTAAATCATTTGGAATATTTATGTTTCTACAACTTTTTAGTTTTCAAAAAAAAAATTAACTCACGACTCAAAGGTGTCACTATGTTTTATGACTTTTTAATATAGACATAATTTAAATGCATATTTTAGTAAATTGTTTATATGCTAAGTTCTAAAGCAGATTTTAAGTATTTTCATGACTAGTGCATATCTCATATACTCAGTATATTCCAAAGTACTAATCACATACCTCTTTAGTAAATTTTTTCATGTGATTTAGATTCAGGTGCTAACTATAAGGATTATAGTTAGGTAGATCACAGCTTCCAGCCAGTAGGTAATGAGTATTTTTTATTCGAGGACTCTAGTTAGATGTTGTTCTAGTATTTTATTTAAATTCATATGTATTGACTAAAGATTGTTGGGAGTTATGTCCCGGCTACCTATAGTCAATATTGGAAGAGGCTTCATAGACTATCAATCAAAGTTATTGTAGGTGGTTTCAGTTTTTTTTCTTTCAGATCTCAGTGTTATAAACTTCTAATAGTAATGCATTGAATCAACTTGTCTCATGATTATGCTTTCGCTCAGACAGTTTAGCTCTTGTACACAATTTAATTAGTTGCTCATACATTTTGATAGTACCGTGGGTTAGTATAGGATCACTTATTGTTCTAAGCACCGTATTACGATTAGGGGGTAGTCTCAGGTAGTGACAAACTTGTTATAAAATCACAAAGTTCAAGTGTCTAGGGTATCTATGAATTTGTATCTAGTAAAGTCTTGCAGAATGGAATGGAGACGTCTGTACTTTTGTAGATTTCTTTGAAAGGCTGCGAGACATTCAGGAAATGTTTTCTTTCTTTCATATTCCAGATCGTGCATTAGAGATATTCTCTATGTAATTTATACACTAAAAATAGTCAAGATTAAACTTCTACTGCTAAAGTTTTCTCACATAGAATCAACATATAGTTATAAGACCGCACAACAACTTTAGAGAAACCCAGCAGTGTTAAGTTCAATAATTTTCAAAGAGTTCAATCTTGTTCATTAAAATCATGCGGTGAGCCAAAGTCAGATGTGGTCTTAAATCCCATCTTAGAATCCTATGGCAGAATGACCTAGAGTAAGAAGCATGAGTCTGAAAGTGTAGTAGCAGTAGAGTGGGGATAGTGTTTATTTGGATTTAGTATATGGAGTTATGTATCCATTGAGCCAAAAGGTGTTGTGTAGACTTTATGGTAGCATTTTGAGAGATTTTTACTAATTTAGAGGACTTAATATATACCAATACTTAGTAAGGATCCTATGTAGTGATCAAAAAGATAGAGAAGCTTAGTAAGATTGAGTATGTTCGTAAGACTTTTAGTAGAATAGCATTTCTTAACTTCTCTCCAGTATTAGTAAGTTGGTATAGTGTTTGTGAAATTGTGTGGCTATCCATGTTAAGATGTTAAACCCAAGTATGGATTTTGGATGATCTGGCTAAAAGAAAAAAAAGCTTTGAATTCTAGAAGGAAAAAGTATGTACTCACGGTATGATAATACTTCAGAAAATTCTAAGTTAGTAAGCATTTAAGTAATATTATGATGATTTTTTTAGCTATAGAAAGTTAAGAGTTGTATCTTAGAAGGAAGTACTATAAGTGCTTTTTACACTTTCAGATATTGTCATAACCCGAGGCTACCCCCTAGTCGCGACAACGGTGCTTACGGTTATAAGTAACCACAAGCTAACCCATGAGCTGGTACCTGCTATGAGCACTGAATAATATACTGATAATGAACATGTACGGAAGAAACTGAATAAAAACATAAGGTTTAAATACCAAAAATATTATTTAAATCATAAGTTTGAACATCTTATGTGACCTGTAGTAGCAGTCCCTTAGTTCCAGAACTACGTAGCCAGCGTAGGTTAGAGATATCAACCTGCCAGTTGAGGATTGATAAAGTGTTTACCTGACAGTTAAGGGTAACACATACCTCATTAGAGCACCTTCCATATGAGGGTGACTCATTAGTCCTTTATGACATTAGTTTAGTGGATCCGCACAGCCACTGTTACTACCCGTGGCACGGTACCGACACCCTTCCAACTAGGGTTATAGGTTGGACCCCACTTAGTTCAAATTGGGGCATGTCGGTTATATGAAACCTCTCACAGTCTTATTTCAGTATTCAGTACAGAATTCAGTTCAGGTTTGCTTGACCATAGCATGCAGTTATTTAGTTACAAGATTTCAGTATTTTAGTTTACAGACTATTTCAGTATCATGTTATATGCTTGGTCATGCATTCTCAAATTTTACAGCTTTCATGCATTTATGCATTAGTGATCTCATGCTGTTCAACTAGTCATTATTTCATGCACAGTTAACCCTTGCATTATAGCCTAACCTCATCTCATATACCAGTACATTCAAGGTACGCATACTTTTCTTTGCCCTATGATGTCTTATATCATAGGTTCGGACGCTCAGTTTCCTAACCACTCTTAGACAATTCAGCCTATCAGTAGCAACAGTTGTAATAAGTCCTTATATTTCTAGAACTTGTTATGTTATTTTAGTATTTTTCACATTTCTTTTCAGTTAGTTTAGTTTGGAGTTAGTTGGGGCCTGTCCCATCAACTCTTCAGTCATTTAGAGGCTTTTAGATATTTTAATCATTCAAACAATTAGTCAATTTTATCAGTTGTTTGATCATTCTTGTAAATATGTCACACCCTCTACTAGTAAGTGAACCCCCATCCCTGGGTTCGCTCGGTGCTAAATCCTACTCCCAACTGAATAACACTGATTACTGGACTGAACTAAGCTTAACTGAGCAAAAAAATGATCATGATACTAATTGAATGACAACGTTCATGGTTTATCTGAAACCATTCTAAAGATACTAAAATTATGTAAACAGCTAAGTATCGGGTGTTCATAACCCTCCCGCACTAAATAAAATTAACAATAAGGACATATGAAGCTTTAAAAACCATAATAAAGGATCATTGCTCAAAACCCAATATTTAGACATTTCATCAAACATATGGGAGTCATGAATTTAAGCATGGGAATGGGTAAAGCATGTGATTGAAAACATAGTTCCGATACTAAAATCGTGAATTAGGGATTTAACATGATGATTTCAATACTCAAATCATATAAGGGATCATTCCATCAAAAAATACTTGTAACATAACTTGTAATCAATAATTAAAATCAATAACAACTTCATGGAGACAATTCACCATAAATATGTAAAAACTCATAATTTGATATCAAAAGAGGATTCTTGGACTCTATGGGTGAAAAGGGCCCATGGATAAATATCACACATACCTTAAATCCTTAAGCTTGAAAGAGAAACACAGTCTTGTTGCTTTTCTTGAAAGTTCTTGGATTCGGGAACTTGATTTCTTGGTTTTCTTGAAGAGAAGGTAATCGAATTTGATGAACTTGGGGGGAAGATTAGGGTTTCTTTGAGAGGAGAATTGGGGAAAATGGGCATATAATGCCCTAACCGACGTTTTAATTCTTGTTTTTATGAATTAGATTGAGGGGAAAAGACTCAATTACCCCTCAGAGAATTAAATTTGCAACTGGAACATAGATTAAAGGGCCACCGCAATGTATGAGGCTTCCACCGCTATAACCACCGTGACGCATCACTATCATAGTGAGCTGTTGGAATTGAAATCCAAATACGACTCAATCCTCATCTGAAAAATCCAAAACTTCGCTGAGACATGATCCTCACACTCGTGAACATGAATTAACTCAAAAACCAACATCTCGGGGTCGGGAAGACTCATTTAAAAATCCTCAAAGTTTTGAGGCCAAAAAAAAGACTATGTCCTCAATACTTAGTGAAATTTTTAGGCTATAAGCCTCTTATAGATACAACTAGGAGCTAAACTAAGGTAAGTATAATATGGGGTATTACAATATCTCCCCCTTGGGAACATTCATCCTTAAATGAGACTGATTAAGATGAGAATACTAGGAAACTAAAATTGCATACTGAACATGCATAACTAAAAACATGATTACATGACTGAGCCTAAAACATGATACATGACTGAACTGAATTCGTAAATGCATACAAAGACATGAGAGTGATTATATAACTGGGATTGAGAATGCAAAAGAGTCAATCTAAGAAGAACCATTACCTTAAGATGAGTCTGAGTTTGCAGAGAAAACATGAGGGTACTTGGTATGCATATCTTCTTCTGATTCCCAAGTGGCTCCCTCAACAAACTGATTCTGCCAAAGAACTTTGACCAAGGGAACTTATTTGTTCCTTAGTCTATGAATCTGACGATCAAGGATCTCGACTGAGATTTCTTCATAAGAAAGGCTATCCAGAACATCTGTACTTTCTAATAGAACTACAATAGCTAGATCACCAATACACTTCTTTAACAAAAAGATATGGAACACTGGATGCACTGATAACAAATCTGCAGGCAACTCAAGCTCATAAACTACCTTTCTGAAATGGCTCAAGATTTTGTAAGGGCCAACATATCGGGGACTAAGTTTCCCCTTCTTGCCAAATCTCTTCACTCCCTTCATGGGAGAGATTTTCAAATATATCAAATCCCCAACTACAAACTTAAGATCTCCCATATGCACATCTTTATAGGATTTCTGATGACTTTGGGTTGTCTTAAGCCTCTCCCTAATTAACTAAACCTTTTTTATTGCATTAAAAACCAAATTTGGTCCTATGAAAGCATCCTCACTTGCCTCAAACCAACCAATAGGATATCTATATATCCTCCCATAGAGAGCCTCAAATAGAGCTATCTGAATACTGGAGTGATAACTGTTATTGTAGGCAAACTCGATCAAAGGTAAGTGATCATCCCAAATACCCTTGAAATCATGAACACATCCCTCAATATATCCTCTAGGGTCTGAGTGGTCCTCTCTGCCTAATCATCTATTTGAGTATGGAAAGATATACTGAGATGAACTTGGGTACCAAGACCCTTCAGAAAAGCTCTTCAAAAGTGAGAGGCAAACTGAGTACCTCTATTTGAAATAATAGACAACGGGACTCCATACAACCTAACCAACTCTCTAATATAGAGCTTGGTGGAATCCTTGGCTGAAAAAAAAGTATGAACTACCAAGAAATAGACTAATTTGGTCATTCTATCTATAATCACCTATATTGAATTGTGCTAGCGACGTGTACGAGGCAAACCCATCACAAAATCCATGTCCACCACTTCCTATTTCTAAGTGGGAATACTGAACTCCTAAAATATGCCACTAGGCCTCTGGTGCTCAACCTTAACCAACTGATAATTTGAACACTTAGCTACAAACACTACAATATCCCTCTTCATACTGCTCCACCAATAAATTTTTTGCAAGTCACGGTATATTTTAGTGGCTCCTGGGAGAATAGAATAACTCTCATTATGCGCTTCTACAAGGATTCACTATCTTAAACCATCTACACACTCCACACACAGTCTACCCTAAAATGCAACACACCATCTCCCCCTTAGGAGAAAACCTCTACCTTCTGATCTCTTATTGATTCCTTCAACTTAATCAAACTGGAATCCCTATGTTGCTTCTCCTTCACTTCGAGAACCAAAGAAGATTCCAAACCATTTTAAACCCATACACTACCTTTAGTTGAATCAACCAACCTAACGCCTAATCTGGTAAGCTGATGAATCTCCTGGACTAACCTTTTCTTATCATTCTCAACATGAGAAAAACTACCCATAGACAATCTACTAAGGGTGTCTGCCACTGTATTGGCCATGCCCAGATGATACAATACACTTATATCATAATCTTTTAATAATTCTAACCACCTTCTCTGACAAAGATTTAAATCTTTCTGCGAAAACACATACTGCAAACTTTTGTGATCCGTGAATACATCAACATAAACTCCATAAAGATAATACCTCCAAATCTTCAAGGCAAAAACAACAACTGCCAACTCAAGGTCATTGGTAGTGCAATTCTTTTCATGGGGTTTAAGCTGTTTAGAGGCATAGGCTATGTTCTTACCTCTTTGCATGAACACATAACCAAGGCCAACTTTTGAAGTATCATAGTAAACAAAAAATCCCTCTGAACCATCTGGTAAAGTTAAGACTGGGGCTGAGGTGAATCGAGTCTCCAACTCCTGAAAACACTTTTCATAAGAATCTGACCACTAAAACTTGACTTTCTTCTGAGTCAATTAAGACATGTGAGATGCAATAGATGGAAACTCTTCAAAAAACTTCCTATAATAGCCAGCAAAATCTAAGAAACTTCTGATATCTGATGGAGAGATGGTTCTGGGCTAGCTTCTCACTGCTTTGGTCTTCTTAGAGTCATTTCTAATACCATCATCGAAAACAATATGGCCAAGGAAAGCTACTGATCTTATCCATAAACTGCACTTACTAAATTTGGTGAATAACTAATGAGCTCTAAGAGTCCACAATAAGATTTTGAGATGGTCTGCATAATTATTTTCACTATGGGAGTAGACAAGAATAGCATTAATGAAGACTATAAAGGAACATATCCAAGTACTGCTTGAACACTCTATTCATCAAATCCATGAAAGATATTGGGCATTTGTTAGTCCAAAAGACATAAGTAGAAATTTAAAGTGACCATACCAAGTTCTAAAAGTTGTTTTCAGAATGTCACATTTTGACTCTGAGCTGATGATAGCCAGATCTAAGGTCTATCTTAGAGAAATAACTGGCACCCTAAAGTTGGTCAAACAAGTCATCAATCTTGGGGAGTGGATACTTATTCTTGGCTGTGACTTTGTTCAACTGACGATAATTGATGCACATTCTAAGAGAATTATCTTTCTTACGCACGAAAAGGACTGGAGCGCCCTATGGGGAAACACTAGACCTAATGAATCCCTTATCCAAGAGATTTTTCAACTATTATTTGAACTTTTTTAGCTTATCTAGAGCCATTCCGTAGGGAAAAATAGAGATAAGTTGGGTATTTGGAAGGAGATCTATTCCGAAGTCAATATCTCTTTTGAGAGAAACTACAGGAAGATCTTCAGGGAACATATCTGGAAATTTCCTTACTATTGAAACTTACTTGAGACTTAGAATCTCATAATTAGAGTCTTTGACTTGAATAAGATAGTACATGGACCCCTTGGATATTATTTTTCTCTCTCTAAGATATGACATAATCTGACCCCTAAGCGCTGAAGTACTACCCCTTCATTCAATAATTGGTTCATTAGGAAACTGAAACTGGATGACTCTATTCGTACAGCCAACTCAAGTATAGCATGAGTGGAGCCAATCCATGTCGAGAATGACATCAAAATCAGTCATCTCTAACTCTACAAGGTATACTGAAGTGATTTTTGAGATACTATAATCGGGCAATTTTGTACACCCATCTGGCTGTGATAGATTTACCCACTAAGGTAGACACTGAGAAGGGCTCTACTAAAGTTTTGGGACTAATACCAAAATCGATAGCTATATAGGGGTTACAAAAGAAAATGAGGCTCCAGGGTCCAATAAAACATACATAGAAAGATAAAAGATTTGTAACTTACCTGTAACCATATCAGAAGAACTTTCCTGATCATGATGGGACTGGAGTGCATATAATCTATTCTGGCGCTGACCGCTGGTGGCACTAGAAGTAGTGTCCTACTGAGTCGGGCGATCAGTTGTAACTAAAGGGCAACTGTGCTGACTCTGCTGACCAACGTGTGGGCATTCTCCAACTCTGTGGCATGGTTTGACACATCCAAAACATAAATCACTGCCAGCTCTACGCACGCCTATATGAATCCTACCACACCTCCCACAGAGTGGATTGGTAAGACCACTATTATTTTTTTATTTTTGAATTATTTTAATTGAATTTATTTTGATTATTTTAGTTTCAATTATTTTAGTATTTAGAATTTTATCCAACGCATAGGAGTATTTCTCCACAAAGAACAAGAACACCTTTAATGAAAACTGTTTTCCTTAGCCTTGCTAATCTTTTCTTTTATTGCTTTCGGACTAGCCTGAGCTACCCTAGGGCCTAGAGCCTAATGTTCTATCTTGATTGCCATTCCTAAACTTTGGCACTAGCACACTAACTGAAAAAGTTGGGGCTAAGAATATTTTACAGAACTGAGAATGGTTACCACTCTCCGACCTTGACTTAAAACTACCTTTTCTGTCCCTCTTATTCTCTCTCTTTCTCCTTATATTTCTCCCTCTTACTCTGTTGAGCATGAACCATAAGCCTAGATGGGACAACAACCTATTGATCATTTTGAACAACTACTGAAGGAGCTAAGGTAGTAAAAGTAGCTCTAAATTTGGCATGAGAGACATGCTCATTCAGGGGATCTTTCTGAATAGGTGGATGTGCGAGTTGCTTCTTGTTCTTTCTTTCGTTGTTTTTTTTAGGAGGCATTTTCTATAAATAAAATGAAGCATGAGTTAGAAAGAGATTTTTAAATAGAGCTTATGCTTATTCGCATGACATAACTACTGAAAAAAGGGAAACTTTTCCTAAAACATCTTGTGTCCTCCTATCCATAAATGTGGTGCACTTCACATCCATGCATAGGTCTCAACTAAACGTGGCTTTTATACTCCCTAGGATACTATAAAAACTTTGCCTCTGATACCATGTTTTGTCAAGACCCGAGGCTACCCCCTAGTTGCAAAAATGGTGCTTACGATCACAAGTAACCACAAGCTAACCCATAAGCTGGTACCTTCTGTGAGTACTGAATAATATACTGATAAGGAACATGTGCAGAAACAACTGAATAAAACCATAAGGTTCAAATACCAAAAATACAATTTAAATCATAAGTCTAAACATTTAATGACATACTTAAAAGAATAATAAAACAACTGATAAAACTAACTAACAGTCTGAATGACTGAAATATCTGAAAGTCTCTAACAGACTAAAAAGTTGATGGGACACGCTCCCAACTAACTCCAAACTGAACTAACTAAAAAGAAATGCGGAAATACTGAAATAACATAACAAGTCCTAGACATATGAGTCCTCACCACAACTGTTGTTGCTGATAGGATAAACTATGTAAGTGCGATTAGGAAATTAAGCATCCGAACCTATGATATAAGACATCATAGCGCAAAGAAAAATATGTGGTTAGTACTTTGAATATACTAGTATATGAGATGAGGTTAGGCTATAATGCAAGGGTTAACTGTGCATGAAATCATGACTGGCTGAATAGTATGAGATAACTAATGCATAAATGCATGAAAGTTGTAAAATCAAAGAATGCATGACCAAGCATATAACATGATATTGAAATAGTCTGTAAAAGTAAAATACTGAAATCTGGTAACTAAATAATTTATGAACTGCATGTTATGGTCAAGTAAACCTGAACTGAATTCTGTACTGAATACTGAACTGAGACTGTGGGAGGTACCATATAACCAAGATGACCCAATCTGACCTAAGTGGGGTCCAACCTGTAACCCCACTTGGAAGGGTGTCAGTATTGTACCATGGTTACTAACAATGGTTACGTGGATCCACTAAACTAATGTCCTGAAGGACTAATGAGTCACCCTCATCTGGAAGGTGCTCTAATAAGATATGTATTACCCTTAACTGGTAGGTAAACACTCTACCAACCCTCAACTAGTAGGTTGATATCTCTAACCTATGCTAGCTACGTAGTTCTGGAATGAAGGGACTACTACTAAAGGTCACGCCCTCTACTGGCAGCTGAGCCCCCATCCCTGAGTTTGCTCGATACTAAATCCTACTCCCAATTGAATGACACCGATTACTGGACTAAACTAAGCTTAACTGACGAGACAACTAATCATGATACTAACTGAATGACAATGATCATGGTTTATTTAAAATCATTCTGAAGATACTGAAATTATGTAAACAGCTAAGTATTGGGTGTTCATAACCCTCTAGCACTGAGTGAAAATAACAATAAAGACATATAAAGCTTTAAAAACCATACTAAAGATTCATTGCTCAAAACCCAACATTTAGACATTTTATCAAACACATGGGAGTCATGAATTTAATTATGGGAAGGGGTAAAGCATGTGATTAAAAACATAGTTACGATACTAAAACCATGAATTAGGGATTTAACATGAGGATTTCAATACTCAAATCATATAAGGGATCATTACATCAAAAAAACACTTATAACATAACTTGTAATCAATAATCAAAATCAATAACAACTTCATGGAGACAATTCATCATAAACATATAAAAACTCATAATTTGATATTAAAAAGGGATTCTTGGACTCCATGGGTGAAAAGGGTCTATGGATGAACAACACACATACCTTAAATCTTTAAGCTTGAAAGAGAAACACAATCTTAATGTTTTTTTTGAAAGTTCTTGGATTCGGGAACTTGATTTCTTGGTTTTCTTGAAGAGGGGTAATTGAATTTGATGAACTTAGGGGAAATGTTAAGGTTTCTTTAGGAGAACAATTTATAAAAATGGCCATAAAATGCCCCATACGATATTTTAATTTATTTTTCTATGAATTAGATTAAGGGAAAAAGACTCAATTGCCCCTCAGAGAATTAAATTCGCAATTGGAATTTGGATTAAAGAGCCACCGCAATGCGGTGAGTCTTCCACCTCTATAGCCACCACGATGCACCACTATCGTGGTGAGCTATTGGGATCAAAATCCAAATACAACTCAATCCTTATCTGAAAAATCCAAAACTTCCCCGAGACATGCTCTTTATACCTCTGAACATTAATTAACTCAAAAATCAGCATCTTGGGGTAGGGAAGACTCATTTAAAAATCCTTGAAGTTAATAGGCCAAAAATAAGACTAAGTCCCCAACACTTAGTAAAAGTTTTAGGCTGTAAACCTCTTATTCATGAAACTAGGAGTTGAACTAAGGCAAGTATAATATGGGGTATTACAGATATAGTTGTCTAAGGGAGTTTAGTACTTATGAGTATATTTATACCCCAACCATAAGAGTGAAGTGGTTACAGTTTAGTTTAGAGTTTATTAAAGAAGTCCACAAACTTAGATAATGACTTAAATCTACGGGGGAGATGATAGAACAAAGAACCAAGTCAGACTTTGCAATTCCAGTAGTGATGCTAGTGAAGTTCTAAAATAAGCTAGGGGAGGCGGATGCTCAACCCATTCCTATATTAGTATATTTCTTATACTTTAGTCATTACGACACTCTACTCATGCCATGTTGCCAACACTATGATCATAACTTATATTCCTATTGTTCAAATAAAATTATATCTATTCTCAATTCCTAGAATAAGGAGTAATAACTCATTCAGTAGTACGAATCATACTCTATGACTCTATGAGTTCCAGTCTTATGTCATACAACTCATAACTCATACACTTATGTTTTACAGTATGCATAGTTCCAGTTACTTATGATACCTCCTTAATAACAAGTAAGATCACACTATATCATATATGCTCTCAGACCAGATCTCCTGAACAAGTTTGTTCTTATTAGACTTTACTCCTAGGGCCTCATTTTAGTGTAAAATTTATGAAAATTCTTAGTTAAAGATTTCTTAGTATTCCTCTTATTCTAGATACTCATGTTGTAATTCTTTAGTAACTCATCTCATGTTTTGATAGCGATGTTGATGGCAGTTGAGTCATAGGCTTGAATGAATTATTGATATACTTGTCAATAATGACTTGTGGTGGTTAATAACTCATTTATTAGAACTAAAGGTTGATTTTTTTTTAGGCAAGGAGAAGTATATTTTTGAATGATAGACCCTAGAGGTTATAGAATATAGATTATCATAGTTAAGACCAGTGTAGTCCTTTTAGTCAAAGAGCTTTTTCTATTTAGATTAAGATTGAACATAGTGAGATAATTCCACTAGACTAACCATAGCCTTTAGCAGCCATCTGTGGTGTACCCCTAATAGCATTTAAAGTTTTAACAAGGTAAGTGTGGTATATCTGTAAGAAGAAGCAAGGTTGAAAAATATTGACAAGTCACAAGGTTATCAATGACATTGTTTAAAGTATATTTGTCACATCCTTACTTTCAGCCTAAGGTACTCTTATTTCAAGATACATAGTTTTAGACCAAAGGTGTCTCATGTTCAAATCTTTGTCATTCTATAATACCCCAGGTTTTGGCCTCTGAAAATTTCTTGATTTTGCCACCCTGCCCAGGGTACGACTTAGGTAGTGAGTCATAGTCACTCATCATGAGTCGTATGGTGCCATTCGTGTCCAGAGTTTCTATTGTGGTCACATTTTTGCCCTCACGAGTACTAGGGTGAGGTCATGAGTCGTAGGGTGTGACTCATGACCATAGTAATAAGGGGTCAAGGTTTGGGGTCTCAGGCTACGAGTCTTGATGATAACTCATGACCAGTGACGAGTCGTTACCTAACCTATAGTGACAGGCAATAGTTCTTCCTCCACATTTTAATTAGGGGTAAGTTGGTTTTTTCCCTTCCATTTCACTCCTCCCACGACTTAAAACCCTTTCGTTGGCCTTTTTTCATCTTTTAACATAACTTAAACATCAATATTTCCTCTCTAAATCCCCAATCAAGAACAAGCTAGGGTTTTAAGGAATTATACCTTGGGTTTAAATTTATAGTTTCCTATCCAAATTTCTTTGGTATTCAGGCATGTATCTCTTTCCTAAATTATTTTTATACAAATAATGTGTATAATTATTATTCAGGCATATATCTCTTCCCTAAATCATTTTTATACAAATAATATGTTTAATTATTATCTATGTGGTCGTAATTGTTGGATTTTGGATGTGGGTTGAGGGGATTTCAATGGTTATTACATGAATTGGTTTTCTATGGCTTTGAATTGGTTATTCATGCTATTTCTTATGGTTTTGAATCTAAATATGTGAATGGGTGTGGGAATTGGAAAGGGGAACATGGGTTTCCCTAATTTTATGGTTTAATCGTTTTGGGATTGGCTTTAACATCAACCCAACTTGTTTAATAGTTTTGAAAACATGGATATATGCACAATTTCACTTACTCTTGGAACCTTGCATTGCATAAAAGGTTAATGGATCATAAAATGGCTTTTAAAGGCCTTGGTGGCCATGGTTTTGGATTAAAATGGTTTTTTGAAGGCCTTGGTGTCCATGGATTGGATTTAATTGGAACTTTGGAGTCAAATTGGCTAAAATATTTTGGTATGGAATAAATGGAATTGGCCAAGCTCTGCTATTTGGTATGATGATACCAATGGTAAATGACTAATTAAAAGACTCCTTGGTTAATATATTGGAATATGTGTAAATGGTTTTAATTTAGGCTTAAAGGTGTTTGTGCAGCTCGTTGTAGAAGGTGTAGGTCACAAAGGGACCGATAATGGAATCACATTTGCTGGAATGGGGGTTTTGGTAAATGTGTGCATAGTTCACACTATATATATATATTGGAATGGTTGGGGTCATGGATTCCCTGGCCCTTCCTCAAATTTTCCTAGTTCGTGCGGCTAACACACTCTAAGACCCTTTCAGCAGAGGGGGGTTGAACTCATATAATCCATGGGTGCCCTTAGGACGGTTAGAGCACCACAGTTCAAGTTAATGATTTTAAATCTCATGCTTAAACCTTGTTCCCTATTCCGACATCTCATATATATGTGTATATACAATGTTTACATGTGGTTTTACTTTGATTTTGGACATGGCATCATTTTATCCCTTCCTTAAGTTACATGCGAGTTCTCACCCCACTAACTATCCCCGTACCCTGCATCATTTTATGATGTAGGGTCTTAGGGGTTCTTCGGTTCTTATGAAGTGTTTGGTGATCCGATTCATCGGTTGGTTTTCTTGAAGTGGTGACCTCCATCCTCAGGAAAGCTTTACCATTTCATTAAGTTTCTTTCATATTTTTGAAATTGTTATTATTCCATTTTGGATTCTGTTTGGCTATAGTCGGGGGCATGTACCGACCTAGTTGATATTCAGTTTTGTTAGAGGTTTTTGTGGACAAAGTATGGGTGGTTATGTGTTGTGGATCCTTAGATCCTTCATCTTTGGTTTATCTATCTTTCTTATATATTTTGTTGTCTTTGGCTGTTATTTACATTGTGTTCTGGTTGGCTAGGCTAAGAGGGTGGTCTTCGATCCTCGATGGACTTAAGATACCCGTCATGACCAGGACCTAGTTCAGGTTATGACACATTCTTATTCTATAAGCTCAGATGTTTAGACTAGACTGCTCAAACCATATTATGATCCTTATTTATACATCTCACTCAGATCATGGCCAAAGTGCTTCCCTCATTACAGTTATAAAAACCTTTGACAAGGAATGTTAGAGGTAAAACAATATTACTTTCTCTATGACTCTCAGAAATTTCATGTTGTTATCTGTCACTTTATAGTTCTACATATATGTTCATGCCAGGAATGCTTCAGTTCAGATAAAAACTCTCAGTACGAGCCATTCCATGTAGCCAGTAATTCAGCTCGGAGATAAGACAGACAGTTTCCGTGGTTCCCTATCTTTTCTTCTAGTCTTACTATACTAAGTGTCATATGTATGCTTATTCCATGAGGTTTTTTATTTTCATTCATGCTATGTGTAAATTCAGATAATTTCTTACTTCCAATCTAAATCACACCCAACCATAGCAGATATCGAAATTCAGAAATCAGTATCATGTTAGTTATCCAGATTCAGAATTCAGCCAGACAATACTAGCAAATTTTGCATTTTCATACTAGTCTAAGTTTTAGTTGGAGATTCAGTCATCATGTCAGTGTTCAACTCTTATAATTCAATATTAGGGATTAGATCTTTTTCCATAACTTTTCAACTTACTTGGTTCTCATTCAGGGATGGATGATCCCAAGAGGGAGATATTATAATTCCCTAAAAACCTGAGCTATGATTAGATCCGTGCTTGAGTACATGTAGAGAAAAACATCATACTTTGATAGTATTAGATGTGATGTATACAAGTACTAATGCATCAAGTAACTCCTAACTCATAGCCAAGTTGAAAGCTTCCTTATCGGTTGAGTCCTTGTGTAAGATCTCTCTATAGTCAACTTCAAATAAATTTAGCCCCTTTACTATGAAGTTTTTTGTAGTATAAAACCCACCAAATGAAATATCTTCGATTCATCTTTACAACATATCTGATTTCACCTCAATCTAATATCAGAGTAGAAAGTTATGCCTATTTTACCTTAGGGTGTTCATCTGTAAGAGACTGACGATCTAAGTTGACGAGCCATCAACTAGTTGATGAACCGTCAACTTAATTTGTCAACCTTAACTAGTAAGATCAAACAATGGACCAAATGTGATGAGATAGTTTACGAGCCATCAATGAGTTAATGGGTCGTCAACCAAGTCGTCAGACGAAAAATTTCTATAATTTTTTTTAGTTTCCTTAGGGGTAGTTTGGTCTTTTCCTTACCACAAAATCATCCCCCGCAAATTAAATCAATCATAAACATTATTTATGCAACATTTAACAAATTTTTATCGCTCTTTATCCCCTCCATTCTTAAGAGGAAAAAAGTAGGTTTCTTCTCAAAGTTCAACTTCCAAGACTCTAAACTCAAGTTTTCCTTCAAGATATCTATAAGTATAGGTATGTGGATATTTAGTGAGGATCTCCTTTCATTATCATGTAAAAACTATGGTTTTTCATTCATAAATGATATGATTCCCATGAACTAGGATTTTACCCTAATTATGACCCCAAGCTTAAATTTAATTCTCCATGATATACTTTTATTCATGAGCATGCCTTAATGATTATTTATGATTTCTTATAGATATATATAGCATTGACATTATTATCAATTCCATATATGATTTACATGATACTACTTACATTTTTAAGCATATGATCAAGCTATACAAAATGTATCAATTTTCGAGACTATTAAGCATTATTTATCATGATTTGATGGATTCGGGTCTATATTAGTTTGACATGACGTGTTTTCCATGAAATTTATTATCCTTAAAAGACTTGGTATTTTATAGCTCTCAAGTATATTGATATTCAGTATTTTGGATTTTGAGTTATGAAATTTCCTATTACATTGAGATTATATAATTTCTATAATTAGTTGCATTCTTCATAGATGGGGTTATGAACTACCAATGAATTAGGATATCATGCATTGTTAATTAAGCAACTTAGTTTTTTAGTTTTTGTGATTTAGAATAACTTAAAAGCACTTATGTGTCAGTCTCATAACATCAGTATTATTGAGTTATTCAGTATATCAACTTATATTCAGTTGGGAGTAATATTTAGCACCAAAGGAACACAGTAATGAAGGCTCACCCATCAGTTAGGATGAGACTTTTAGTAGAAGTACCTAAGTTTCAGAACTACGATGCCACCATAGATTCTAATGGGTCACCTGTCAAACTAGGATTGATACCTTAATCCTTTAGACATTACTTTAGTGGTACCACATCGGATCAGCCTTTAATGTACCCGAGTTCATCTCTTTATTTTAAGTTAGCATTTAGTACAGTTTCACAACATGGTCAGCATTAGATTTAAATCATTTGGAAAATTTATGCTTCAACAGTGTTTCATTTTTTTAGAAATGTTTTATCTCACGACTCAGAGGTTTCACTATCTCTTATGGCTTTTCAAGATAGACATGATTTTAATGCATATTTTAGTAAAGTGTTTATATGCTTAGTTCTAAAGAAAATTTTAAGTGTTTTAATGACTTGTGCATATCTTACATACTCAATACATTGCAAAGTATTGATCTAATGCCTCTCCTGCATATATTTTTCATGTGATGTAGATTCAGGTACTTACTATAAGGATTATAGGCAGATCACAACTTCCAGTCAACATGTGATGAGTTCTTTTTATTAGAGGACTCAAGTTAGATATTGTTCTAGTATTTTATTTCAATTCTTATGTTTTGTCTAGGGATAGCCGAGGTCATGTCTCGGTTACCTATAGTCAGTATTAGTAGAGGTTTCATAGACAGTCAATTAAAGTTATTGTAGGTGGTTTTAATTGTTCTTTTGTTTCTAGATTTTAGTGTCGTAAACTTTTAAAATTAATATATTGAAACAACTTATCTCATGATTATGCTTCTACTCTGTCAGTTTACCTCTTGTGCATGTTTTAATCAATTGCTCATGCATTATGACAGTACCATGGGTTAGCTTGAGATCACTTGTGATGCTATGAACCATGTTATGACTAGGGGGTAGTCTAGGATCGTGACAATTTAAAATATATTTAGACATTTTAAATCGAGATATACATGCCTTTTAAGTGGAAACGCGTAACTCATCAAATGAAGAAGTAAGGACGATATAAGATGATACAATAGCTAAACACTTAGTAGACGATGTCAAATGAAAGGGTGCATAAATTTGTGGGCTAATGAGGCACATGGACAGATCTAAAATAAGGGTCAAATGTACATTTCCATGTAAGGACATATTAAATGTATGGTGGTCAAAATATATATCCAACATATGATCACTTGTAACATATGTAATGTAGGATCTTATTGACTCAATGAATACTCATTTAACTTAAAGAATAACTCATGAAACTTACTGTTTAGATTACATTTATGATACTAGTATTTGAAAGTATAAAGACACTGATATAGGATAATCAACACATATAGAAATAGTTTGACGCATTTGTGAAACCATGAACGGTAAGAGGAAAATCATTAACTATATTGGAGATTGTACACCATCACACTGTATCTTTTACCATGAGGTTCACTTAAAAAACTCACTTTGTTGGTACACGGAATATAGGATTTCATATCAAAGAATATGAAATTGAATATCTTTACATGCCTTGATAAGCAACTCAGGTATTACAATAAATTAACTTTCTTTCCTTTGAATTATTTATCTACAATTAAATAAGTGATAAAATTATTAGTAGTAGTTAATCAACCAATTTGTTCTACTTGATCTCCCCAAAATAGTAATTGAAATTTCTTACTTTCTCCTCTAATCACTTATTATATTATACAACCTTCTTATAAGGTCCCTCGTAACTCTTGGATTTTATAACTCACAAAACAGTATACCAAAAGTATGGTAGGCATTAAGCTCCCATAACCCTCCAATTAAATGGTGTATCACCACACTCTCCTTTTATACTTTAATATAACTCCACTCAATCATTCTATGAGGTCACCCACTACCTTCCAACAACAATACATATAAACAGCTTCTAAACAATCACAAAATTATTTAGCACAATAGGAAAATATTGAACTCACGGGTTTCAATCACCGTCCCATGAGTTTTTACTAATAATATGTATAAAATTCTCCATACAAACCTATGAATAAAGAGGGACACAAATGGAGGCAATAGCTTACCTCAAATTATGAAAATTTATTTTCTTAACTTATACTCCTTCAGGGGATTAAACTTTTCTTGACACTTAAACCAAAAAAAAAAAAAAAAACTCTCTTAATAACCAAGAAAAGTTGGGCAGTCAACTTGGAGAAAGATCTACCCCATATTTTAAACATGAAATCCTAATCTTCCACAGAAGAACTAAGATAAACACATAAGATTTCCACTTACCTTGGTTGGAAATGAGAAAGGTTTCTTCAAGAACTCTAGGAGAAAATTAGGGTGGTTGTTTTTTGTAGAGAAGGAGTTAGAGAGAAATCTAATTTTCTCCAAATGAAATAATAAGAAAAAAAATGAACTTATCTTGGTCTATAAAACACCCTGATGACTGCCTCTCCCATTATGGAACAGATATTTTTGGTCAAAAAGTCCAAGTAGGTGATGTTCCTACTTCATTCTTTAAACTAGTCAAATAGTCCAAATAGATGATGTACCTACTTGCTCTATTAAGTTGGTCAAAAGGGTCATTTAGTTTAAGTGGATGCAATCACTTGCTCTCTTAAGTTGGTCAAACAGTCCAAGTAGATGATGCCCCTACTTGTCACCAACTAGCTTAATTTACTCAAGAAAGCACCTTACTTATTTTATTCCGTTTTGCATATATTAATCCCACTCGAGTTAAAATGCTTTCATCAATGTTAACTTAGTTGTATATGTATGTTGAAATATATGGGTTGTTACAAAATTCACATTTATCTCCCGACAGATTGAATGGACATCTTTGATGTGTTGCTATATAAATCCATGAAAATGAAATCACATTAATATGATATAGTAATGCAATATATAACAAATTTAAAATAATCTTGATCAATGATCAAGACTAAGATTATTATCTGCAACTTCATTTGAAGTTATTAGTTCGACATCAAAGGTATTTCAAATATTTACAATAGAACTAACCAAAAAGTTTTCAAGTTAAGATTAAAATCTAACTTGTTTACTACCACTCTATGTTTATAGAAATACCTAATCAATACAATCATGAATGAATAATAAGTAATCATCTATAGTCACTCTATTTAGAACATCGTACAATGCGTTGTTGGATGTGATGCAAAGATTGGTTCAAATAACATAACAAAACCCCTTTTATTTTTTAAACAATATTTTTGCATGTGTATTCAAATAATGATGAACTACTGATCTTAAAAACCTTGAAACATATGAAAATGAAAACAAAGAACAACAAAAAAAAAAATCATTACAATCAAAAGTAGATTCAACAATGAGTTTGAATCAGATAATTAAATAATCTCCAAATTAAAGCGAATACAAAAAAAAACTTGATATAAGTTATGGATCCTTTATAGGTCAAATAGATATACCTCTTTATCAACGTCTAAAAAGGAAAGAAAACTGAGAGACCAACCTCAAAATTAACTTTGCAATCACCTTTATTGACATCCCTCGATCTAATCTGATCATTGTTATCACGAGAACTGTGGAGATCCACATTTTTGGATGAAAATATATTGATATCACATGTCCACCGTGTCCGACAAGGTTTTGAAAAAGTCTGCCTTGGTTGGATTTCTTTGAGCTCTTGCTTCTTTTTTTTTCTTTTACATTGCACTTGTTGATCCCCTTATCTTTTTTAAAAAAGAAATCATTTTTTGTGCTATTTTTCATCCATCTTCGATAGGTTCCAACAAGAATATGATCATAAATTTCTCCAATATTTTCTATATAGACTTGAAAGATGTTGTAACAATTCAACGCCAAAAATAGGGCACTTTCAAAAGTGAAGTGACAATATCGTGAAGCAAGTCTTTGTTGGTTGCCTAGTCAGCAAACAACATTGTTGCAATTTTGGTCACTATTATAACACTTATGAGACCCTAATTTACATATTTTTGGAAATTAAGAGTATTGACAATTTACCTGCAGCATTGGAGTCTTTCACAAAAGTTGTGAAAATTGTCTATGAATCAACAATTTTCTCAACTTTTGTGAAAGGCTCCAATGATGTGGGTAAGCTATAACATACTTAACCTCCAAACATAGGTCAATTAAAGACTCTTAAGTGTCAGAGAAATGACCATAATTACAATAACTTAGTTTGCTGACAAGACGCCTACCAAAGGACTGCTTCACAATATTGTTGCCACTACAACAAAATACATGTATAGCTACATTATATGTTATAGCTAAATATGGAAAGTTTCATGGCTAAACACTTTGGCTGCAATTTTTTTTCCCGTAGTAAGAAGTGACGTAACTAAAAGTTAGCTATAGACTTTACATGATTTGTGGCTAAGGACAAATAATTACAGCTATAAAAAAAATTATGTTGTAGCTGAGATGGTAAAAAAATCTTGCTATAAAATATATACTTAAAGCAAATAAATTTACTCTTTGCTATGACAAATAGAATCTGTAGCGATCTTTTATATTATAGTTACAATTAATTCTATTATAATTTATAGCAGAATAATTTGCTATTAAAATTTATAATTTGTGGATAGTTTATGTTTTACCTCATGATAACAATATTTGCATTTAGTTACGAGTTAGAAAATCAATAGCTATAAAATGAAATGCAATAAATATTTTGCACATAACTAAGAATTTATTCATTTTGCGATGAAATACATAAATTATAGCTACTTTTTTAATTTGCTACAAAAATTCATTGCTACAAATTGAAGTATATTTTTATAAATATTATTAATAAAAAGAATTTCTATAATGTAGATAAAACCATATATATATATATATATATATCAACAATTCCATTATTATATATTAAAAAAAAAATCTACAAGTTTTGCAATAAGAAAAATTATACAATATAGCTACAAATTCATTTTTGAGATTCTAAAACAATTGTCAAATTACATGTAATTGTATTTTACAACTAAGAATAGTCACAATATATAATTCTTTTAAGACACCATCTTGTTTTAATCCAAAACAGGATAGTCTTCTTCTATCTCTTCTTCTTCAATCTTCAACTGCACCTCAACTTGACAACATACATCCTAATTTATCATTTATATGCTCTTATTCCATTGATATGTCTGTCAATAATGGTAAAGTATTTTAGCACCAAGAAAATTAATACCAACTAATTAAATATGAAAGTATGTGTATATGTAGAATTTCAAGGAGAAAAATATACCTTAATTAATAACAATAAGGAAAATGCAAAGCAACCAAATAAATAAACAAATTTGTATACTTTTTAAACTTCTTAAAACATATAGATATGAATTTCAGATTTCAATACAACAACAAAAAGATATTCAATATAATCTCATAAGGGTTAGATCTCAAATTTCAATATCAATTTTAAAATCTACACGGAGAGAATATTACCTTCAAATTAACAAAAATATATACAATCCAATGTAATACTCATATTGTAAAACTTTTTGCATCTACATGGTGAATTACATGTTGTAAATCGACAAAAAAAAATCAATAACACAACATAAAAAATTCAAACAAATCAAAAACTAAAAAAAATGTGAAAAAAAGTAAGGGGTCGCAGGGGATGGAGGGGGGAGAGGGAAAAGGGGTCAACAATAGGGTTAAGTGGGAAATAGGGTAATTTAATGAAAGTTTTGATTTTAAAATTGAAAAAAGGACATGGTATGACCATTTTTAAAAAAATGGCCCCCATTTGAAAAGGTGGACATGGGTTGTCCAGTCGGCTAAACTAATCCCTTTTTTTAGCCATTTGGCCCAATTGGGTACATGCAATCTCTATACTCAATTGATACACTTTTATACTAAATTGATACACTTTTATATTGTACTGATACACTTTTTAAAAAGGAGAAAGGAAACTCTATGCAAGCACATGAATCTCTATACCCAATTGGTACTCTTTTATACCATATTAATACACTTTTATACTACATTGATACACTTTTATACTACATTGATACACTTTTATACTAGATTGATACACTTTTATACCACGTTGATATAGTATATATATCATATAAATACACCTTTTACAGATAAAATTTGCGCAAGCATAGACCTCCATTGAAAGTTTTGATCAATTTATGTCCTACACCAATAACTTTGTCGACTTCAAATTCAGCATGCAAATCCACAACGTTACCGTTAAAACACGGTGAAGCTTAAAGATAGAAACAGAGAAAACTCACTGAATCATGTGTCAAGTAAGTGTCTCAATAATCACAGTAGTAGCTGAAATATCACGTAAATGATTAATGACAGAAACGAAATCACAAAAATGAGCATAAACTCAAAAGAATAGTTCACTGAAAAATATTGTGCTTAACGAGGCATTTGGTTGACAAGGTAACTGAAGAAGTTACTTTGCCACTGCAATAGTCGAATTTTGTGTTCAAGTTTTTCGCCGAAGTATTGTTACCGATATGAATTTTGATTAATTGGAAAGAAACAAAATTGGAATTCGGAATCCTTGGGTGAAATTCAGTAGGAAAGGGAGGCTAGTCCCTAAAAGACTACTATTGGATTGAAGCTCCTAGAAGGTTAAATTTTGGTGTCTAAGATTGGAAATTGGGGTGAAATTGATGGAATTTTGGTGGGTTGAATTTTATTTTTTTCTAATTTCTATGTGAAATCCATATTATATGGTAGAAATGGAGAAAAGTTGAGAGAAGAAGATGAAATAATACACATATGCGTGTGACGAGGCGATTTACCGGGTTTAAAACCCAATTCGCGAGTGGCTATTTACGGGTATTAAAAATTTGGGTGCTAATTTTGTAAAATTATTTTATTTTAGGTGTTATTTTTGTCCCTTCCCCTTTAAAATTTTGGTGGGAAATTTTGGTCCTGTTGCAATTTTTTAATTTTTGGGGGAGATTTTGGGGTTTGAGATAAATGGAGATAAATGTTTGGTAAAATTTTGGCCCCTGTTTTTATTTACTTTTTTATGATAACGTTTTTTTCTCTTTACTTGATATACTAAAATGTATATTTTTTTGTTTTCATTTTTACAAATTCTATTAGTGTTAGAACTAACTAATACACCAATTGTACCTAAAAGAACAAATATAACAAAGAAAAACATCAAATGAAAATATATATTTTACTTAGTTAGTAGAGAAATCAATTATATATAAGAAATAAATATTATTCTAAATATATTATTTCTTTTCAATTTTTTTGATCGTGATATAGTTCGTTTTAATTTGTAATGTACTTTTCTATTTTAATAAATTTTAATTTAATAGTCTTTAATGAAACTGATGATTATTTTGAGTTACAAGTTTTAGTTTGAATTATAAATTCAAAATTTTATGAATTAAAAATAATTTCTTCTACCATAGAAGTTAGAATAAAGCATGTGTATATTCTACTCTCTTTTTGAAGTTTACTTTGTGACTATATTGGGTATATTATTTTTATGGTTGTATATGAATTTAAAATGATTTATATGGATTAGACTGTTACATTTAAAATAAAAAAAATTAAAATAAAACTATCACTATTCGAAAATCAATCTAAAACATTTATATATAATTGGGGATGAAAAATATATTTGCAATGACAAGTGTCAATTTCCATAGTATTCAAGTTAAAAAAATTTAAGCTAGAAATTTCAAAAAGAAAATGTCAATTCAATTTCTTTTTACAGTAACACCAAGAATTCAAATTCATGGTAAATTACTCTATTATGGTGATTTCATACTTTCACAACATTCGACTATTTTGATTTAAATGAGAATATGAATTTTAAATTACTATTTTTTGGTCTGAACTGAAAATATAAATATTATACGAATATAAAATGAGTATTATGAATTAAAATACCAAGTTTAAAATAAAAATCAAAAATAAATTAAAATTATTTTAAAAAAGAATTGTCAATTCAATTTATTTTTACATCAACAATATAAATTCATGTTCAAATTATAGTGTCCCATTATCGTGGAACCATCTTTGACAGCATTCGACTATTTTAATTTTAATTTAAATAGAAATGTGAATTTTGAACTACAATTTTTATTTTGTATTAAAGATACAAAAAAATATATGAATTATATGGCTTAAAAGTCAAGATTAGAATAGAATATTCAAAGATAAAATATTCAATAATAAATTTGAACAAAAAAATAACTAAAATATCAATATTCCTTTCTTTATTAGTGTATGCGTATTAATTATACTGACCAAAAAATTGACTTATCTATTTATATTCTAAACTAACTCATATTGCATATTTATTACATATGACCTCTAATTAAAGGTAAAATATTAAATTAAAAAAAAACTCATTTAAATGTTATGTATGAAAAAATTATAGTGAGGGGGATAGATAATGTAAAGGTACTATAATTCAAACTAATTTGCTTAAAAATAAAATAAAATAAAATAAAATAAATAATTTTAAATTTAATATTTTCAAAAAAATCATATAAATTCCTTAATAAAGTCCGTGTATCGTGTGAATTCAAATATACATATACATAATATATCTACATTATTGAAGTTTTTATGAATACCTATTTTTTCTTTGAAAAAAAAGTTCTTAAGTATAGGAAAATATGCACTTACTTGAAAACAATAAAATATCAAGTATAGACAAATATCCTTACAACTTTCAAAAAAGAATTAATTGTATATTTATTTATTTATTAAAAAGGGGACAATTAACATTCAAAATAATATTTTGCAACAAAATAAAATTACCTTGATATGTTTAAGAAGTTTGTTGATAAGTTTGAGGTTATTATTATGTATATTACCTTTTTTTCTTTTTTGTATTATAATATTTTTAATTGAAATTTAATTGATTCTATTTGTGTGTATATAAAATATAAGATCATACTAATTAATTGTATATTTCTTTTTTAAAAAATTACAATTAACATTCAGAATAATATGTTGCAACAAAATAAAATTTACTTGATATGTTTAAGAAGCTAGTTGATAAGTTTGAGGTTATAATTATGTATATTACCTTTTTTTTTTTTTGATAATAATATTTTTAATTAAAATTTAATTGATTCTTGTGTGTGTATACTTGTTTAATCGCACGTGTCTCGCACGTGTTACGTTTGATTATTTAAAATTAAATAATTCTATCTATTGTGAAAAATTTTAATGAAGTGTAAAAATTTCAAATCTCTTTTCAAAGATCCTTCACATTTTAATATAACAATGTAAACATAAACATATATTATAGTGTAAGCATGTATCTCGCACGTATAACGTTTGATTATTTAAAATTAAATAATTTTATCTATTGTGGAGATTTTTAATAAAGTGTAAAAAGTTCAAATCACTTTTCAAAAATTCTTCACATTTTAATATAATAATGTAAACTTGAACATATATTTTAGCATAAACACATATATATTTTACCATCAGCACTTTCAAGTGATTGATAGATCATCACTTTTATGTTTGTCATGAAGTACTTTTTTCCCTTGCTACCATATGCTAAGAGAGACGTATCAATTTGAACCACATTTGTGGTACGATTATTTTTTTTATAATTAAAATCTTTCCTTGTTTTTACAGCCAAATCTTTACAAAATTATTGATTACATTTTTATTACATATTTAAAACTTTTAAAAATCTGGTACTTCTTGAAAATCTGGTACTTCTTGAATTTTTCTTATTCTAATGCTTTTATATTTATTTCTAGTTTTTTAAATCTTTTTAAAATCAAATTTAGTTGATTTAGAATTCTTAGACTCATGAAAAAAGTATTAATTGTCATTAATTCTGATGACTTCTAATAACGTAATTTTTTACCATAAATATATTTAATTAATTTTCAACTCTAAAATATTAGGAAAAATAGTGAAAAGACGATTTTATATAAAATAAAGACTTTTAATTAAGGACAAAAAGTTCAAATAACATTTCTAAGACCCTTCACACTTTTAACATAGGGAAAATACCCAATTACCCTCCTGAATTATACCCAAAAAGGTTATGACATATTTCAACTTAAAGGGGATCCTATTACCTCTCTGAACTAATTAAAAGTGTAATTTTGACACCCTTAGTGCCTACGTGGCACAACACACTGAAGTATCCACGTAGGTACACGTGTGTGCCACATATGTGCCACGTAGGCATTAAGGGTGTCAAAATTACACTTTTAATTAGTTCAGGGAGATAATAGGACCCCCTTTAAGTTGAGGTGTGTTATAGCCTTTTTGAGTATAGTTTAGGGGGATAATTGGGTATTTTCTCTTTAATATATTATAGATTATATATTATAGATATAGATTATAGATATACACACACATATATATATATAATTAAATTTGAAACTTAGAAATAAGATCATACAAAATTGAATCCAGTTTAAAGATGAACACCTCTAATTACATTAAAATTTTAAAGTACTGTTTCAATACATCATATTAAATTTAAATAATAAGTTTAAATACATATACTAGGTTGGGATGAGGTTTTTTATGAAATTTGGCATGATTAGTTAATTGAAATAAATATAATCAAATATTTATATATTGATTTACGACTTATAACCTATAAAATTGAATTAAATCGGCTGATTAATATCTTCAATCACATTAGAGTGATAAATATATTATTCCGGTAAAACAAATTTGAGTCAAATGACAATTTTAAAAGAATTTGATTGAGATTAAACTTTAGTAAGACTAAGTGAAATTATTTTTAAATTGAACATAATTAGTTAATCAAAACTAATTAGAAGTCTCTATTTATTGAAATTATATTTAAAATTCACAATTAGTCATGTAGTATTGAATCAAATCGAACCAAACAAAATCAAACGATTAACACCTCTAATTACACTAAATTAGTATTGCAATAATAAATTTCATCTTGAGGTAAAAATTTAATTACTAACTATAAAATTTTATAATAGTATTGAATTTGTGGCTAAATCATTTTGCCATGATAAATAATTTTTCCCCTGTTCCAAATAAGTGGTTTTAACATTTTTCATTTTATTTCTTAATAAGTGGTATTTGAGATAATCAATAAAACATTAATGACGTTCTTCCAATTTTATCCTTCTTTAAATAATTTTTTTTATATAATTAAGAAATTATTAAAAAGTTAATCCTCTTCAAGATATTTATCAAGAATAAGTTATTAAAACATCTTAAAATTTATTTTTTAGGAATGAATAGTTTTATTAAGGAGTTTATCCAAACTAAAATCACCATTTATTTTAAAACAGGGAGTATAACTATTATTAAGCCACCTATTGCCACAATTTTTGGTACTCAAAATCCAAATATTTATTAGCTACAATACTTTATTTTAAATAACCTTTTTCACGGCTAATCGGTCACTATTGCTACGACAAGTTTCAACACATTTCAACAATTAACAATTAGCTATAAAATTTTACTGTAGCAAAAACTCTGTTATACCATTCAAGTTATTGCACTAATTTTTCGTAACTTGAAGCAAAAATATTTATTTAGCCACAATATTTAATTTTAAATAATTTACTATGGCTAAAAGGTGACTATTACTACAAATAAGATTCAATTCATGGCAAAGATTTATAATTAGCTATGAAACTATGTTATAGCAAAAAAATGTGGCTATCATTTACTCTTGCCGCAATTTTTTATGACTTGAATCAAGAAAATTCATTTAGCTACATTATTTTATTTTAAATATTTTATTGTGACGAAAAAGTTTACTATTGCTACAATAACTTATATCGCGTGACAAAAATTTATGATTAGCTATAAAATTTTACCGTAGCAATAAAGTTGTAGCTATTTAGGTAATTATTGTCACGATTGCTAGTAATCATAGCAAAAATGAAGAATTAACTTTGCCAATTTAATTTTCATGGCTAAAAAATTTTAGGAATCTATAAATAGCTATGAAATCCAAAATTTTATAGTTGTTACTAGTTAACAACTACGATTTCTAAATTCATAGCTTAGTTTTTTTAGCTATGTCTCTTGTTGTAGTGTGCTTTTCAAAGGTGCCCTGTCTTTTGACATTGAATTGTTACAACAGCTTGCGAACCTATCAAAAAATATTGAAGGAACTCATGAACATCTTCTTATCTGGAACCTACAAAAACTGGATTGAAAATAGTTCAAAGAAAAAATAAAATTTTAAAAAGAATGATAAGGAGATCAACAGATAAAATGCAAAAAAAGAAGATATAAAGGAAATTTATTCTACTTTTTCACCCTGTTAACAGCATGTTCATGCTCAAAAAAAAAAAAATTAAAAAAAAAAAGATAAGGAGATTTTAAAGTACATAAAAATGCCAACAGATCTAATAACTTAATGGAATATTGTAAAATAAATCAACAACAATAACTAAGCCTCAATTTTGAGAAACTTGGACACATTGTAAAATCTATCATTAAAAAAGTACTTCAAATTTCATCTACATGATCACTATAAGCACTTTTCATGGTAAGTATTTAGAAGAAAACATGCAATGAAGAGTATTCATCATACTAATTTGAGATTGACAACTAGTGAGTAGTGAAGGCGTAGACATTACGTAATTTGAGATTCTAAGTGGACCTTGGTGAAATTAGAAGGACCTAGAGTAAATGATTAATGACCACTAACATGTGAGTAATCTTTGAAGTAAGTTACCTGACTGAAAAATACGTGAGTGAAAACTCGGTGGAGAGTAAGGAAAAAGGCGTTTAGACATTGTCTGATGACTTCAAGCTGAGTTTCATTATCTAAGCTTGTTTGGAAGAGAGACAACTACATGACAAGATATGAAGGACGGATATTGTCACAGGAGTTTCTAATTGGATCAGATTCCAAGTTGAGAAGTCTGAGGAGATAGAGTACACCGTGAGATTAGTCGAGATAAGAATAAGCTAGCTCAGACACCACACTCAGTGGAGGATGTACATGTATTCCAGGGGTTCATTCGAACCCCCTTCGTCGGAAAATTATATTATTTTTACATGGTAAAAAAAAAAAAAATTATGTATAAATAATAGAGGCTGAACCCCCTTCGACTAATCCGTATATGTACTACTGAACCCCCTCACTGAAAATCCTGGATCCGTCCCTGACCACACAAATAAAAAAAAGGAGGTGAGATGTCTTTGAAAGTTCTTAGACCATTCTTGCTTCTTCATGAGATATCACGAAACTGCGCTGAAGGATTAAAAGGTCAAGATTCGCATTTTGGTCTTATTGGTTCTTTACAATTGACTAACAAGCAGTTCTCAAGGAGTTTAACCTTTGTTTTTAGCTTGAAATAGAAAAGACTGATAACTTTTTTAAATGTAAGGGAACTGAATTGTGATCTTTTTTCCTTTTACCAACTTATAAGTATTCATCCTATACACCTAAATTAAGATGTTCCATGCAACAACGTATTCTCTATTCCTTAAAAATTCATTACTCCTCTTTTTCTTTCAATTGAATCTTGAATTTTAAAAATTTCCTCAATCATATGCATATGCATTTTGCTCCAGGACACATATCATCGAAAATGATCTAAGATAAATTACTGCTCAAAATAAACATATTCCGTCTGTGATTATCTAAAGGTTATTCTTAGCCACAATGGTCAATTTTTCTAATATGACCGTGAGAAATCTTAACCTTTAGAAGTTTAACTAAGATACTGATCATGCGCTTTATAGACTTCATCTTTCTATTCAACAATATTACAAATGTCCTAATAAAGTCATTATTACATGATAAGGACTATATCACAATCTTTGACTTCTATATCCCGATATGGATTTATCATCGTAATATAAATAATGCTTTCAAGAGTTCAATAAAATCTTATATGGCACAATACAAGAAGGACGAATTGTATTGTTATAATATTATCACCATCAGTGTCATAGCTTCAATCATAGCTCGGTCATTTATTTTAGATGTAAGTAGCCGTTTGGTCATGAATTTTTTTTATTTTTTTTTTTGAAAAATTATTTCATTCTAGTGAAAATATGACTATGAAAATTTCAAATACAATTTAGAATTGTATTTGGAAATGGACGAAATGATATCGTGGACCCCTATACTTTTTTACATTTGTAAAGTGGACGCCTCTACTTAACACTTTGTCATCTGAAACCATCAACCCATCATAATCCAACATTTTGAACCCTTTTGACCATGTGCGTGCGTCACTCTCCTTAAAAAAATGTCACATTATATCCACATCACTGACATGTCATATTAACTTCATTAATTAATTTGTCGGATTATTAATCAATAAAATATTAAACAAAAAATAATCAAAAACTTCAGCAACAAAAGATTTCATGTCTACTATTATTTTAAAAAATTCATCTCTACCATTAAATAAAAAATAAAATAATAAATTAAAATTTTATTTTAAAATAAAATTCATCTTCATCATTATTTGAAAATTTTAAAATAATAATTTATATTATATTAATATAACTTATAAAATCTGGGGTGGGGGGGGTGGGGGGGGAGTTTGGCTGATGTGGTGGGGGTGGATGGGGGGAGGGGGGAGGGAGAAGGGGAAAGGGTTGATTGGTGTTGTTGCGTTGGGGTTGGGGACGAGGAAGGGTGCTGGACGGGGTGAGAGGTGTTGGACGGGGTGAGAGGTGTTGGACTAGGGTGGGGCGACGGGGAAGGTGCGGGACGGAGTGGGGGATGCTGGACGGGGGTGGGGGATGCTGGATGGGGGTGGAGGGGTTGGAATTTAAACCCTCTTTTTAATTTATTTTTTTAATTATTATTTTTTAATTTTTAAAAATATTTTTAAATTAAAAATACTGAATCACACGCTTAAAAAATGCGTGTAAACAGTACGCGCTTTGTCAACTCAACAATTTAATGCCACTTATGCATAAGAAGGGTTCAAAATGTTGGATTTTGATGGGTTGAGGGGTTCAGATGACAAAGGGGTAGACGCATCCACTTTACAAATGGGAACAAGTACAGGGGTCCACGAGACCATTTCGCCTTTGCAAAATTGAAATTTTTTTACTCATACTTCTCTCATAAAATTTCAAAAACAACTTTAATTTATATTAATGGTCAAACACAATTTCAACTTTAACTTCAACTCCAAAAAATTATGATATATGGCAAACAGGGCCTAAGTCTATAACTTCAAATCTAAGCTTCAAGATTGGGTTGCCTAAATCCACCAATATACCATTATCTTACAGGTAAAACCGTAAAAGCTGGTAATCACAAAGACAATCAAATGGTCGGGGTACTCTTTAACATGTACGCTGCAATAATAATATTGAGTGCTTTTTCGATCAATAGCAAAGACAAAAGTAACTTTTTAAAGAGATTTTTCTCTTCCTTATTAAAATAGAGATTTTTAGAGATTTTTCACCCAAATATCTTATTGATTCATATAATAGCAACAATCAAATAGGGAGAAGATTAATCCTTTAATACCTTTTGAAATCTTTGTAAGAAGTTATTCAACACATCTCGCTCCCTCACAGTTTTATTTTTAGCTCCCTCACAATTGTTTTTTTTTTCCACTCTTATCTTCTTACTTAACAATAAATTTTGGGATTAAATCAACAACCCATCTTAGTCTTCCCACATTATGAACATTAAATTATTCGAACCTTAAATATATGATTTAGGTCATAAAACGTTATTTTAAAATCCAATTCACATTGACAACAAACTATCAAGTCGTCCTATCACATTAATTGACCAGTCCGCATATCTTTTAGTTCAATTATCATTAATGCTAATCTATATACTCCTCTAATAAAGTAAAGAAGTTAGCCTAAAGCCAAGTGGCATATTGAGAACTAGTCACTCGGTATTTTGGTAGTAAGAATCTATTTTGTTGGCAATAAAATTTATTTTGGTGAATAATCAATTAGTATTCAAGCAACTTATATGAAGAAAATTACTATGACCAAAAAGTCATCCCAAAATAAAAAAATATTTCAATGGAGATGTCATTCCTTAAAATATGTGAACAATTAATTTAAACAACCTAAATAATAATATTATAAAAAGTAAATATTTGAAAAATTCTATAATTGAGTAAATCAAGAAAATATTACAAAAAAATCAATTAGTAAATAGTAATCATGTATTTAACTTATATGAATAAGATTATAATAATCAAAAAGTCATTTCAAAATAAAAATATTATGAAAAAGATGTTATCCCTAAAAAATATACACAATTAATTTAAATAATAATATTATTTAAAAAATATTTATGAGTTCACTACAATTTAGTAAATCAAGAAAGTATTACGAAAAAATCAATTAGAAAATAACTAATTAATAATCAAGTAACTTATATGAAAAAGATTATTATGACAAACGAGTCCTTCCCAAATTAAAAATATTATGAAAAAGATGTAATCACTCAAATGTTTATACAATTAATTTAAATAACAATATTATATAGAAAAATATTTATGATTTGATTACAATTGACTAAATCAAGAAAGTACCAAGAAATATCAATTAAGAGAATAACCAATTAGTAATCAAACAACTTATACGGAAAAAGATATAATAATCAAAGAGTAATTCAAAAATTTAAAACATTATGAAAAAGATGTAATCACTCAAATGGTAACTTTGGACTACAAAATGGAAGAAATTTATTTCAATATATTTTATTTAAAAAAATATGCAAATTGGTAGAATTTTCATTTGATGTATTTTAAGTAATCTATATTTAAAACAATATGCATTCATATTTAATGAAAGGATTTTCATAATTAAGAACAACAATCAATGAGTAATTACACTATCATTCTATACTAGGAAATGAATAAATGATAGTCTTGAATTTAAAAGAAGGGTAGATTGAAAATAAATAAATATTGAAACTTTTTTAAAATGAATATTACTACACAAAAAAGATTGCATAATATTTATCGAAAATAACTAGTAAAATTACATAATCCTAATTAATATTCGAAGTCAAATAAAATTTTGTCTTACAAAGTTATTCTTTAATTGACCAATTATATAACCTCATATATATCTGTAAGAATAATTTCAGATTTTAAATAATCAAAATTTGAAAAAGATACTTCGTTTTGATGAAAAAAATTAATTTAAAAAGATTAAATTATATTATATAAAAATTTAAACATGCAGATCAATAAAATGAATTCGGAATAAATATTTTCTAATAATAAAAATTTATAATAATTTTTATATGATGAAATGTAGGTGTGAGTTACTAATAAATTAGAATATATGCAATTGAAGTGTTACCATAAAATGAATATTTATATGACAAAGTATTTATGATTTCATTCAATGTAAGTCAATTAAGGAAGCATGACAAAATTAATTGAGAAATATACATAGAAAATGAATAATTAATTAATAATTATATATACATATATGGAAAAGAATATTGTACCAACTGCAATTAATCTAGAAGTTCTAACATCATAATAATTTACCACTATGTAAGAAGGCTACACTCAGTAAAAGTTAATTAATTTCTGCCATAACTTGTTGGAGAAGATGAACTGTGCAAGTGATTTATGCTACAACTTATCTTGTCGTGATAATCTCTAGAATCTCAATTTACTGTGAGTATTGTTTTAGAATAGATTTCTCTTGATTTATCAAGTCAACTAAATATACAAGTTATGTTGCATATTCATTTTATTTTCTACATGTTTGGTGAAAATTTTATGAGCCAGTATTCATGTACTTTACGTTTTATAAAAAAATATAATTTGTACTCTGTGAAAATTTAAGTTAGTGATCTTTTAATATGTCATACATTTTTAAAGACTTATAAAAAATTATCTTGGTCAAAATGTGCAATGAGAATTTTAGCAATAACATAAAATTTACAATTTATACATTAAACATGAAGAAACTAATATTGATATTAGATAGTTGATTTTCTTGCATTGCAAATATTGTTGCTTTAGGGTCCATTTGGATAAGCTAAAAAAAATGACTGAAAAAAAGTTCTTTAAAAGTGCTTTTAAAAGTGCTGAACTTATTTTAAAAATAAGCAGTTACGTGTTTGGATAAAAGTGCTGAAACTGAAAAAAAGTTATTAATGTGTTTGGTAAACAAGTGCTTTTAAGCATTTTTTCTTTGTCAAAATGTCTGAATTACCCTTAAAGTTGTTAACAATAGATAGAGTTGATTATTATTAATTTTTATTTCTAAAATAATTCAAATTGAAATTAATATATGTTTTAATATATATATATATATATATATATATATATATAATATTTTTATGAATGAATACTAATTTATGCGCTAATAAAAAAAATTTTGATTAAAAAGGTTTAAATCATTAAGCAAAATATATATGTTACTAATTATTATAATTACATTAATAGATAAATAGTTGATCACAAATGATACTATTTGTTTGATAAAAAGACTCTTAGTTAGAAAATATATTACTCATTGATTGAGTAATGATTATCACTATTAAAACATTGGCGAATATGAATGTTGCGTCATAAAATATAAATGGATCATTCACTAGTCATCCATGAAGTTGTATATCTTCAATGGGTATTCTCCATATATTTTGGTTGGTGAATTATTTTTTCTATTAGAGAAATTCATATGTTGTACAATAATAATTGTTCAAATTTAAAAGAATATATTAAATAAGGAAAATAATATATAAAAATTCATATTTTATAAATTAGAAGTTTCATACAAAAGAAGTATTAATATAGTTAGAGTTAAGTTCGCCATAAATATAAAAAGTGAAAATATTCAATTAATACAAGCATTAAACATTAAAAGCTATTTTGGGGCTACACAAGGATAATTTTGGAATAAGGAAGAATTTTGAGGGACAAAAATGTCTTTTAATAGGTCAAACCAAAATGGCTTAAAATTCAAAAAAAAAATAAGTTAGGAATTTGAGCTTTTAGTTTTTGACTTTTTAAGCCAAAATTGGCTTTTTTTAAGCAATTTTTAAAATTGCCAAATACTTCTAAAAATAAAAGGTGGCTTTTAAGCCATTTTGACCAACTTATAAGCTCTTCCAAACACCCTCTTATATTTTAGTGAGATAATAATATGATTTCAAAAATTAATAAACTATGATACTAAATTATTAATCCATTATATTTCAATATATTAGGATTAACACTTGATTTGTCTATACTATATTTTTATATGTTATGATTAACAATTAATTTGTAAATTATGTGATTTTAATAGTATATTAAAAGTTTTGTGATACTGTATTAGGAATGATAGTTAAGTGACCTTTGGTAAAAAAAATGATCGTTGTATAACTATCAATGAAATCCACCCGACACTAGGATTACTATCTCAAAAGGTATATATCAAAGATTAAAATTTGGGTGAGTATCTCGTGGATGATGCTCAATGAGCAATGCTTAAATTCAATAAATCAAATACTTATGAATATTGATTTTTTCAAATTCATTATATTTAAATTCTTACTGCAAATATTATTGTATTTTTATCATTTGTTATTTATAAACATTATGCTACAAACTTTTTTTTTTTAGTTGATATAAACAGGCGATGAATTCAATCATGTTTATATTAATATTTGTAACTCCAATTTTAGAATATTCCAGATCTTTTAGTGCAATAATTATTTTGATCTACTCTGTACAATATAAAGGATAAAGGTGAATAAGATTAATATCTTATTGTACTGATGAACATGAGGGGTTAAGTATTAGTTGAATGTTCTAAGATGGGAGGGAATTCAATTTCGATAGTGATTAATATTTATAATTTCATTCAAATTGAGTAAATTGAGAAAGTATGATGGAGTTGATCGAAAATAGAGTTGAAGAGTGAATATTCAAACCTATGAAGGACTAAATCATTTATTTGAAAAATAATATACAATAAGATTCATTAATATTTGTTGGTCTATTATCATGAGAAAAAAGTGAACATTGTGAAATCGTGCAAATAGGTTGGGACTTTAGATAATGTTATAAGTTATTTGTTGAAAAAATGGTAATAAGAAAATATGAGATAGGAAAAATTGACTATTATTGAGACTTTGCTCAAAATATTTTCCTTGACGCAAAAATATTTTAAATTTATAAAAAAAATACTATGACTACGATCTTGCAAAGGAATACAAAATGTAATTTGAAAGAAAAATCTATTAAGACAGAAAAGAGAAGGGGAAACTCTTTTCTTCCTTTTGATCAGAGGTGCAAATTAAAATATTTAATATAAAAGAATTTAAATTTTAAGTTAAAATTTTACAGAGAAGCCTCATGTGCATAACACTAAAACATATCTTTCATTAGTTCTTTATTTTTCTAACCAAATTTAGAAGTAAGTCACTTAACTAATAATAATTATGTTAAATATGCATTTTCTTTTATAATTATATGATTTTTTTACAAAATAAATCAAGATAGATCACAATATTATCTAATATTCTCAAATAATTATATTACAATATAATATTATTTGCACGCGGATACTAACTTTCGAAAAGAAATGTTTAAGTTTTATTTAATTAATGATATTAAGTTTAATATTTTAATAGTTATTTTTCGTATTGCATAAATTTATTAGTTTCAAATGTGTGAGCGATATTGAATAAATTTTTTATTATAGAAAATCAATAAGATAATAATTTCTATAATTAATTTCATTTAATATCGATTGCGCATCACACGGATACTAATGCTAGTATATAAATAAAAGGAGAACTTAGACAAATTTCTGCATGCAGTTAATACAAAATTTTAACTTTGTCAATAGGATTATTTAACCCACTAAATTACGGACAAAACGATTCACAATAAAAATCTAAACTCGAAAATGGATCAAATAGAACATTTATAGTTTTATACCACAAACATCAAAAGTGGAAATTAGAGAAAAAAAACATATGAACAAGAAAATGGATCAACTTCAGAGGATTTTAAGATTTGAGTATTAAATATATTGAAAAACTTAAATTGTAAAATGAAAGTTAAGAACGGATCTTTTAATTTAATTTCAAAGGTCTTACGTTACGATGCCTTTATCTAGGTTTTTCACATTTTTGTAGCAGTTAGAATCTCTTTTTTTCGCTGCTCCTTCTTTATTATGTGTCTGTCTTTCTTTAGCTTTTATAAAAAATGTTAATTAAAAATTGGCTTTGACACCAATTGTAGGAGTGCGAATAATGCAGGTAACTTAACATAGCTCTGATAAATAACATATCTACTATATGTTTCATATTTCTAGTTTTTATGTAGTCAAGTAGATTCTTTTTCATAAGTATTTCTGTAAATCTTATTTGCTCCGTATCTTTTCTCCAATATTCTAAGTATTCGTAGTTTATCATTTTATCCTATAGTAGTTGTAATTTTACAAATTTCTGTGTAATAACTTATTCTAATCCTACTATATCTAACATGTGATTCTATGTTATCTATGTGATTCATTAACATTTGTTGTTTATGTACAATATTATATAAATTATCATTTGTATCTCCTTTTTCTAAGGTTAATTTTATTCTAAATAATTTTTCTTCTAATTGTCTTTTTTCTCTTTTAAGCTAATTCCTGTAATTAATTTCTTCATATAGCTAACTTTGTTTTTCTCTAACTCTTTTAATATATTCTATCATTTTTTAATTTGTATAATATCCATCTGAATAATAACTATCTAAATATGAACAGTAGCTATCATTATATATGTGTAAGTTTTCTATAGAACTTAATAATTCTTCATTAAAATGAAATACCTTTTCGTATATAATTTTTTTTAAATCTACTATTTCTATATCCTTAAGTATATACAAAACAAGTATTTTAAATTTATCTATCATCTCATTAGATAAGTAAATATTCATTCTTCATATGATGCTATTTTCAAAATATTTCCTCCAATCATATACATAACAAAATATGGTCATCTCAGATCACTATATACTAGATTATTCTTAAATAACATGGCTTCGGTCACTATTAGCATGATAATCTGGATACTTTTTCCCTAAACAACACCTCTACTCTAGTTACTCCCCTATCACGGCTTCTTTGCCTCATCGATTTCACCTTTAGGATGGCATAATTCTTGAAAATTTTTCTCCTTTTCCACTTTGCTAATAAACTTTTTAACAGATGTAAAATTAGCTATTCATAATTGTAAATGAAAATACCTATTCTGCTAGATTTGATAAATCTGTGCTTTTCTCATCCATAGTTTTTCCTTAGAAATATACCTGTTTTTATTAAATATTCAAAAAATTTTGGATACAAGAGAGAAGACTTGCTTTCAACACATGAAAGTCTTGTCTTAGATTGTCGTATGACTTACATATTTATAATCCTAAAAATGAAAACGCGTACACTATTCCTAATTTTACATCTGTTAAAAAAGTAAAAGACTAATAATTGTCCTAACTTTACACTTGTGCTAATCTTACAAAAAGTAGAAAAATATCTCTACAAAAAACAACACTAATAATGGCTTTTTGGCCAAAAAAGTCAAAAAGGCTAGCATAGCTTACATGATAAGTCAAAAAAGAATAGTAAATGCTAATAAGTGCTTACATAATTTACGTATTCTTATGTCAAAAAAGACTTATTCACATGTTGCTTTCTATCTTGTCTTCTTTTGTCTTTTGTCTTTATTTCTTCATTATTCCGTTGATTTTTATCTTCTAGCTGGCGTCCTTATCTTCTTGGTTGATTTTTTTCTTTTATTCTAGCTAGACTTCTGGAATCACGTTATTTTCTCCATTGCATTTTGAGCATAGGTGTTCGGGATATTTGTGTCCTATTAATTTGCAATATCTGGTTAATAATTCTTCTGAAATAAATTCCTTTTTAATTGCCCTTGTAGATGGATGTTTTTCTGGATTGAGCAACACATAATTCATTGTTTAACTTCTTCCATATCAGACTGTCGTAGTTCCCTTAAATTTGAATAGATCATTAATTGGTCTCTCGAATAGTAGCTCTATATGGGATTTCCATTGAGATAATTATTTGCTAGTTCTTGAATAATTGTAGCTATTCCTATAGTTCGCTTATTTGCATAAAAATCAGGTATCTCAACTTTAGGTATCTCTGGCTGTTGAACAATATCTTTCGGTATAATCATATCTCTGATTAATCCTATTTTTACAACTTGTATAACTGGTTTAATTTTGTCATATAATATCTCTGCTGGTAGAGTATAAAACTTTATAAAAAATAGATTTTCTTTAGTTATTTTCTTATAAGTGGCGAATGCTCTATATAATTCTGGTATAGCTGCTAGTTCATCTCCTTCTTGGGTATATACGGTATTTAATAATCTATAACTGAAATAAGTTTTAACTTAGTTTGGGTTGGTTTTTGGTAGTGCGATTAACTTGTTGTAACCTTATAATTTTTGGGTTATATAGTCTGTGTTTGGTTCTTGGATATTTGTAGCTCCGGGTCTAAGGTTTAGGTAAGTTTGTATTTTGTGGATATTTTCTATGTATGCTCGAGTTATATGGTTATAGGTTTTTTTTTATCTTGGTTTAAACTTTCTCGATATGTGGTAGTTTGTGGGGTATGAACAAGAGATCTTTTTGTATTTTTGGTATAAATGATTTTTCAAATATCTTGTTCATGTTCATGTTCTAATATCTTTGTCCACTAACTCCTTTGCTTGTACCTGCAGTTGTAGATTGATAAATGTTATGGATTTTATGGAGTGTCCCAACGTCTCCTTTTATCGCTGGAATTTTATTATCTTCTGATCGACATAGCTCTGCACACTGCTGAGTTATCTGAGTCATAGCTTCAGACTTCAGTTTAAATTCATTAGTCTATAGCTTTTCTAATTTCATTACTCATACTGTCCACTTCCAGTGAAAGTGTAGTTAGGGTTTTGAGTATCTTTTCTAAAGCATCATCTTCTATTATATCAGTCTGTGTAGCTTTGTCTTGATATGTAATATGCAATAACATTTTTGTTAGTACTGATTACTTCAATTGTAAACGTAAAATTTAATATATTCAATGCTAATATCCGTATTTCCTTCGTTGTAACTGAATTTTGTATTTTTTTTGTTAACCACCATTGTATTCAATGGTTTTAGGTTTTCTGCTAATTTTGGTATATATTCTCTTACTTGGTTTACTAATCCTAAAAATGATTGTAATTTCTTTTTTTTTTTTTTGTATCTAATTCTTCTTTTGAATTTATTATTTTTGTACTATATGTTGTTGCATTTTGACTCCACTTTTATCTATTTGTATTCCTAAAAACTCTATCTGATTTTTCATAATTTCGACTTTCTTTTCACTTAAACTTATTCTTAAATTTTCTATTATACCTGCAAATTGTTCTAATAATTTTAAATGTTCCTCTTTAGTTTTTGTATATAGTAGTATATCATCTATATATACTATACAATTAGGTAATTATTTAAAATAACTATTCATAAAGTGTTGGTATCTGCCTAGTGCATTTTTATATCCAAATGGTAACACATTCCATTCATAAAATCCTTGTGGTACTGTAAATGCAGTTAATTTTTTAGATTCTTCTTCTAGTTTTAAATGGTAAAATTCTGATTTACAATCAAATTTACTAAAGTAATTATATCCTTGTATCTGTCTCATTTTTAATATCTTATTTGGTATTGGATAATTATATGTCATAGTTTTTGCATTTAGGTTTTTATAATCAATAACCATTCTACTTTTTCCTCTTTTTTGTTCACTATGTTTATTTACTATAAATGTTGGACTAGTGTGTTTGCTATTACTTTTTTGTATGTATTGTTTTTCTAATAATTCATCTATATGCATTTTAAATTCTTTTAAATCGTCAAAGTTATATGTTAACAGTTTTTGGGTTATTATACTATTTTTATCTATTAGCTCAATTTTTACAATAGTCTTATGTTTTTCCCATCCTTTTAATGGATCTTCACTATATAGTTGTCTTAATTTTTTCTTTATTATTTCTATCTTATCTATTGAAAATATAGTTATTTCTTCTTTATTTATTGAAAATATAACTAGTTCTATTGTGTCTTCAGTATTTTTTATATTTTCTAGTTTTTGTCTGATTTTTTCACTTCCTTTTATTCAATCAGTTTTCTTTTTTTATTTTATTAATAACTCTTTTTGCTCTTACCTTTTGTTTATATGGTGTTGTAAACCACCAGTGTATTTTAATTATTAAATGTGGGTATAGTTTATCTAAAAACGACATTCCTAAAAGCATATCTTTTGATGTTAGTTCATAATTATAGGTCCCTTCCATTGTTAATATTTTATCCCATACTTCTATTTTTATATTTCTAGGTTTATAGGTAATTAAGCTTCCTTCATTATTAAATCCTTTGACTACTATTGGTGTTTTTAGCTTATCCCATTTGTCTTCTGGTAAACAATTATATCTACATAAGTTGGCTTCTGCTCCTGTATCTATCATAGGTGTATAATATCTGTTATAATATCTTCTACTATTATTTTCATAAGTACATATATTTTCATGTTAATGTTCTTTTTATCAACAATCTTCCTTTATTGTAGGTTATGGTTAATTGTGTATGTTCTATATTGTAGGATTTTAGTTGTTCTAAACATTTTATTCCTAATATTATGTTTGCTTTTTTCAAATTCTATTTTTATTTTCCTAACTCCTATTATTATTTCCTTTCTGCTGTATCTTTAATAGTTATTAAACTTCTTGGTAGATCTGCACATATATTACTATTAGATTTTATTTCTTCATTTTTCACTAGGTATTTTGCTATATGATTTTCTTATTGTCTTGTATTTAGGAGTACTAAATATTTTTTTTATTTATTGTTCCTGTTATATAATATTGAGTTAAATTGACTGTTGAAGTTATTTCATAATTTGTTTTTTTCGATGATCCTGACAATTCTGATTTTTCAAAAGCTATTCTTTTTGTTGTGCTTATTCTATCATTTATTATTTGATATATATATATATATATATATATATATGTTTTAGATTATCTATTTGTGATTCTAAATATGATATTTCTTCCTTTTGTGCTTTTATTAATTTTTGGCATACTCTAACGATCGTGTTATATTGTAGTCTTTCTTTTCTTATTTTTGATTCTCTTCGTTTTTCAGATATTATTTGTTTTAGTTCTTTATATTTTTGTGATTTTGTTATGTTATTCATCTGTACAATATTTATAATATTTTGGTGGATACTAAAATCTGCTTTTATCATAATTATGTGGTATGCATCTCAGTATTCTAGATTTTAAATGAATTATTAATTTTGCCTCATTACTAGATATTAAGGTAATCAAGTAAGCTAATCTATGGGGGTTTTCTTTTGGTTTATTTAACTTCTTATATTCTGGGTAGTAACTAGTTAAAATTCTTTTAATTTCTCTAAAAGCTTGTGTATTTTTAAATGGTCTTTTCATATTTAATAAATAAATAACAACATAGTTAACAAGATAATGTAATTAACATTTAAGTTAGCATTTCTAACATTTCTCATAGTTAACACATATCTACTTGTACATTTGTACATATCTACTTGTACATGTTATTTAAAATCAAATTTAGTTGATTTAGAATTCTTAAACTCGTGAAAAAGGTATTAGTTGTCATTAATTCTGATGACTTCTAATAACAAAATTTTTTACCATAAATATATTTAATTAATTTTTAACTCTAAAATATTAGAAAAAATAGTGAAAAGACGATTTTATATAAAACAAAGACTTTTAATGAAGGACAAAAACTTCAAATAACATTTCTAAGACCATTCACACTTTTAATATAAAGAAAATACTCAATTACCCTCCTGAACTATACCCAAAAAGGCTATGATACACCTCAACTTAAAGGGGGTCTCATTACCTCCTAAACTAATTAAAAGTGTAATTTTGACACCCTTAGTGTCTACGTGGCACAACATAGTGAAGTGTCCACGTAGGCACACGTGTGTGCCACGTATGTGCCACATAGTCACTAAGGGTGTCAAAATTATACTTTTAATTAGTTCAGGGAGGTAATAAGATCCCCTTTAAGTTGAGATGTGTCATAGCTTTTTTGGGTATAGTTCAGGAGGGTAATTGAGTATTTTCTCTATATTAAAAGTGTGAATGATCTTAGAAATGTTATTTGAAGTTTTTGTCCTTCATTAAAAGTCTTTGTTTTATATAAAATCGTCTTTTCCTAATATTTTAGAGTTGAAAATTAATTAAATATATTTATGGTAAAAACTTTTGTTATTAGAAGTCATCAGAATTAATGACAACTAATACTTTTTTCATGAGTTTAAGAATTTTAAATCAACTAAATTTGATTTTAAAAAGATTTAAAAAACTAGAAATAAATATAAAAACATTAGAATACGAAAAATTCAAGAAGTACTTTAAAAGTTTTAAATACGTAATAAAAATGTAATCAATAATTTTGTAAAGATTTGGCTGTAAAAATAAGGAAAGATTTAATTATAAAAAAAATAATCGTACCACAAATATGGTTCAAATTGATACGTCTCTCTTAGCATATGGTATAACAAGGGAAAAAAGTACTTCATGACAAACACAAAAGCGATGATCTATCAACCACTTGAAAGTTCTGGTGGTAAAATATATATGCGTTTATGCTAAAATATATGTTTAGTTTATATTATTATATTAAAATGTGAAGAATTTTTGAAAAGTGATCTGAACTTTTTACACTTCATTAAAAATCTCCATAATAGACAAATTATTTAATTTTAAATAATCAAACGTTATACGTGCGAGACACATGCTTACACTATAATATATGTTTATGTTTACATTATTATATTAAAATGTGAAGGATCTTTGAAAAGAGATTTGAAATTTTTACACTTCATTAAAAATTTTCACAATAGATAGAATTATTTAATTTTAAATAATCAAACATAACACGTGCGAGACACGTGCGGTTAAACAAGTATACACACGCACAAGAATCAATTAAATTTTAATTAAAAATATTATTATACAAAAAAGAAAAGAAAAGGTAATATATATAATTATAACCTCAAACTTATCAACTAGCTTCTTAAACATATCAAGTAAATTTTATTTTGTTGCAACATATTATTCTGAATGTTAATTGTATTTTTTTCAAAAAAGAAATATACAATTAATTCTTATGATCTTACTTCTAAGTTTCAAATATAATGTTATATACACACAAATAAAATCAATTAAATTTCAATTAAAAACATTATAATACAAAAAAGTAAAAAAGGTAATATACATAATAATAACCTCAAACTTATCGACGAACTTCTTAAACATATCAAGGTAATTTTATTTTGTTGCAAAATATTATTTTGAATGTTAATTGTCCCCTTTTCAATAAATAAATAAATATACAATTAATTCTTTTTTTAAAGTTGTAAGGATATTAGTCAGTTGGTGCTTTGGAGTTTGCTAAGCGGTTCGTCTATACTTGATATTAAGTATATTTTATTGTTTTCAAGTAAGTCCATATTTTCCTATACTTAAGAACTTTTTTTTCAAAGAAAAAATAGGTATTCATAAAAACTTCAATAATGTAGATATATTATGTATATGTATATTTGAATTCACACGATACACGGACTTTATTAAGGAATCATAATATTTACAAATGTTATATGATTTTTTTGAAAATATGAAATTTAAAATTATTTATTTTATTTTATTTTTAAGCAAACTAGTTTGAATTATAGTACCTTTACGTTATCTATTCCCCTCACTATAATTTTTTCATACATAACATTTAAATGAGTTTTTTTTAATTTAATATTTTACCTTTGATTAGACTATTGTCATATTTAATAAATATGCAATATGAGTTAGTCTAGAATATAAATAGATAAGTCAATTTTTTGGTCAATACAATTAATACACATACACTAATAAAGAAAGGAATATTGATAATTTAGTTACTTTTTGTTCAAATTTATTATTGAATATTTTATCTTTCAATATTCTATTCTAATCTTGAATTTTAAGCTATATAATTCATATATTTTTTGTATCTTTAATCCAAAATAAAAACTGTAGTTCAAAATTCACATTCCTATTTAAATTAAAATTAAAATAGCCGAATGCTGTCAAAGATGGTTCCACGATAATGGGACACTGTAATTTGAACTTGAATTTATATTGTTGATGTAAAAGTAAATTGAATTGACAATTATTTTTAAAGCAATTTTAATTTATTTTTAATTTTTTATTTTAAACTTGGTATTTTAATTCATAATACTCATTTTATATTCATATAATTTTTATATTTTCAATTCAGACCAAAAAATAGTAATTTAAAATTCATATTATCATTTAAATTTAAATCAAAATAATCTAATGTTGTGAAAGTATGAAATCACCATAATAGAGTAGTTTACCATGAATTTGAATTCTCGGTGTTACTGTAAAAAGAAATTGAATTGACATTTTCTTTTTGAAATTTCTATCTTAAATTTTTTTAACTTGACTACTATGAAAATTGACACACGTCATTACAAATATTTTTTTCATCTCCAATTATATATAAATATTTTAGATTGATTTTCTAATATTGATAATTTTATTTTAAATTTTTTATTTTAAATGTAACAGTCTAATCCATATAAATTATTTTAAATTCATATACAACCATAAAAACAATATACCCAAGGTAGTCACAAAGTAAACTTCAAAAAGTGAGTAGAATATACACATGCTTATTCTTACTTCAATGGTAGAAAAAATTATTTTTAATTCCTAAAATTTTGAAATTATAATTCAAACTAAAAATTGTAAGTCAAAATAATCATCATTTTAATTAAAGACTATTAAATTTAAAATTTATTAAAAGAGAAAAGTACATTACAAATTAAAACTAACAATATCACGATCAAAAAAATTGAAAAGAAATAATATATTTAGAATAATATTTATTTCATATAAATAATTGATTTCTCTACTAACTAAGTAAAATATATATTTTCATTTGATGTTTTTCTTTGTTATACTTGTTCTTTTAGTTACAATTGGTGTATTCGTTAGTTCCAACACTAATAGAATTTGTAAAAACAAAAACAAAAAAATATACATTTTAGTATATCAAGTAAAGAGAAAAAAAATTATCATAAAAAAGTAAAGAAAAACAGAGGCGAAAATTTTACCAAACATTTATCTCCATTTATCTCAAACCCCAAAATCTGCCCCAAAAACTAAAAAATTGCAAAAGGACCAAAATTTCCCCCCAAAATTTTAAAATCAAAACTTTCATTAAATAACCCTATTTCCCACTTAACCCTATTGTTGACCCTTTTTCCCTCTCCCCCTTCCATCCCTTGCGGCCCCTCACTTTTTCTTCACATTTTTTTTTTTTAGTTTTTGATTTGTTTGAAATTTTTATGTTGTGTTATTGATTTTTTTTTTTTTTGTAGGTTTACAACATGCAATTCACCATGTAGATGAAATAAGTTTTACAATATGGATATTACATTGGATTGTATATATTTTTGTTGATTTGAATGTAATATTCTGTCCGTATAGGTTTTAAAATTGATATTGAAATTTGAGATCTAACCCTTATGAGATTATATTGAATATCTTTTTGTTTTTGTATTGAAATCTGAAATTCATATCTATATGTTTTAAGAAGTTTAAGAAGTATACGGATTTGTTTATTTCTTTGGTTGCTTTGCATTTTCTTTATTGTTATTAATTAAGGTATATTTTTCTCCTTGAAATTCTACATATACACATACTTCCATATTTAATTAGTTGGTATTAATTTTCTTGGTGCTAAAATACTTTACTATTATTGACAGACATATTAATGGAATAAGAGCATATAAATGGCAAATTAGGATGTATGTTGTCAAGTTGAGGTGCAGTTGAAGATTGAAGAAGAAGAGATAGAAGAAGTCTATCCTGTTTTGGATTAAAACAAGATGGTGTCTTAAAAGAATTATAAATTGTGACTATTCTTAGTTGTAAAATGCAATTATATGTAATTTGACAATTATTTTTGAATCTCAAAAATGAATTTGTAGCTATATTGTATAATTTTTCTTATTGCAAAACTTGTAGATTTTTTTTTTAATATATAGTAATGGAATTGTTGATCTCTCTCTCTCTCTCTCTCTCTTTCTCTATATATATATATATATATATATATATATGTAGTTTTATCTACATTATAGAAATTCTTGTTATTAATAATATTTATGAAAATTTTCTTCAATTTGTAGCAATGAATTTTTGTAGCTATATATATAATTGTAAAAAATATGTCTAATTATTTTTACTTTTCATAGAAAATTTAAAAAGTAGCTATAATTTATGTATTTCGTCGCAAAATGAATAAATTCTTAGTTATGTGCAAAATATCTATGGCATTTACTTCATTTTATAGCTATTGATTTTCTAACTCGTAACTAAATGCAAATATTGTTATCACGAGACTAAAACATAAACTATCCACAAATTATAAATTTTCATAGCAAGTTATTCTACTATAAATTATAATAGAATAAATTGTAGCTATAATATAAAAGATCGCTACAGATTCTATTTGTCGTAGCAAAGAGTAAATTTATTTGCTTTAAGTATATATTTTGTAGCAAGAATTTTTTACCATCTCAGCTATAACACAATTTTTTTTATAGCTATAAGTATTTGTCCTTAGCCACAAATCATGTAAAGTCTATAGGCTATAACTAACTTTTAGTTATGCTACTTCTTGCTACGAAAAAAAATTATGGCTAAAGTGTTTAGCCACGAAACTTTTCATATTTAACTATGACATATCATGTAGCTATACATTTATTTTGTTGTAGTGGCAACAATATTGTGAAGCAGTCCTTTGGTAGGCGTCTTGTCAGCAAACTAAGTTATTGTAATTATGGTCATTGCTCTGATACTTAAGAGCCTTTAATTGACCTATGTTTGGAGGTTAATTATGTTATAGCTTACCCACAACATTGGAGCCTTTCACAAAAGTTGAGAAAATTTTGATTCAGAGACAATTTTCACAAATTTTGTGAAAGACTCCAATGCTGCAGGTAAATTTTCAACACTCTTATTTCCAAAAATATGTAAATTAGGATCTCATAAGTGTTATAATAGTGACCAAAATTGCAATAATGTTGTTTGCTGACTAGGCAACCAACAAAAACTTGCTTCACGATGTTGTCACTTCACTTTTGAAGGTGCCCTATTTTTGGCGTTGAATTGTCACAACAACTTTCAAGTCTATATAGAAAATATTGGAGAAATTTATGAGTATATTCTTGTTGGAACCTATGGAAGATGGACGAAAAATAGCACAAAAATGATTTCTTTTTTAAAAAAGATAAGGGGATCAACAAGTACAATGTAAAAGAAAAAAAAAGAAGCAAGAGCTCAAAGGAATCAAGCCAAGGCAGACTTTTTCAAAACCTTGTTGGAAATGGTGGACATGTGATATCAATATATTTTCATCCAAAAAGTTGGATCTCCACAGTTCTCGTGATAACAATGATCAGATTAGATCGAGGGATGTCAATAGAGGTGATTGCAAAGTCAATTTTGAGGTTGGTCTCTCTGTTTTCTTTCCTTTTTAGACGTTGATAAAGAGGTATATCTATTTGACCTATAAAGGATCCATAACTTATATCAAGTTTTTTTTCGTATTCGCTTCAATTTGGAGATTATTTAATTATCTGATTCAAACTCATTGTTGAATCTACTTTTGATTGTAATGATTTTTTTAATTGTTCTTTGTTTTCATTTCCATATGTTTCAAGGTTTTTAAGATCAGTAGTTCGTCATTATTTGAATACACCTGCAAAAATATTGTTTAAAAAATAAAAGGGTTTTTGTTATGTTATTTGAACCAACCTTTGCATCACATCCAACAACGTATTGTACGATGTTCTAAATAAAGTGACTATAGATGATTGCTTATTATTCATTCATGATTGTATTTATTAGATATTTCTATAAACACAGAGCGGCAAAAAACAAGTTAGATTTTAATCTTAACTTGAAAACTTTTCGATTAGTTTTATCGTAAATATTTGAAATACCTTTGATGTCGAACTAATATCTTCAAATGAATTTACAAATAATAATCTTAGTCTTGATCATTGATCAAGCTTGTTTTAAATTTGTTATCTATTGCATTACTATATCATATTAATGTGATTTCATTTTTATGGATTTATATAGCAACACATCAAAGATTTCCATTCAATCTGTTGGGAGATGAATGTGAATTTTGTAACACCCCATATATTTCAACATACATATACAACTAAGTTAACATTGATGAAAGCATTTTAACTCAAGTGGGATTAATATATGCAAAATGGAATAAAATAAGTAAGGTGCTTTCTTGAGTAAATTAAGCTAGTTGGTGACAAGTAGGGGCATCATCTACTTGGACTGTTTGACCAACTTAAGAGGGCAAGTGATTGCATCTACTTAAACTAAATGATTCTTTTGACCAACTTAATAGAGCAAGTAGGTGCATCATCTACTTGGACTATTTGACTAGTTTAAAGAATGAAGTAGGAGCATCACCTACTTGGACTTTGTGACCAAAAATATCTGATCCATAATGGGAGAGGCATTCATCAGGATGTTTTATAGACCAAGATAAGTTCATTTTTTTCTTATTATTTCATTTGGAGAAAATTAGATTTCTCTGTAACTCCTTCTCTAGAAAAAGCAACCACCCTAATTTTCTCCTAGAGTTCTTGAAGAAACCTTTCTCATTTCCAACCAAGGTAAGTGAAAATCTTATGTGTTTATCTTAGTTCTTCTGTGGAAGATTAGGATTTCATGTTTAAAATATGGGGTAGATCTTTCTCCAAGTTGACTGCCCAACTTTTCTTGGTTATTAAGAGAGTTTTTTTTTTTTGGTTCAAGTGTCAAGGAAATTTTAATCCCCTGAAGGAGTATAAGTTAAGAGAATAAATTTTCATAATTTGAGGTAAGTTATTGCCTCCATTTTTGTTCCTCTTTATTCATAGGATTGTATGGAGGATTTTATACATATTATTAGTAAGAACTCATGGGACGGTGATCAAAACCCGTGAGTTCAATATTTTCTTATTGTGCTGGATAATTTTGAGATTGTTTAGAAGCTATTTATATGTATTGTTGTTGGAAGGTAGTGGGTGACCTCATAGAATGATTGAGTGGAGTTATATTGAAGTATAAAAGGAGAGTGTGGTGATACATCATTTAATTGGGGGGTTATGGGAGCTTAATGCCTACCATACTTTTGGTATACTATTTTGTGAGTTATAAAGTCCAAGAGTTACGAGGGACCTTATAAGAAGGTTGTATAATATAATAAGTGATTAGAAGAGAAATGAAGAAATCTCAATTACTATTTTAGGGAGATCAAGTAGACCAAATTGGTTGATTAACTACTACTATAATTTTATCACTTATTTAATTGTAGATAAATAATTCAAAGGAAAGAAAGTTAATTTATTGTAATACCTGAGTTGCGCAACAAGGCATGTAAGGATATTCAATTTCATATTCTTTGATATGAAATCCTATATTCTGTGTACCAACAAAGTGAGCTTTTTAAGTGAACCTCATGGTAAAAGATACAGTGTGATGGTGTACAATATCTTATGTAGTTAATGATTTTCCTCTTACCGTCCGTGGTTTCACAAATGCGTCAAACTATTTCTATATGTGTTGATTATCCTATATCGGTGTCTTTATACTTTCAAATACTAGTATCATAAATGTAATCTAAAGAAGTAAGTTTCATGAGTTATTCTTTAAGTTAAATGAATATTCATTGAGTCAATAAGATCCTACATTACGTATGTTACAAGTGATCATATGTTGGATATATATTTTGTCCATCATACATTTAATATGTCCTTACATGGAAATGTACACTTGACCCTTATTTTAGATCTGTCCATGTGCCTCATTAGCTCACAAATTTGGGCACCCTTTCATTTGACATCGTCTACTAAGTGTTTAGCTATTGTATCATCTTATACCGTCCTTACTTCTCCATTTGACGAGTTATGCATTTCCACTTAAAGGCATGTATACCTCGATTTAAAATGTCTAAATATGTTTTAAATTGTCACGATCCAAGATTACCCCTAGTCATAACACGGTGCATAGAATCATAAGTGATCCGAAGCTAACGCATGGTACTGTCATAATGCATGGGCAATTGATTAAAACATGCACAGGAGGTAAACTAATAGAGTAGAAGCATAATCATGAGATAAGTTGTTTCAATACATTACTTTTAAAAGTTTACAACACTAAAATCTAGAAACAAAAGAATAATTAAAACTACCTACAATAACTTTAACTGACTGTCTATGAAATCTCTACTAATACTGACTATAGGTAGCTGAGACATAACCCCAGCTATCCCTAGACAAAACATAAGAATTGAAATAACATACTAGAACAACATCTAACTTGAGTCCTATAATAAAAAGAACTCATCACATGTTGGCTGGAAGTTGTGATCTGCCTATAATCCTGATAGTAAGTACCTAAATCTCCATCACATGAAAAATATCTGCAGGAGAGGTATTAGATCAATACTTTACAATGTATTGAGTATGTAAGATATGAACAAGTCATTAAAACACTTAAAATTTTCTTTAGAACTGAGCATATAAACAATTTACTAAAATATTCATTAAAATCACGTTTATCTTGAAAAGCCATAAGACATAGTGAAACCTCTGAGTCTTGAGATAAAACATTTCTAAAAAAATGAAACACTGTTGAAGCATAAATATTCCAAATGATTTAAATCTAATGTTGACCATGTTGTAAAACTGTACTAAATGCTAACTTAAAATTAAGAGATGAACTCGGGTACATTAAAGGGTGATCTGACGTGGTACCACTAAAGTGATGTCCAAAGGATTAAGGTGTCAATCCTAGTTTAGCGGGTGACCCATTAGAATCTATGGTGGCATCGTAGTTCTGAGACTTAGGTACTTCTACTAAAGGTCTCATCATAACTGACGGGTGAGCCTTCATTACTGAGTTTCTTTGGTGTAAGCCTATCAAACGGGCCGAGTTGACTCGGCTTGAATTGGCCCATTTAATGAAACCGGCCTGATTTCACCCGACTTGGTAAGCCCAAGGGCTTTAGGGTACCGGGTCTCGGGCTGGCTTTTGTTTTTATTTTGGGCCTGGTTAACCCGGCCCGGACCCAACCCGATTGGGGCCCACTGGTTAACCGGCCCGGTTTTTATTTTTTTTAAAATTTTTGGATTTTGGGCCAAACTAGTCGTTGGCCCAACGACTATATAGCCGTTTTTGGGTCCAAATGGCTAGTTTGGTCCCATTAATTAATTTTTTTTTGTTACTTTTAAAATTATTTTTCAATCCAATTTTTTTTTCTATAAATACCCTACACCTTCAAATCATTTTTCACATAATTTTTAATTCTCTCAAATCTCATTCTCTCTCAAATCTCAATTGTCAATTCTCAAATATTCTATAAATTTAATTTTCTAAAGTGCTCACTTTAATTTTTTAATTTTGCGATTACAAAGTACGATTGGAAGTTTCTTAAGTCGCAACCTTTGGATACTTCCAAAATTTGGTATTGTCGTTCCATCTCTTACTTTTAATTTTTATTTAGTGTATTAATTGTTGAATATTTAATTTTATTATATTTGTGTATTTTGAATTTTTTTAGTTTAATTTATATTATGGATAAATTAAGAAACCTCGCTACTAAAGGTGTTAAAATTTTTTGTCTCGAAAGCGGTAGTGGTAGTAAAAAGCGAATTACTAGCGGTAGAGGTAGTTCGAGTAGTAGATATACCCATGTGCCTCCGACATCACTTAGTCAACCTTTTGAGGAAGAAGTAGGTGTACCTTTAGGTGTAGGTGCTCACAATATGAATTATGTAGAAACTCAGTAAAATTATGGTATAGAAGAAGAAAATGAAGTAGATGCAGTTAATTTTGATGAAGATGATGAAAATATTGGTGAAACACCCGCAATAGGAAATGCTAACGTTAGATCTGAATCGGTTAATCTCCCTTTCCATCCTCCCCGTTCCCCAAGAGCTCGTAAAACAACTAGTATTGCATGATAATTTTTTGAACGTATATCAAATACTGAGGTGCAATACAATATTTGTCAACAAATATATAAGCATAAAAGCGGAGGCAAGGAAGGGGGTACGAGTACGTTAATGAGACATATAGGTGATGCTCATGAAAGAGAGTTAAATATTGCACGAGGTAGTGGGGATGTTGGTGGGCCAACGCAAACTAGAATAGACCCAGCAACCAGTCAGGTAACGAAGAAGTATAATAAATCGAGGGACCGCGAAGAAATAGCTGAAATGGTAGCTGTGGGTTGTTTGCCTTTTAGTTTTCCTTCTTCTGACGCCTTTATTCATTATATTCAAGCAATTTATAATCCTATGTTTAATGGTGTTTCTAGAAGTACTTATCGATCTGATATTTTTAGACTTCATTCACAATATTATTTTTATTTATCAACATTGTTAAAAAATATTCAATGTAGATTGTCCCTAACTTTTGATCTTGGTCGTGCTGTAAATAAAAATAATTATTTAACCATTACTTATCACTGGATGGATAGTAATTTTGTGATGCAAAAACGTATTCTTGCTTTTTTTATATGATGAAGATCGTAAACATACTGGAGATTTTATTGCTGATTCTATTGTAAAAGTTGTCGGATTTTTATGATATCGAAAAAAATCATATGTATTGCTTTTGATAATGCTTCTAACAACAAGACTGCTTTAAACAAAATTAAAATTCAAGTTATCTCTGCCGTTGCCTGAAATTTTTCATATTAAGTGTGCATGTCATATATATAATTTAATTGTAAAAGATGGTGTTGAGTTTTTTGAGCTTTATATTGAAAAAATCCATCTTGCTGTTGGTTTTATTCAAGGAAATAATCGAAGAAAAAGAATTAGAGAATTTAAAGTTAAATGTCAAGAAAATAGACTTGCACCGATATTGATGCCCGAGGAAATTGATATTAGATGGAATTCTACATATGATTTTTTAAAACTTGTTATAAATATAGAGTTCCATTACACTAGCTTTTAACTAACATTGCGATTTATTTGCTGATTCTGTTGATTGCATGCTACATGATTCTGATTGGATTGTAATTAATGATATTGTTAAGTTTTTAGAAAAATTTTATGTAGCTACGATTGAATTTTTTGGTGCTTATTATCCTACTGTTTGTAACATTTTGGCATATATAGACGATATTTCTGGTTTGCTCAAAGAATATAAAAATAAAGAAGGTTATAAGGAAGTTGTTGGTGCCATGTGTACTAAATTTAAAAAATATTTTTTTTCGATTCCCCCTATTTACTTGGTTGATGCTATGCTAAATTCGTGCATGAAATATAATACAATGTGCCACTTTAGTACTTTTATTTATGTTAACTTAGAAATAAATACTAACAATGATTTTGAACAAGTACAACTTGATTTGTGGACGGCTATGGTGATGAGGATGAATAAATAGAAAAATTATATAATCACTATGCTAATTTATTTGATTTAGCTGTACCTACAAATATCACTCCAACTGTCGCTCCTCATCCTCTCGAGGAGCCATCATCTTCTAAAAGGCTGGCACATAGTGGTTTTCCTGATTCCTTTTATGATTTACCTTGTAAGAACAGTGTTGATGACAGAGCTTACACATCAACTTATCGGGAAGAGCTGAAATATTATCTTTGGTCGCCGCCAGAGGATCGCAGACGACAAATCAACACGTTGAATTGGTGGAGGAGTAATGAAACACAATATCCTGTACTTTCAAGATTAGCTAGAGATATCTTGAATGTTCCAATGTCAACCATTGCATCAGAGATCGCCTTTAGTGTGGGACGATAACAACTTGGAGATAGCCGACACTCATTGGGAAGAAATGCAATGAATGTTCTAGTTTGCCTCAGAGATTGGATTAGAGCGGAAAGAAGAAACCAAGGAATGAAATCGGAGCCGAACGATGAGCTGAAACTTAAAGAAATTATGTCTTCACGGGAGAACTCAGCAGAAGCAAGTTCAATGCATGGTTTTGCCTCCGTTGACTTTGACTATTCTATGCAAGTTTCCATTAATATTAGCATGAATGAGCTGGAAAAAATGATGCATAATTTGTAGATTTTTCATTTATGTAAATTATAAATTTTGGATCATTTTGCAATCAATAAAATTCAACATTCATTCACTCCTTAGTCCTTACTTTGTATTTTTTTTTTGATTTAATGATTTAAATTGAATTTCTACTTTAAATTAAAAACTTACTTCTAATATATTATTAATTTACTACCAAGTATTATTAATTTATTATATTAAGTAGCATATGTTTTGTATATTTGTGTATATATCTACTATAGATGTGTATATTTAATGTATACATGTGTATATGTTTTATAAATTATATATATATATTGTAGTGTGTGTGTGTATATATATATATATATATTGTAGTATATGATTCATTTGAAGTAGTACATATATATTGAATGGTGCGTATATGTGTGTATATATCTTCTATAGACATGTATATTTAACGTATACA